>NC_088934.1:8290000-8345000 GCF_038396675.1 Hydra vulgaris
ACTTTATTTAATATATACTCATTTTGTTGTATCCATACTTTGTTTTCACATTCATATAATGGTTTAAATATTTTTAAATTGGCAAACAAAAGATTCTAATTATGCAAGTGAATTCAAAAACAAATCTTAATTTTTATAAGCAAATTAGAAGATCAACATTTTTTAGTAGTTATGATCTATTTTAGATTTCGACATAGATTATAATGCTGAGTCATTGCTTTTTGAAGATCTTTGCAAATCATTCATGGAGAAGTTTGTTGAAAACATGTTTATTGTCGAGTAAGAACATTTTCTAAAAATAGTCTCAATAAATTTTTTGATTTAATTTTTTTTAAGAATTATACAGCTAAAGAGTTATTAATTTATATATTTTTTTGATGCAGAACTTTGAAAAGTTTTTTTAATTTATAAAAATAAAGAAAATTAAAAGCAAATAACTAAAGCTAATTTCTATAACTTTCCAAAATCTCAAAGTGTGTAAAGTTTTTTTTAAATAAATATATAAAGATACTTATAATCCTACTTGTTATAAAAAATATAACTGGAAAAATAGCAGAAACATATATATATATATATATAACTACAATTTCAAATATATATCATTTTATTAATAAATTTCTAAATAATAAAGTTACTAAAAAAGATTCTGGTTAAGTACTAAATTTGGTTAAAAGACTCTTTAGGAAAAATATATATATATATATATATATATATATATATATATATATATATATATATATATATTTGGAAGTCCTATATAATTAGATGTGACTTATCTTAATAACTGTAAAATACTGGGTTTTACATCCATTTAAAACAAATACGACATCCATTTAAAGCAAAAATGATTTTCATTTAAAACATTAATAATGTTCAATCAAAAATGCATGATAATCACTTAAAATAATTGTGATTTCCTTTTAAAACATTTAAAACATTCGCAATCTCAACATTCTATATTACTTATAAAAAAAGGTTGTTTTTTTTAATATTATATAAATTTATTTTTATTAATATTATATTAATTCATTTTATTTTAATGAAATTTATTTTAGTTTTAAATGGATGTTGTATTTGTTTTAAATGGATGGAAAAATGGTATATGTGTCTACGCCTTACTTAGAAAATACACTGAAAGGCTTAAATGGTACAAGAAATTTGATTTTGAGAAAGAAGAAGAAAAATTGACCAAGAGAGGGATTTGAATCACGATCTTGACGGGTATGAGGAAAACACGTTATCCAAAGGAGCTAAATGCGCTTTTACTGAATGAGACAAAAATATTGTTATATAATAAAAAGGTGATTGTTTAAACTGATCATCATGCATGTTTTAAATGAACATTATAGTTGTTTTAAATGGATGTCGTATTTGTTTTAAATGGTTGCAAAACCTGGTACATCTTGTTTGTTTTTACATAACAATTTTTATATAAAAACAGACTAAATGTGGTACTAATTTGTTTTGGTATTTATATAGTTTAATAAAAGTTAGGATGAAGAACAACATTGTCTTCTGAGAAACACAGAGCTATCATTGAAACACCCAGCAATGTTCTTTATGTCCATTATTGATATATTATAAAAACTAGAAATGTATATTAAAACATATTTCTAACTGCTTTTAATCAGATAACATAATGCACAATGTAACCTTTGTGTACAATGTTTTTCAATTTATCATTCTTACATTAAAATTAAAATTTCTCATCTGCCCAAAATATATTTGTTTACTGATGGTTGTGCAGGACCTTACAAAAGTTGTAAAAGCTTTTACCATCTATGTCATCTAGACAATAAATTTAGCCTTTAAGCTAAATAGATATTTTTTCCATGTCTCTTGGAAAGTCACTATGCAACAGAATTGATAGTAATGTGAAAAAATTGGCAGCGCAAGAAAGTTTGAAATAGTAAAATCTCTCATCAAAAACTATATATGAGTTTTGTATTGAGAAAATCAAAGGTATTAACTTCATTTAAAGTGTTCAGTTAAGGTGTTCATTTAAGATTCAAGTGTTATATAATAACTCTACCTGATACTCATAGCTTTATCAGTTTATAGATCTCCAGGATAACAGTTTTGGGGCATAGAGTTGTAGTACAAACACTAACTGCACAATCCACAAACTTAAAATGAAACAACATATAATTGAACTTGGTGCTGTCGCATTAAGAAGTTATGTAGCAGTAATATATGATGATAAGTGGTGGATCGACATTGTAACTGAAATCAGCCTGAAAGAAAGTAATGCTGAAGTTAAATTCTTCCACCCAAAATGTCCATCTGTATGTTTTACCTGGCCTCAATGTGCCGAATATTATATTTAAATTTTTTACATAGGAATTTGTTCAAGGTATTAGACCACTAAATTGGGTTATATAAATTAGTTGATTTCTTAATTTTTATTATTCTCTTGATATAAGAGCGCTCTGGAAGTATTTTTGGAATTCCGCATCAAAAAAGTATTATAAATTTTTATTATCACATTTTCGCCATTGTTATTTATTTTATATTTATATTTATTACTTATTTTATTGAGGAAAACATTTTTTTTTTAAGTGTCATAAAAATCAGGTTTTCTAAGAAATTTTAGAAAACCAGTTCAATATTAAAATTGCGATATCTCATGAATTGCTCAACATTTTTGATTGAAATTTTGCACGAAATGTTTTTTTATAAATCAAATAGAAGTCAAAATATGAAAGACTAGGGATCAATAGTATACAATATGCTAAAAATTTAGCAGTTTACCATATAGTATACAGTAATACTAGTAAAAAAGTTTTAACGATTTATGTAAAACAAATGTTTGTTTTTTTATTTAACCTTTTTGTTTGTGTATTTTATTATACTAGTAACCATTTAATCATGATCAGTCATATATACCACATAAATGTGGTAATTTAATTCATTAAGATAAAATTTATTCATTTTAAAAAAAGAAAAAGTTAGTTTAATATTTATGTATTTGTATGGTTTTTTTGCAAATCATTATTGTCTTAAATTGACTAGACACCCACACACACACAGAGATATTTTTCACACTTGATACTTTAAAAATACTGAACTCAATCTTTTAGAGGTTTGCATCAGGTCAGCAAAAAAAATTTGATACAAAGGTCTTACCATAAGACAGAAACAAGGTCGGTTATTTTTTGCCAACCTCAAACACTTTAAGGTTAGATTAGCATTGTCGAATGCTGACCCTAATTCTGAGGGCTGTTTTATGCAATGCTAAGTACAAAAGGTGTTTGTATTTATGTGTGTGTGTGTGTGTATATATACTAGAAGTACTCATTGAAAATAAATATTTTGTATTAAGACTCATTATTTGGTAGGTATATCCGATCAATCTGAAATAAGTTTAACCTGAAGGCTAAAAACCTAGGCTGCAAGCATCAATCCAATATCAACTGCCAGAGTGTAAAGACATTTTCATCCAAAATTTCAAACATGGCTAAGTTCGTGCCAACAAAACCGTTTTTGCAAGGAATTCTTTTACTTTAATTCCACCGAAAGACAACAGCAGCTGAGGCACATATTATTGGAATATTATTGGAAACAGCGAAAATGCTCTTTTAGAACAAGTATTCAGTAGATGATTTTCAAGGGTGGTGATTTTGAACTCAAAGATGAAGAACATTGTGGTGCTGAGAAAAAGTTTAAAGATACTGAATTGAAGGCTTGATGAAGATCCATCTAATTGAAATTATTTAGGCCAAATATGAGCAGGATTGATCAATATTTAGAGGTGGCTCAACAAAGTTTTGATTTTGTGAGAATATTGGCATACGAGAATTTTGTGAATGAACCCAAAAGTGACAAAATATTTAATATTTTTGTAAAATAAAACCCTTTGGAACAAACTATAAATAAAATTAATATATGTAAATAAACAGATTTCAATCAATAAGTAAAAACAAATATTTTGTGTCAGTAAGTATTATATAGATTTTGCAGCCATCTTGTATCTTCTGCTAGTATTTTGATCAACATTTTAACAACAAATTTTTTATATTTTAAAACTACCTAAGAATTTACATTTGGGTAAATAATTGAAGTATTTTTATAAAATACACTCAGTTTACTACAGTTTAATAGTGCTACGAATAATAGCGACAGTGCATAATTTAATACTTAACTTTAAAAAATTTATAACTTAATCAGACAAAAATATATACTTTTTGGTATAATAACTAAAGGTAAACCCATTGTATTCTATTCAAATTAAATTATTTTCAGGAATTTTTTCTTTACAAACCTGAATCAATGCACAGCGATTCTTTAGGATATGCATTTTTTGTTAAAAAAACCTCACAAGATTCACAACATGATAAATATCCATGCCAGTCACAGGAAGAGCTCATGGAAGCTCTTCCTGTGACTGGCATGGATATTCAAGAAAATAGGTGGTGTATGAGTTGAAACTGAGGGACAGAAAATCTTTTCTTTTTTGTTGCGCGAGCAAACAACTCACTTTAGTAAATGATTTTCTGCATTGAATTGTTACTGGTGATAAAAAGTGGATGTGTTACGACAACCCTAAACGCAAAAAAACATGGGTCAAGCCTAGCAAGTCATCAACATTGACAGTGAAACTAAATACTTATGGTTTCAACCACATGCTCTGTATCTGGTGGGACAAGCTCAAAGTAATATATTATGATGCTGTTTAAACCAAATAAGACGATTACAGCAGGCTGTTACCAACAACAGTTGATCAAGCTGAGCCAAGCATTGAAGGATAAAAGGTTGCAATGTGCCAAAATTCATGACAAGGTTATTTTTCAACATGACAACCCACAACACGATGTTGCAAACATAAAAAACTACCTGGAGAACCTTTAATGGGAAATCCTACCCCACCCGCTGTAATCACCAGACATTTTCCCATCTGCTTACCATTTGTTCTGGTCAATAACACATGGCCTGACTGAGCAGCAATTTTTTTTTTAATGATGATACCAAAAAATGGGTTGGTAAATTGATTGCCTCAAAAGACCATGACTTTTTCCAGCATGGAATCTGCATGCTACTTGAAAGATGGGGGAATGTCATAGCTCCCAATGGACAGTATTTTGAATGATCTGATTCTAATAGTCTTCTCAAAATAAGCTATTGATTTTTATTAAAAAAATGCTCATTTTCAATGCATGCTTCCAATATATATATATATATATATATATATATATATATATATATATATATATATATATATATATATATATATATATTAACATCAATGAATACGAATTCTCTCAATACTAACTATTTAAAATTAATCTAAGAAATTTTCGCTAGATTTTTGATACTAGCATCTTCAGCTTTAATTGCAAATTATTAATTAAATTTAATTACAAACGGTAGTTTCACTTTTTAATGGCTTCTTTAAAGTTCGCTTTAATTCAGCTTCTTTAATGTTATGTAAGTATAAAAAATATGGCGTCCAGAATTGCGTTTTTACAAACTAACCATCATCTAAATTCATACCTCTGCTCTTAGGTCTGCATTTGTTATATTGAATTTTGATTGCCTCTCAAACCTTTCTTTTAAATTTTTTGGGTTCTATATTTAATGTTTTTACCTGATTCCATTTTATATTGCATGGACATTTGTTTTTATGATGCCCAATTGCAGGTTGTTCCAATTTTTCTTCAAAAATGTTTTTTTGGTGTTGTTTTGTTCTTGTTGCTATTTTTATTTTTGTTTCGTCGATGTATTTTTGTTCACACTAGCATTCTATTAGTCATACTCCAGGGTAGCTATTTGATGGTAGTTTTGTTTTGTTGCGTGAAGTTAGCAAAGATTAAAGATTTGCCCTAGATTTAAAGACTGCCCTGTAACATGCTTTCCTAAAGATTTTTTAAAGTTTTGGTGACAATATTTGGGATCCACGGTAGTGATAAAGTTGGCATGGTTGTTTCGTTGTTAGATAAGATTGTTTTATTATTTAAGTGTTGTTTTTTAAAACAATATTTGCAAGGTTTTGTAATTTTTTCTTTTCGTATCCATTTTCAGCAAACACATTTATTAGGAAATCAATTTCTTTAAAAAATTTTCAGGCCAAATTGATAAAGCTCTATGAATAAATCCTTTAAATATTCCTTCTAAGATTTTTGGATCATGGTTTGAATTGGCCAAAAGCCATTGTTACCAAAACTTTGAAAAATCTTTAGGAAAGCAGGTTACAGGGCAATCTTTATTCTAGCGCAAATCTTTTTTTCTTCAAAAATATATTTTTGAAGACAAATTAGAACAATCTGCAATTATGCATCATAAAATTAAATGTTCATACAATATAAAATGGAATCAAGTAAAAACATTAAAAATAGAGCCCAAAAAATTTGAAAAAGTTCGAGAGGCAATTAAAATTAAATTTAACAAATGCGGACCTAAGAACAGAGGTATGAGTTTAGATGATGGTCAGTATATAAAAACGCAATTCTGGACCCCATATTTTGATTGGTGTGCTCAAATTTTTCCCATTTTAATTTCTGATTCAAAAAATTAAAAAATCGAAAAAATTTTAAAACTTTAAAGAAGCTTTTTTTTAATTTAATAGACTGTTTGTCCAAACTAAAACTCTTAGTTGATTATGTAGAAACTTCTTTGCTAAATTAATGGGTTGATATATATATATATATATATATATATATGCACCTTTTTGAAGAGGTAATTTAAACTACATCTCACTTAATCCTATAACCCGGAAACACAAAATATACAAAGTGGCTTTGTAGAAAACCAAGTTGAGTGAAGTACTACCGTGGTGGGAATCAAACTAAAAACTTCTTGTTTATAAACCAAGCACTCTACCATCTGAACGATACCACTCTCTATCGTACCATACCACTCTGCTGCCCATTTAGCTTTGTAAATCAATCGATATATCATTGACCTATCCAGGTTGATTTTGACACCGGTACACCAGCGTGGGCATCAAAATTTGGTCCCAAACTCTAGTACTTAATTATTGATATAGCTTTTGCATAAGTTTTTTGCATTATAAAAAGTTAAGGAAATTATATAAAGTATAGGATAAAAGTGTGTATAACACTCCCTTGTCAATAAGATAGCATAAATTAAATGTGACTCCCATGTAAAAAAAATCCTCACAGCGTCCACGTGATTCATGTACTGCTACGCCTGTACGAATTTCCATGCACATACGAGGAAATTTTTTTCAAAAATAGTGTCCCTAAATAACTTCTGGATACGTCAATGTATATATATACACTTACTGCATGTATCTGTAAAAGAAGGTAAAACAAATAAAATACGAAGCAAAGAAATTGTTCAAAATTAAAGATCTTAATTCAAAAAATAAGCTTAATAAATAAACTTTGATTAATTTTTATTTCTTCTCATTAATTTAAATTATTTCATTTATTTCTTTATTTGAGTTATCAAGAATAAAATAGGGTTCATGTTAAGTGTTGCTCTATTGTTTGCAGTAACTTGAAAGTATAGGAATATGCACACATACAATTATTGTCTTCATGCTTTTTTACTCATTATGTATTATATTAACTTATCTTATGTCCTATACACTCATACATTAGTGGAATGTATTGATACTTTTTATTCAGTGGTTATATTTGTCAGGAAGATAAAGCAAAGTTTGGGATTTTAGTTCAGGTACTTATTTCAAGTTTTTGTTTTAATGCTATCAAATTTACTTATTATTTAATTTTGTGATACACATAATTGTAATAATAATTGTAGCTAACAAATTTTTTTAAATACAAGTAAAGGAGGAAATTATTTATATCAAGTTTTTTCTATTTAGAGTTAACAAAGAATTAAAAAAATTTTTTTGTTATTTTTAGCATCATGAAGGTAGAGATTGGTTCGGCAAATATATTGATTTACAGGTTTTTTTTATATACTTTTTTATGTTGTAAAAAATTAAATAGTATATATATATATATATATATATATATATATATATATATATATATATATATATATATATATATATATATATATATATATATATATATATATATATATATATATATATATATATATATATATATATATATATATATATATATATATATATATATATATATATATATATATATATATATATATATATATATATATATAGTTCTATAGTTTGTTGGCTTTGGGAAGAGCGGAAGGAAAAAAGTGATTCTTACGCCAACACATACGTCACTTTTAATTACTTTTGACTTTCGTCCAACATTTCCGTGTTGGACAAAAGTCAAAACCATTAATTTAATTACAAATTAATTGTTATATAAAAAAACCACAAAAACGCAAATTTAATTGACCAGAATGTTTTTAAAACATTCTGAATGTTTTTAACAATATAAACAATGTTTTTATTTTTATTTTTTTAATAAAATGTTTTTATTTTTTTTAATAAAATGTTTTTATTTTTATTTTTTTTACTGTAAATCAGGCGCGGAGTGTTGCTACATCGACTATCTTATAGCCTGACTCGCAAGGGAGTGCTGCTACATCGACTGACAAATAGCCTGACTCGCAAAGGAGTGCTGCTACATCGACTGACAAATAGCCTGACTCGAAAGGGAGTGCTGCTACATCGACTGACAAATAGCCTGACCCGCAAGGGAGTGCTGCTACATCGACTGAGGGTTTGGTTGGGGCAGGCAGTCTATCATTATTAAAAAAAAAAAATTCCGGTCTTGCATTTTAATTTTTATTTTTTGTCAACAAAATGGAAAAAACTTTCAGACAACATCTAAGGGTTCTATATATATATATATATATATATATATATATATATATATATATATATATATATATTTAGGGATCTCTAGTATACTCAAAACTACTGTAAAGGATACCATAAACTAAACTTTTTTTACTTAACAATTATTTGGCAAAACTGAAATACAAGTTTATAAAAAAACGTTTTAATGATTTACATTGTTAAAAAGTTTAAACATATTTGTATGTTCTTTGTTTAATGTTTTTTATTTTTGTGTGTTTTATTATAATATTTACTATAAGTTATATTATTATTATTATCAGATGTTTTTTTATTAACCATTGGTAAAATTGTGTTTATCAGCATCTAATTAATTAGCATCTATTGACTCATGACCCTGACCCTGATCATGACCCTGGTTTATTTCTCCCATGTGCTGGGTTTTTTTTTTGTTTTGTTGCTTTTAACATGCATTTAGAATCAATTTCAGGTAAGAGCACAATCAATTTCAGGTAAGGCACAATCAATTTCAGGTAAGAGCACAATCAATTTCAGGTAAAGCACAATTGAACAATATAACAAACTACTTTTTAATAACTCAATAATGATTTTTCTGCTATCTATCTATTCTAACAAAAATTTAATTTTAAAATTTCTACAAACTTTTTATATTTACCAATATAAGGAATAAGCACTACTAAAAATTAATATATATAATATCAATACTCTCTTTCAGACTATCCTATTACCTCCAAAATTTGAATTTTTTTTTAAGTTTGGTAATTGCAAATTTTTGTTAAATAAATGTAGAACTATTCACAAAGAGCTCCATTCTAACTCATTCATCAATACTTTATGAATGAAACAAAATGAGTATTAATAATGTATTTGAGTGTAAAGTAATGCATTGTGTTGCAAATGATCAAACACTTTTACATTTTATCTGTTTATATATTTTATTATTATACATATTTTATTGTATCATTATATTTTCCATAAAAAAAGAATGTTGTTTGATTGTTGTTCAGATGAAAACCTTGTGCCGCATCTTGAATAAAAAAAGTGTAGTTTTCAGCAAAGTCTAGTAAATACTAAAATCTGATTACATGATAATGTAATTTTAGATGCTGCAAATATGATACTTCTTTTAGATGCTGCTAATATGGTACTTCTTTTAAAGGTATATAGTGATGGTATTTTAAATACTTTATTTCTTGACAGTTTTTTAAAATAAAATCATCTACTGAAGGAGTTACTTACTGGAAGTAAGTAATTTTTTGAAAAATTTTTGATCGAATATTATTTCTTCAATGCTGTGCTTTGCAGAAGAAACTAGTAAGATACTAGTAAGATAGTGTGTTAGTAAAAACTTACTAAATTTACTAAAAACTAGTTCATCTCTTGAATCTAACAACTACACATTTCCTGTCATCATAGAGTTTAATGGGTTGTTAGATATCCAAATCACTCTGACTTCTGTTGCTAAAGATATTTCTCACTTGGCATAATACTCTTCTACAGCTTGCAGTCCAGACAATATTCCTGTTTTAAAAAAGTCTCCAGACCTCTCCTATAATCTCTAAACTATTAAGAAGTGCTTTACTGAACTTTACTGAACTACTACTTTATGGTTTTACTGCCTACTGGCAAAGAACATTATCGGTTTTTAGAAAACTCTTGAGATTGCTTTGATCCCATCATTGCTCAATCAGTCTTCTTACTATTATTATGTATATCTGTGTGTTTGTGTGTGTGTGTGTGTGTGTGTGTGTGTGTGTGTGTGTGTGTGGTTGTGTGGGTGTGTGTAGGTATAACATATATATATATATATATATATATATATATATATATATATATATATATATATATATATATATATATATATATATATATATATATATATGGGTGATAAAAAAAACATGGCCATCTCAGATTTTTGAGAGACCCTCTCATTTGTTTTAATTTGTTATAAAAACACTCTGTGCAAAATTTTAGGTCAAAATAATAATATTTAAGGGGTGCATTGGCCAATTGAAAAATTATATATTAAAAATTTGAGTAAAATTATTTCTGTTTTTACACAATTACTAATAGACCAATAGGTTTGTAGACTAACCCTTGTTGTTTTCATCAATACATCAAGACAAAATTCAAGAAAGAATTTCAGTAAAAATTTGAAAGAGACTTTTGAGACAAACCATTGTTTGTTTATTTGAATGGCTAACTACTTGAAGATGCTGTTGGGAATGAGGTTGTTGATTGGTCCTAATATCTGTGGAGATGATCAATCGCTTGGAGTGCCAAAATTAGATCATGGTACAGGAAAGGAGACTGCAAATGCAGTACATAATTTGATTATTGAATGGAATCTGACAGATTATGTAAAAGGTGTGTGCTTTGACACAACTTCATCAAACAGCTGTCATAAAAATGGACCTTGTGTCTTACTTAAACAAAATATGGAAGAAGATTTGTTATGGTGTCTCTGTCGACATCATATCCTTGAAATCGTGTTGGAAGCAGTGGTATTCTCAGCATTGTCAGCTTCATCAAGCCTTGACATTCACTTATTTAAAAGGTTTTAAAAAAACTGGAGTAATATTGATCAAACTTCATTTGATTAATTAGACAATTATCCACAAAAAGTAGAAATCATGCAACTTTTAAGAATTATTTGTGATATCTCTCTGAACAGTTGGTTGCATTGCATTGGCTTTCTTTGGTGATAAAGTAAGCTTTGACACCAAAAGAAAAATGAATGATGCTATTACAAAACTTTCTAAACAGATCCTCCAAAGAAGACAGAAATAGATATCAAAACTATTGAATCTAAGCAACTTGAAGATTTTGTAACAACTAACACAAATTCTTTAGTATACTTGAATTGTCTTTAGCATTCTTAAGCAAAACAGTAGAAAATTGGCCACTTGATGAGAATTATTTGAAAGCATATGTAGTGAAACATGAAAGTTGTTAATGATATTGCTGAAAGAGGAGTGAAGTTGATTGAAGATTATAACAAATTAATCAACCAATCAACAGGAGCAATATCTATTACAAGTTGCATCAAATTATTGGAGGAAGTTTCGAACAAATCTGAGACAAGTATTTTATCTTTGGCAAGAAGATAAGACCTAAAAGTATAAGTTTTATAATGCATTAAATTATAAGATATCTATTGAAAATTTCTATAATGTTTTGTACTTTGTTTTTCAGTAAATCAGCAAATTTACAAAATATAATTTTACTCAAATTTTTGTAATTTATAATATATATATATATATATATTTATTTTTTTTTTATTATTTTTTTTTTGTAATTCACCTCCCCAAGGCTGAAAAAGCCACTACAGATGAGGAGGCTACTTGTGGTTATAACCCTCTCTCAACTCTATAACTCCGAAACACGAACCTTGACAAACAAGGCCGCTGCACGGAGAAACAAGTTATACATATATATATATTTATATATATTGATTACTATTGATTTCTTAAAGAAGTTAAAAGTTGACTCTTTATTTTTTGAATTATTAAATAAACTTGTCATTTTGACAAAAATTTCTTCATTGTGCACATATTCGGAATTGAAAATAATAAGATTGTTATTTTTTATTTCCTGAGTTAGTTGGAAAGCAGCAGTGTAATGTTTAATATTTCCCATTCAAAAATAAAATAATAATTAGCATAATTTTATATTCAAACATATAAACACTTTTGTATATGCAAACTGTAACACTTTTTGCAAGTGTTACAGTTTGCATATACAAAACTCACATCATTTGATTTGTAAAAAAATTTAATACCAAAACAATGTATTGGTACTTAATCGAATTTAACAAACATAACAAAGAAGTTATAGCTGAAAATAAATAAATAACTGAATGAAGTATGTATTGTGAAAATTTAGATTACAAGCTATTTTTCAAGTTTATTGTTAAGTAATTAATTTTTAATTAACTATTGAACCATAACAGATATGCAAAATTCAAAACGAGTTTTTTAGTTGTTCAGACATTATTGTGAGCTTTTATTTGCTAATCATTTAGCAAACAAATTTTATACTGTTTACATCGATTGACGAGATTTTTTCGTGGAAAAATATTCATGAATAAAACAATATACAAGGCATATCTGACTGGATATAGAGATATATATTCGGTATATCTGGTATTCAGCTGGTTATATAAAATTCATATCCTGTACACCTCTACCATAAGGTTACCATCCTTAGTTCTGTGTTATATGTCAAAATGATTTTTCTGATTATCTTACTTTTTAACTGGTTCTATTTCCTAATGATAACTATAAATACAAATATATCCAGTCTTAATAAAAAATCTTCACTTTTTGATTGATTATAACAGCTAGCAGATCTTGTATGTGATCTCCTTATTTTAACAAGTTTGCTGTGGCTGGTTAATTTCATCATATAAAAAACATGGTTATTAGAATTATTGCATTATTCATGGTTATTAAAATTATTGCATTATTACCGAGTCCTCTTCTTTATGTCTTTTTGGATTATTATTCACTACTGACCTCTCAAAGCACATTGGGCCCAGAAGGCAAAGTTTTGGAAATAGGATCATAACTAATGATTAAGAAATCCTAGAAGACTCACTGAGGACTTTTCGGAAAGATATTTTTTTGCTTGTTATAGGAAAATTTAAATTTTTATTACTAAACTTAATTTCAAATTTCCATAATTGGGTATTTTTGATAAATTAGTTTTTTTGATAAATACTCAAAGTTAAATTTTTTTTAGATTTTAGGTATACTTAAAGAAAAGAAAATTCAAAAATTTAATTAATTTGAGGGTCTGGTTTCTACTGTTTATTGATAAGTTTAAAACTTAGAATTTGGTCAAATTTGGATTTTAAAAAAGTGTTAGTATAATAAAATTTTAAGGAATGAGTTCTAATGATTTAATCTTGCAACATTTATATGAAGATAAAAAGTTAAAACAATAAAAAATGTTAATAACTTAATAACTAATCATAAATAAGGTTTTCATACATATTATCAGAATATCTCTTTGACTTTGAAATCATATGCTCATGAGATCTGCTTGTATGCTCATTTGAACTACTATCTTGACATAACCTTGGAGGATGCGAATTTATAAATTTGTTTAAAAGAAAAAAAAATGTGATGAGTTGTCTCTCTAAAAGACAACTCATCACATCTGTAAATTGTTCTAGATGTGATGTCTTATGAGAGAGAAGCTTTAAATAGTTTCTTATATCTTTGTTGTTTGCTTCTAGAGCTTCTTCCGATAAACTGCCGAGGCCATAACCATTATTAAGAATTACTCCATAAAGAGTGCAGTTAATTGGTGGCCATGGCCATGTAGTAATGTTAAGTGTAGCATTACTGCATAGCTCCTGAAGTTTGTCCTTTTTAATTTTAAGCTGACAAGAAACTATACAAAGTATTACTCTGATTTAAAAATGTAAAAGTAACATGCTATAGTTGTACATAAGAGAGCATAGATCCTTTATGGTAGAAATTATTTCTAAAGAAAAAAATCTATGGCCTTGTGGCCCTGTTGTAGATGTCCCTCCCTTCTTATCAGAGTTAAAAATATATCTAATTGCAGTCCAGTGTTTTCTTTTATTTTAGTAATAACTCTGTCTTTTGCATTGGATTGGTTAACCAAGTGGTCCTGTTTTTTTAACCTAAACTCTATAATCTATATGACACCAATACAGCAGTTTTAAAAACTGTTGTATTGGTGTCATATTCGTATATAAATGGTAGTACCATTTATATATGAATGAGTAATACATATGCTTTTTTGATCTGAATTGGTTTGTGGTTTCTTTTAGTCAGTTTTTTTGTTTGGCAAAATCCTCAGTTTTAGTAGAAATGATGTCTTCCTTATTAACTAGCTTTTTGTACAGCATCCAAGTTCCTTCAAATGATTGATCAAACAGAAATCCTTCACTAAATGTCTCACTTAATATTTGTCTAGTCAGTAGTTTTTGTTTTTCAAAATATACAATCTGCACCTCCTAGTCCTCTCATAACTCGTTTAAACTTTAAATCCTTCATTATATCTTAAATATAAATTTTGACATTTATATAATATTTTCCAAACAGACAACACGTTCCTTCAGCATTTAATTCTTCGTGTGTTATCAGTAGTTGGGACAATAAGATCTACCAAATCTTAAATTCGTATGATTAGTTTCTGTTTCTCTTATCAAAAGTAAACAATCTTAATATTTCAATCAAGAATATTACGGGCGTAATATTCTTGATGCATTTAGTGAATAACTTTGCCACAGGGTCATATTATCTTGATAGCATATTAGTTTATAATAAGACCATGTTGAAACATTTGACTTGCTTTCAATTATTTATTTTGATTTCATTGATACTTGTTGCCCTGCTCCATCATAACCATCCTTAAAACACATCTGATACCCATTGCCATCTACTGGAATAAAAGAACCTTTAATTATATTCAAAACAGAATCAATTGTCATTCTTACAACCTCTTTGTATTGGACAGGAACACCTTATCCGACCAATACATTACTAATTGTAGGATACAGTTTTTTTCTTCCTTTAAGCAATTCATTGGTTGTTGGAAAATAGATGCCTTTTGAAGCAAAAACAAATCTTAATTTTCTCATTCGCTCCTTATTTATTGCAAGGAAATGCATTAAAGCTATGGATTCATATATACTGAAGGTATCTATTGTTTCCATATGGTTTGTAAAAATTGACTTTCCAACACAAGCAGTACTTTTATTATTTTATATGTTAACTCTATATAAGAGGTAACCCAATAACTGGTTAACATGCAACTCTGAGAACTCATTAGTAATTAAGTTATTTATATAATTGAGAAGCTCCTGTGTCCTCTGTTTTTCATTTTATCATATATCCATATGAATATTTATTTTTCTTGAAATGTTTTTCACACACATTTTCAAATTCCTTTGAATTAACTGATAGTTCAAAATTTTTATAAAGTATTTCTTTAATGGCTGAATATGTTACAGAGTTTGACTTGACAATTTTGTCGACTTTAATAAATTGTGAATAAATCTACTTCAGTGATGTATTTTATATTTTTATTTTCCTCTATTACATTTATTTTTTATTTTACTTTACTTCTGCTGAAACAAACACAAATCATATCAAATGAAGAAATAAAAATTAACAAATTTTCATTTTTGTAACCAAAAACAAAGTATTCACATATTCTAAGAAAAAATTAATCACTGTTCGACTTTTTTTAAATTAGGTAAATTAAAAAAAGTGTTAACTTGTCTCAGTTCCTCTTAAAATATTTGAAAAGAAGTGTTAAATATTTTTAAAATGTATAACACAATAGTTTTGAAAAAACTTAAGATTTAATCTGATTTTTTAAAAAAAAAAAAAATATATAAAACAACAAAATTGCATAATTAAGTTTTAAAAACTAAAGAAAAAAAATAAAAAATAACACATTTTGAATTTTTTCAATTTTTATTCAAAAATATATTCCATATCAAATTAAAAACAACTTTTACATAAGTGGTTTAGCAATTTTCATGTTAATAAATTCATTTTGAATAAAAACCAGCCAAATTTACTAAACTTTATAAATATGCAAATAACTTGGTTCATCAACTTCAAAATTACAATCCATTGCAAAGTTGGCATCTGCTAAGGTTGCTTCTCTTTATTGTGTTCACT
The DNA here is from genome assembly GCF_038396675.1 of Hydra vulgaris. NCBI lineage: Eukaryota > Metazoa > Cnidaria > Hydrozoa > Anthoathecata > Hydridae > Hydra > Hydra vulgaris. The sequence continues at coordinate 8,306,396 of NC_088934.1, forward strand.
ATTTTCTTACTCATGATTCCGTTTACTGTATCGTGTTTCTATAAGTCATGTGATTTATTTCTATGTTTACAATCAATTTCAAAAATATTCCATTTTTATTCATTTGCTGTTGTAATCTCAGATTATATTTCATTTAATTAGAATTTATGGGATTAGTGCAGCAACAACATTGTTATATAATACCAAGGCCAGTGCTGATGTCAATGCACTTGCTAAATAATTGTCACATCACCAAATCAATGCTGATGCATTTGTGCATCATTGTATCAACAGTATATTAAGTTATTATTAAGTACATATATTTTATTATAGTGGAATAAATTAATGTTTAATGATTAGTGTTTTTTTATTTTTTATTTGTCTAATTGTTAAATTTATAGAAAATTATGTTATTTATATTTTAGAGAAATGTTTCCCAAGCTGTAGATGAGTTTACATTTTATAGGCTTGTTCAGTACTTTGCAATTGTTTTGTTTGAGTGAGTTAGTTTTTTTTTAAATTGTTTTGTTTGAACTTGCTTTTCTTTAATACTTTAAAAAATTCTTAAAAGCTTGTTTGTTCTTAAATATTTTTTCGGTTTATGATATATAAAATGTTTATTTTAAGATGTTTTTGTTTTTAAATTAAGATGTAACATGGCTGATGACTTTGGTCCTGCAACTTCTGTAATGAACATGTCTTTTACATATCACTTCACATCAGTTATGATTCCAGGTTCAGATTTTTAATTTCATAGTAAAAAAAAATAATATCTTTTAATTTCATAGTAAAACAAGTTAATATCTTCTACTTTGGTCCATTTTTTATAGCGCTAATTCTCTACAATAATTTTATAGTATCATTCTATACATAGTTGTACTATGTTTTTGTAGCACTGTTGTTATCAACAATGTTTGTATAGCATCAATGCTATGCAATATTGCATCATATAATGCATCATGCAACATTTTATAGCATCACTGTTGTACAAGTCTTTCTTTATTAATGGTATTCAAAAGAAGTTTGTTTGAAGTGATGGGAAGTTAGTTTTAGTTTAAGTAACTTTTTAAGCATGACAAATTAGACAACTTTTTAGTCTAACTAAAATTAATTAGTCTAAATAAAAATGTGAATAATCTACAACATCAATATTTCACACACAGTTTGTTGAAGCAGTTTGAATACTGTTTTATTGTTTTAAGTTTTTGTTGTTTAAAATAAAATTTTGGTTTTTAAGACTTTTTAAATTTTAAATTAGATTTATTTATGTAGTAACTCTACATAGAAAGATGTTTGCTACTGCTGATCATTTGGTTGTTGTGGTAACCTTTAAAAAAACATAATTCTATTGAATACTAACTATTATTCTTTATAGATTATTCTCTAAATATTTATTGCTTTTGAAAACTAAATAATTTGAAAATTTGTAGAATGTCTGAACATGCGTATTAGTTTGCATAAAATTGGATTATATTTTTTCTCTGAATATTTAAATACATGTTAAAGGCTTACACTGAAGGGTGGTAATATTGGGGGTGTGACACTTCCTCCCTTATCCTTATTACCAATTTTTATCTTCGTCATCAGCAAATTTGAATCTTATTTTAATTAGTCAGCAAATCAGCAGGAACTGAAGGGGTTTTTTTATATTCAGCAAATTTGAATTGGCAAATTAAAGCATTAATACAGCAAAAATTTGCTATAAAAACATTGTTTAAAAGTTTCTGTAATTTTTATTTTCTCATATCTTTTAAATAAAGCTATTAAACTGGTTTGCAAACTGAAGAAAACTAGTAATTCTGATATAAAGAAGATCTCTAAATTCTTTATGATTCATTTTGACAGTTTTTGACTTTATTTGAAATTTATTTGACAGTAAGACTTTATTTGAAATTAATCAGGGAAAAGACTGAAAAATAAAATATCAGTTGTGCTCATAAACATTAAAGGGGAGTCGCATCTTTTAAGAATACCTGCCTTGCAATCTTTTTCAAGTGAAGAGTACCTTTTAATACTTGAAATACTTGAACAGCATATCAAAAGTACATAGACTTTGATACAACTTTGAGCAACACTACTTTTAAAATTTTTTGTGAAGGATGATAATGTTGATCAGATATTAAGAGACTGGTTGTAACTTCCACCCTAAATATTGTTACTCCTTATCAAAACTTTAAGATTTTCAAAAGCTCACCATAATATTAATGTTAACTGTAGACAAAGTAAAATAAATAATCTTATAATCTCATTAATCTTCAAAAGCTCATCATATTAATCTTATAATGTCATTAATCTTCAAAAGCTCACCATAATATTAATGTTAACTGTAGACAAAGTAAAATAAATAATCTTATAATATCATTAATCTTCAAAAGCTCACCATATTAATCTTATAATCTCATTAATCTTCAAAAGCTCACCATAATAATAATGTTAACTGTAGACAAAGTAAAATAAAGAGTTTTCAACTGAAAAAATAGAAACAGTACAGACTAATATACCTAAAAAGAAATTATTATTAATTAAATGTTTAATTGTAAATTATTTGTTAATGGTGTTTGTAAATTGTAAAATCCTTATTTTGTTCAATACATTTCTTTTGATGAATTTATATATATATATATATATATATATATATATATATATTAGGGTGTCCCAAAAAAAAAAAAAAAAGCTCTCCACTGATTTCCATTCCATGTGACCTAAATAAGTACTAAAAAAAATTTGTCGGTTTTATTTTGAAAGGAAGTGCTAGATGTAAAATCTGAGTTTTACTGTTTTAATGTTAAGCTAGCTTAACATTAATAGAAAACACATTTTAGAAAATTAAAACAAACAATTAGATGCGTATAAATCATTTCCAATTGTTTTCTACTATTTAACTTGATAGATTATATTTATAAATATGAAAATACAAAAAAAAATACATGAAAACTAATATTTATTAGCGAATTTATTGTGGTGAAACATTTCTCAAAAAATACAACTTTTTGAACAGTTCCCAAGCTCCTTTTTAGTCATAGTCTTAGTCAAGTTTTTCTAGACTTTTTAACTACAAAAAGTACATTTTGAAGGTGATCTTCATCTCTAGTAGCTGAAAGAAAACCTTTAATGAGCTTAATGTTTCTTTCTGCACCATCATTTACAACAGATATGTTTTTGATCCATGCAATAAAATCTAGCAACTGAGGATGGTTAAAAACATCTATAGTATTAAGACTATTATTAAGCCATTCTTTTATACTTGCTCTTGATATTTTAAAATGTTTGAAGAGAAGGTAGCTTTGTTCGGAAATCAACTCAGGTAGCTCTGTGGTCTCTCCAATTTGTACATTTGATGGTTTGCAACACTGAAATTCATTTGGCTCTTCTAACTCAATCAGAGCTAACAGCATTCTTAGCTTTGTTTCAGAAGGAACTTCTTTTAAGTACTACGTATGGCGTCCCATGCTGAGAAGTAAAGCATTTCCAATATTCTTACTAACTTTTTTCAATGCATAGGCTGTCTGGATAGCTTTTAAATCATTGTAGGGAGCCAGAAATCCTAAAAAACTTTTTAAAAACCATGGAACATAGCAAATTGCAATGAACAAACTTGCATCCTTCAACTGCAGCACTTCTTTTTCTGTCAAGATATTACTGATATCTTTAGTCATATAAAGAGTCCGGATGTAGATTGCATCTGCTAAAAACCTTGCCTCATGGCAGGCGCCAGGTTGATGGAACTTAAAATCTTGTACTTCAACTCCAAGGAAGGAGGCAAGTTTACAAACTATACCATAATCATTCCTTGAAAACACTATATCAGTAGTTGCATTAGTCAAAAATGTCTTAGCTTCCTCTGCAACAGTGCGAAGAACAGAGCCAATCTTCAGATCATCTCTTTGCCAGTCCAATTTACATAAATTTTTCACTTCATTCACTTTCTCACTGATTTCAGACCACTTGTTTTTTAGCTTGACATAAAGAGCTCTTCTTGGACCTTTAGTTTTCTCACCAGTAAGGGCAGCCATATAGTGAGATACATGTACTTCATATATGTGTCTCCTACACATTATCCACAAAATTGGTAATTTCAAAATATCTGTAAGAATTTGGACTGCTCCATTTACTCCGCCTGTATTGCTTGCAGTTGTATCACAGCATATACCAATGATCTGCTCTGTACATCCGTAATATTCTAAAAGATTGTGCATTTGTTCTGCTTGGTCAACTCCCTTTGAAGAGGGACATTGAACAACACCTAAAAGATGGTCTTCCATGGTATCGTCATCCGGGGAACTCACTGAGACTGCAAGTCGCTCAATTTTTTGGATAATGTTAAGCCCAGTGGTAATTTGTTCCAACAGTTTGGTATCAAAATAAAGAATAAGCCGTTGGCCTTTAAGATGATTAGATATTGAAATCCACTCCGAGTCTCCTTCAAGTTCTACATATTTGAACTTTTTTCTATGAAGTGTGCTTCTTGAAAGCGGTATATCATTAATTTCTATACCTCCAGCTTTAATTACTTCACTTAAAATTGCCAGATGAGGTCGTACACCAACATTGAACCTTGTTGCTGGAACAGCAGTACATTCAATGAGCTTTTCAACATTCACTGCTAGATTTATCGTATCTCCAGAATTGTACCTAGGTATCATTTTATAATATTTTTCTACCTATTTATAATTATATACTTTTCAATAAAACAGCTTTAGCTTGTGAAAATTACAACTATGTTATTAAAGTAATACTATACCTGCGTTTCCGACCGTTACCCAGGAAATCATCTTCCTCGCTGATTTCACAGTCCTCATTTGACTTTTCTTCCTCACTGCTGAATTGAATCTCTTCTGTCATGGAGTCATGTGATAACAAAACATCATTGATACCTTTTAAGTTTTTCTGTCTCTCTAATTCTTTCTCTCTCAACTTATCTAGCTTGTTCTTTCTCCTGTTTGCATCCAGTACTCTTCTACTGTAGTCTTCATCAACTTTTGTTTCCATATATCCTTTCCTATGTAACTTCTGGTCTTCGTAAAAACTAAGAAAAATTTAAATCTATTAGGCCATTTATAAATAAATTAATAATTGTTCTAGTTTTTCTTGGAAGATGACCAAACCATGTAAAGAGTTAAACGTAAATATTTTAAAGGAAATAATATGCTATTACTTAAGTTACTTTTAATTGGAAAAAAAATCTCACTACTAAAAAAAGTGTTATTTAATGAACTTACTTTATATCTTCCAGCTTGGCATCATCTGTTCTCAATCTATCAGCAAGAATATCTTTTTTAAAATTCTTAGTCGAGATGTCAAAAAGCTGATAGGATTCTGTGAGAAAATCTTTCTCTAACTTTGATTGCTTATCAAGACTGCTGTTCCAGTTTAGAGAAGACAATTTAATCAATTTCTTGTATTTTAAATTAAGTTTAATGATTTTAGTCTTTATATTGTACCCACAAATCACAAATTTCTTGCCAAACCCAGCATTATCCCAAATTTTTTTAATCCTAGATACCAAGCAAGAACTATCAGGATCTGTACAAACATCATTTTCACAAACAAGATCCTTGGATTTCGATTTCAATTTGCAACCAACATTAGTAGAAGTGGGTTTGTATTTAACTTGTGACTCGCGAAGGATAAATTGATAGTATCTAAGAATATCACCATTAGATGGAAGCTGTCTCTGAGGTAACTCCTTCAGTGGGTACTTCAATAGGTAAATATACCTCAACCTTTCTGTATTTTTCTGTTTTATCTTATTCTGTCCTATCATCTTCTTTTTTTTAGCTGTTCTACCCATTTTTATATGAATTTCGAAATAATCAGTTTTTTAACTAAATTTATACTAAATGTTACACTTGCATCAAAAATCTATGAAGTCGTTATTCCCTCTCGTATAATATTTTATCTAAGTTTACCGTTACGGCTTTTATAACCGTTTACACGAGAATTTCTTCGTGCACAAATTAGAGTTCCTTCGTGCACAAATAATTCCATTTAGAAATTTTTTCCTTCAAAAAATTTTCTCAATGGAGTTATTTGTGAACCAATCCATGGGGAATTATACGAACTAATAATATTGTCCAGAGGGAAAAATATCAATCTCTAACAATGTTCATAGGGAATGATCCTATTCTTTAATAGTATCCTATGGGAATTATTTGTGTACTAATTATTACATCATATTAAAACATATTGAAATACTAGATAGCGCTGTTTTTTAGTAAATACACATAAGTGTACAAAACCGTAAAACTCAGAATTTACATCTATCACTTCTAGTCATTAAAAAATTAAAAAAAAGATTTTGGTAGCTATTTAGGACCTATAGAATGGGGATCAGTTGAGAGCACATTGAATTTTTAAAAAAAGTGTGTTTTTGGGACACCCTAATATATATATATATATAAAATAGCAAAGTTTCATACTTAAATATATACTTAGGTATAAGTGTATACTTTAATGCACCATTTTAATTTTACACTTATACTAAATTATTTAGGGTTTGCAGTGATTGTACATATATTGATAGTTTTTTGGGGTTTCAAAAGATAAGCATAATTTAAATAATAGCTTTAAACTTTTAAGTTTCAAATATTTTAAATTAATTTTTTATTAGGTTTTATTTAATATTTTATTAGGTGTTTATATTTTTGCATAGGTCGGTTCGGCCAACCTTCCAAGCAATATGTTTATGAATATCTAAAAGATCAGTCTATCTGGTATGGTTTTATAAATTATAGGTTCATTTTTCTTGATCAACTAATTGAGTAAGGTATAATAGATGAACAGAATTGGAAAGGAAAATTAGTTCCAGAGTACTTTATTAAAAATATTTAGTTATCCAAACTCCAACCCAAACCTTGCCCTCACTCAAATCTTATTGATAATTTTATTTTTTAATATTAGTTCAATGATATTAAAAAAAGGTTTGTTTTTTTCTATTGGGTACAAAGTTATTCACAATATAACTCAAAGATAACTTTGAGTAGCAATATTTTTTTATGAATATTAGCAGTTAGCTAATTTCTGGTACTGACAGTAACAGTAAAATATCGCTGGTATACTGGCAAAAAACATTAACTCAAAAATCCCTGTTTAAAGAAATCAATCATTTAAGTTTTTTTAACCTGAATAAAATACCCATTTTATGACTTAACATTAAATGTATTTTTAAAATCAGAGAAAAGATAATGTTTCATTTGACTTATTTGAGTGTATTTTGCTAGTTTGTAGAGCGTTGTAAACTTTACAATACTGCATCATTAAGTCAAAGCTGCCAATTTTTGACTTAACGTCTTTTGCCAGTATACCCATGATATGTATTATAGTTAAAACTAATTTAAGTAGCATACATGCTATATATCTCCAGTTTATCTATTTAGCACTCTTTTAAGTATACAAAATTATACATGATAACACAAAAGTATTTACAAGTATACATGCACACACACGCACAGGCTAGATTCAAGTAATATGAGCATCAAAGTAATATGAGCAACTGGGTAATATAAGCATCTAGGTAATATGAGCATATAGGTAATATCCCAACTAATTAAACTTTTTGTTTTGTTTAAATATTATATGGTGATAATAAAAAACAATACATTCAGCATAATTTTATACATAGTAAATAACAGCTCTCATCTAATTAAAACGCTGTTCAATTTTTGTGTTGTTAAAATACAGGGTGGGGCAAAGGAATTTACTTATTTTAGTTAATAGTTCTGAAGCAATGACTGCTGTTGAGAGTACTGATGAGGGTGGGGGTAATGCCATCTGAGCAGGCATATCTTGTTTCAGTTGCATCATGAAGTGGATGAAGGTGCTACATGCATTTACTGTTGAGACATACTTTTGTAATAGTCATTCCATTATCGCTACACAGCGTGCATTTCATGCTCGCTTCAACATTGCACCCTTGTGGCTGTGTTCCTAGCTATTTCAATTATATTTGATTGAATTGACTATATTTTAATCAATTGAATTGACTATATTTTAAAATATAGCCAATTCAATTGTTTTATGGGTAAATAACTTCAGAGAAACTGGTGATGTGAAAAAGAAAAAACTGGACTTCCATCAACAGTGAAATCACCTAAAAATATTGACATGGTAAGGCAATCTGTGTTGCACTCTCCTAAGTATTCTGCACGTAAACATGCAGCTGCTGTTGGAATGTCTGCTCGTTTAATCAGACAAATCCTTTATGAAGAACTAAATTCCATCCCTACAAATTGGCAGTGGTACAGGATCTGAGCCCTCATAATTTTGCTGCTTGTGAAAATGATCATGAGACGCTAGTCAACTTTCCTCAGGATGCCATAGTTTTCTTTACTGATGAGGCCTACTTCCAACTTTAGGGATGTTTTAATAAACAGAACATGCGTTATTGGAGCCCAAATAACCCCAGACAGCTTCATCAACATACCTTACACTCAGAACATGTTACTGTTTGGTGCGTGATATCGCAAGTTGGAATAAATGGTAAATGATTTTTTAGAAGATAACAACCAGTCAGTCACTATGACTTCAGAACAATATGTCAATATGGTTCAAGAATTTTTTTTGCCAGCACTTGAAGAAGTGGGTGTGGGAGCAGTGTTGTTCCAGCGAAACGGTGCCACGTCATGAGTGTCAATGAATGTTTTGCAGGAACACTCTCCAGGGTGACTCATCTCCTCAAGAGGCAATTTGGATTACCTGGCTTGTTTGCCTGATTTAACCCCCTGCGACTTCTTCCTGTGGGGTTACCTCAAGTCATTGGTCTATAACGATCGCCCTAATACCTTTAATGAATTGAAGTACAACATTCGTCACATTGTTGCCAACATACTCATGGATATGCTGCAGAGAGTTCAAAATAACTTTCAAAATTGACTGAGACAGTGCATTGAATGTAATGGCTGCTATTTGCCTGACACAATTTTTAAAACTAAATAAACATGAATTTCCAATGCTATTCCATATGTTGTTTTAAGAATATAAATTACATTTGTACATATTTTGTTTTTATTGAGTTAGTTCCACTGCCCCACCCTGTATTATCATTACACATAAAAAAATTTGTGGCGCAAAGTTTTGATGTCAAAATATAGATATTTATTTTTTCCATAAAGAAAAAGTTAGGTAGAAATCTGTTTCATTTTTGTTTGAAGAACAATGTATAGGAACAATTGTTTTTATTTAAAGACACCATTTTTATGTAATAAAAGCACGCTCAAACTACCCTGTGTTTTTTATTGAAATTACTTAGTTTAAAGTCTAAAATTGCAATAGTTTTAATTACTTTTGGATAGAAGCAATATATAGTAAAAGTTTTTATATTGTAACAATACTAAATATTGTTTTGTAGTTTATTATCAAAAAGGTGCATTTTTATCATGTAAAAATTTAAGTTAATAAAATTGAATAAATAACAAATTAACTTTTTTTTTGTTTCAATTATAATAGCATTTTAATTAACATTTGATATTTCAATCATAAGTTTTGTTACTAACAAATCATCATTCTCCACAAATTAGCTCTAATTATCAGGTTTGTATTTCTTTACTTAATTTTATTTTCATGGTCTAATTTAAAGTGTTCATACTCTCAAATTTCTGGTCTGGGTAATACAAGCACTTTCACTACTTTTTTTAAAATATCTGCGTTTTTAAGAAAAAATAATTGTGTGCCCAAAAATTGTTAAAAATTGTTTATTCCTACATCATAATTTTTTTTTAAATCTTTTTTTTTTTGCTTAACGTGCTTATTGTACACTAAACTACTTGGTCCCATAAATTAAAGTTTGTACAATTATTGCTCCACTGTTTGTGGTTGTTTTTTTTCATTTGGTATAGGAGAAAGTTTTTTTTCATTTGGTGAAAGAAAAAGAGAGAAAGGTGAAAATGAGGTATGAAAAACAATTTTTTTTTTGTTGGCACCTAGTTTGGAGTGAAAAGAAGAGGAAAAGTATAAGCAAACTCAAACTTAGTTGTGTTAGACTTCAAAACAATCCAATAACTCTTGGAAAAAATCAAACAGCTCTACAGATTGGAAAATAAATGCAATTTAAACTTGATTTAGATTGCATTTGTTTCCCAGTCTGTAGAGCTGTTTGTTGCCAGCTGTTATACATTTCAAAAATAACATTATCTTGAAATTCAATTGATCCATAAAAATAAAAGAATGAATTTTATTTTTGCTGCAATTAATGAAAAGTAATTTTTGCTTACCGTTTTTGCTGCTTTGGGACAGCAAAATGTTGTCCAACATTGATATATCAAAAGAAAATATGGATCGCATAGGAAATTTTTATCAAATCTGAACAAGACTTTTGTCAGCAAGGCACATGAAACATTTTTAAAGCACCTCTAGTTTGTCTTTGAACACCTGGTTGAGATGCCCTTTTAGAAAATAGTGTCAACAATCAAAGAAAAGATGGTACAAATTAAGGGTTAAAGTAATAGCCTTACTATCTTTTAGTTTCTTATTGTTTATATTGTATATTTTATATTATTTAAAACGAGAAACATAGGCTTTTATTCTTTCAATATTTTTGGATAAAGAGCTTTGTTAAAATTTATTTTATTGTATTATCAGAAAAAGAAAAAAAAAACGTCTGAGGGGTTGGAAAAAGTAAAAAAATTATTAAAAAATTAAATTATTAAATCCGTAAAACTGCTTATAAATTTAAAGGAACAAGAAATAACTTCTAAAGATAAAAAGAATTTTTTTTTTTTTTTTTTTGTTAATTCGCCTCCCCAAGGCCCAGAAGGCCACTACAGACGAGGAGGCAACTTAATTGTGGTTATAACCCTCTCTCAACTCTATAACTCCAAAACACGAAACTTGACGAACAAGACTGCTGCGCAGAGAAACAAGTTGAGCGCGGTACTACCAGGGATGTGGGTTGTTTTTTTTTGCATATACTAATTGGCTTTACTTCCCCAAAGTTGATAAGAGTATCTGAACAGTTGAAATTGGAGGATTTGGTGACAGTAAGGTCAACATCTTTCTTTGATCTTTCTTTTGCCTTATGGAAGGAGGAAAAGTTTCATACATCTGATGTATAAAACTTTCCCCTTATTGAAAGAGGAAAGTTTCATACATCAAAAATCCATTTAATTTCTGATTCAGTCTTCAAGAAATTTTTTGAACTAAGTGCACACAAATTTTAATCTAAGCATTGAAATCAAAAAAGAAAAAGAAAAAGAAAAATATATATATATATAAAAAATTGAAAAATTAAATAAATTAATGGGAACTATGGCTTTCCAAAAATGCATAAAATTCTGACCATAGTATAAATTTCAGTATCAATTATTGGTACTTATAATTATCAAAATGTTAAGGTTTATGCATGACAGTAGAGGAGAGATTATTTTATTTCAAACAAGTTTCTCACATATATAGGTTGTTGTAAAGATCATCACATACATGGGTTGTCATAGAGATCATCACATTATGGGTTCTCGTGGAGATCATCACATACACAGGTTGTCATCGAGATCATTACATACATGAGTTTTCATAGAGGTTTCTGTCAAAAGTTGTAAATTATTTGTGTGCTTATATTTTGTTAAAGTTATAGTGTTTGCTATAAGTTTTTTGCAAAAGTTATGATGATTTGAACACAGAAACAAAAATATCTTCAAAAATTGTCCCTGGTTAACCCCTGATTTGCCTTTTACATGATAACCATTTATAATTAGGTTTTCAATTTATAATTGGATTTAAAATTTCTTCAAAATATATTTAGTTGCTTAAAACGTTGCTTAAGGTTTAGAATCTCATCATTTTTAGAATTTTTTACAGTTTTAAAAAACAAATGTTTTTAACCCTTTTATTTGTCTAATGTCAATCTACTGGAATGAGTGTCTAATGTCAATCTACTGGAACGAGTGATTTAAAAAAACCTTAAAAAGACATAAAAAATAAAAATTTCTGTATATTACAAATAGATTGATATCAATATAAATACATTAGTGTTTATCAACATTTCTTTATGAATTTTTAATACCGAGTTTGAAAGTACTGAGTTTGGTGGGGCTTTATCTGTTAGTTAACAAGGACCTTTATTGGTCAACTTCTTTTGGTTAGCAATTTTTTTTTGGAATTTTAAGATTGAGTTAAATTGAAAATTGAAACAACATTGTATTAAAAAAAAATCTTTCTCAAAAGTCTTTTTTTTTGGGAAATACTCTTATTAATTTAATACTTTACTTTCAATTTTTATTATTTTTTTAAATAAAGGAAATCACCGAGATTTTGGAATGCTGCTTTTCTGCATGCCATACATGATGATCGAATGAAGCGGACAAATGGTTTAATGTAAGTCTGTTTGTGTGCACTGCAATATATTAAATTTAAATAGGTGGCCTAAAAATGAACTAAACTAATTAGGGAGTCTGAAGTATGCATATCCAATGAGTACAATATGCGTCTCAGGAAATCTAAAAAGGATATTAAAACATACACGTTTTAGATGTGTTAAACACTACTTTTATAAAGTTATTTCAATCTTAATGAATTTTATTTGTCTTTTCAAACTCTTGAATTCTAGTCATATTGTAGTTAAATTATCATGATTATCATAATTAATTAAATTATTATTAAATTGCATTAAATTAGTTATATTATTGTGAATATATTTTGAAACAAAGAAGTTATTTTATATAATTTTTTTAGTTAACTAGTTAACATCAATTTAGTCGAAAGTAAAATTCTTTTAATAACTTTATAGAGTTAATGTGGTCTATTGATTGATCAGAAGTATGATAAAAATAGAGTTTACAATATCTTTTTTTTCCAAACCAATACAAAAATAAATTAAGATTTTCTGCCTCAAAGTAAATTTGCTTTTGTTTTGGTAATGAATGCAAAAGCTTTTAATGTAAAGACATTTTTTTGTTTTGTGAGAAAATTAGAAATTTTTAAAAATATTTTGCGCTCAGGATTGCAAATATTGATAGCCACATTCTTGCGAATGTTTGCAGCTGCGCTTTTTAGTTTGGCTATCAACATCCTAGGTGAAGTTAGTTAAAGTTCAAAGTTTGTAATCCTGTGCTTTTTAATCCCGCAATTTTGGAATTAAATTTACTTAGACAGGGATCCTAAGCTTGAAGACAGGATTTTTAAATACCTGTTCTTCGCACATTATTAGAGTAAAATTTAAAGAAAAATAATATCATAACATATTTAAAAATAAGTTATGAAAAACTATTTGCTAAATTATATGGAATTCATTGCTTATATAACATTATACATGGAGTTTTAATAAATATACACATATGTAATTACTTTTGATTATTTAAAAAAAAAAAAGTTTTGAGGAAGCAGGAAACATCCAAAAACAAACAAGTTTCATCACCCAAATGGCATTTTATTTTTTAAAAAAGTATGTTTGAATTCTATATTTCTAGGCTTTAAAAATATCAGACGGTCTTAGCAAAAGATCACTATTTGTTTATTCATTTTCAAAAAACAGATTTTCTGACAGTACCTCACATAGAATTGAAACCTAGGTAAATGTTCTTTTTTATAGCTTTATTTAGTTCATTGAAAATACTCAAATGTACTAACAAATACTTTCAAGAGAAAAAGAAATACAGATGGAAATTTTTTATTTTGTAAGAAATTTTTTTTAAAACAGCAGAATTATTTTGTCATTTCCATGTAAGAAACCATTTTAATTTTGAAAGTTTAAATGCAAATAAATTAAATGCAAGGTTTAAATTAAATCTAAAACTACAGAGTAGTCACTAACAGATAATTTTTATTTGAGATAAATTAAATACTGAATTAACTTAAAATTAAAACTTGTAGAAATAAGTAGAAATGAGTTTAGAAGCTTTTTTTTTATTTCAGTTAATATTGGTTTTATTAATAATTTTCAGTTAAAGAGTTAGAAGAGGGTTTATGGTTTTTCAATTATTTTTTTCAACCATTTTTCAATTTATTTTTCAAGTAAATATTTTAATCTTTAGTGTTCTAGAGATGATATGTGATTTTGCTTTTTTGTTGAAACATTATTTTATATTTGTTACTGATTTTTGGCAGTTAGCATATAAAATAAAAGTGTGTGACTTTGCAAAATTAAAATAAAAGTGTGTGACTTTGCAAAATTAAAATAAAAGTGTGTGACTTTGCAAAACTGACTGAATAATAATTTTATAATTGGCATTACTGGTTTTTTAGCTTTAATGTGTTGCTAAAGATGACTTTTGTAAGACCTAAATTTACATCTCTGGAAATATTTGATCCTGGGTTTCAGTTAGTAAAAGTTACACTTTGTCATCCACTTACATCTTATGTTTAAGAGCTCCTTAATAAGATGAGCTTCTGATGAGAGCTGGATTTAACTTTTTCAATACCAGTAATATTTTTTGTGCTTGTGGCCAATATGTGGCTGATTTACAATTGTGTAATGAAGCTAAATCAGGCCAAAATATATATATTTCATTGATGTTCCCGAATAAATGGTATTAACTGTTAAATGATTATGCAATTAAATGATTATACAGTTTTAATTACATGATTATACAGTTGTTGTGGTACATTTCTTTGTTGATAGCTATTTTAGTTAGTCTGGTGTGGATTACTCACACCTTTTGGTGAAATACCAACCCTTCTTCTTATGTTTTGATTTGTTGTAATGTTTGACCTTCAATGATGGTCTGTTGATGCACCAGGTTTCCATTAACAATTAAATCAGAATATTTATAATTTACATTTAGATATATTTACAATTTTTTAATAAAAGTTTTTATTGAAGAGTTATAAGTTACTGTATGGTTTTTTTGTTCATTTATAGCATGAAATTGACTTGACTCACTTAAAGCATAAAATTTACTTAACTCATAACATAAAATTGACTTTTTGAATGGTTTTGTGTAAACAATAAACCAATTTGTTTGATTTTTTTATGAACTCTTTACTCATTAATTAAACATATTTGAAATTCGAGGCCTCTTTTTTAAAGTGTAAGTTAGAAGTATTTCTTTTTGACACTCAAGTGGTTTTCCTAAATCTTGTGATAGGATATGCCAGCAAATAGTTGATCTGGTACAACCTATGGCTAAAAATTGGATTTTGCTGTGAATCAATTGTGGGGTAGGATATTTTTTCACAAAAATTTCATACCCCACAATTTATTTCTTAAAGCAAGAAATATATTTCTTGTTTTAAGAAATAAATTTCTTAAACTATAGACAATGGATTTACAATTTTGCTGTGTAATTTCTTAGAAAAAATTAATATTAATACACAAATACTTAAGGTAGTACTATCTATTAAAAAAGAAAAATAATTACTATAATAACTATGGACAATATTTAACTGCTTAAATAAACAGTTGTTAACTGATTAAGTGTGTACTAAATAACTGATTAAATAGACAGTTGTTAACTAATTTTTGTCAATTAGTGGTATTTTGACTTTGTGAATAAAATATTTAAAATCAAACAATTGTTAAATGTTTAAAATCAAACAAGTATTTTCATTATATTTATGATTGTTTGTCATATTTTTATTATTACTTGGTCTTTTTTATATTACTTAGTCTTTGTTTAAATAAGTTTAAAAAAAAATTCTCCCCACAGCCCATGGTGGGCCGTTTAGAAGGGAAAGAGATAAAGTCACATCCGTTTTACTGTATCTGTTCTAACATGCTCCGCAAACTTTTATTTGTCTAGTTTTTTCCCGCCCACTTCAACCCTTTGGAACTCTCTCCCATCTTCATGTTTTCCTGACTCATACAACTTACAATGTCAGAAGATCTAAAACATCGTCAGGAGATCTGAAACATCATCAGAATCTTTATTGCAGACTCTGTTGTCTATCAAAGAATAGAGTTATAGAGCAAGGAAATGATTGACAGAACACACCTATCCAAAAATGGTCCCAACCTCAATTTTGATAACCAAAAAAATGACCGATGGGGCATTAATCTGCAAGGTCTCAGGTATCACCAGATGTAAAAATTAAAATCTAATCTCTATAGCCAAAAGAGAAAAACACATTTAAAGTTTATAGCACTTTGTGCTACTGATCGCAGTTGGAGCCCTGTTGTAAATCTGTTTTTGTTTTTTTTTTACTTTTGGATTATGGAGTTTTTAAAAAATATCAAAAACTCTTTACATATATGTGCTGGCTATAACCTGATAAAAAATCAGCTCTTTAACACTTGTGGTTTGTGCACATGGACCTAAAGTATAGGGTATGGCACTAAAAGCCTCTTTAAAAAGAGACAACGGATGCTTTACATTTTTATTATCGACTATGGAAGTTTCAAAACTTAATAGAATGAAGCCTTGACATGTGTCTTTCAGGCAAAAAAATATAAGCAAGATATCTTTTATCTGTGCAAAGATATAGCTCTCAAAGTAGGAATCTCGCCTTTGAAAAAACGACCAAAATATAGCAGCTTTTTGTGGTTTGTATGTTTTTTAAAGATTTAAAGTTACATCAAATAAGTACTTCAGTAACAATATCATGTGACTAATGGATATGGGATTCTATGGTTGTTCGACTTCACATTTGTGTGTACTTTGTCTGCAAAAAGAGTGCTTTTTTTGTCCGAGTTTAAATGAAATATGGGGCAGAAAATACATAGTTAGAGGCATTTTTACTAATTGTTCTGAATTTAAAACACATAAAAACCTCTTTATATTTTAGTTGTTAAACCCACAGGTTTGCTTTGTTGTTTTTGTTTAAAATGATTGACCAAATATTAGATATAATAAAAACTTTTTTTCATATTGTAAAAATTACTTTAGAATTGTAAATTTAAAATTAATTGGTAATTTATAAAATAGTTCCAAAATTAATGTTAGAATCAAGTTTTTTTATATAAATCAAATATGTATAACTTTGTTGTACTTTTTTTCTTTTATTGAATTATCTCCTAAAATCTTTTATTGCTTTGACCAAGTTTTTTCTACTATTTAAAATTGTGAAAACAAATGTAACTTATTTTACAGGAAAAGCCACAACATCAAAGTAGTTTCATTTAAGCAGTCAACAACCTAAACAACTAAAAATAATTTTTACCAACACAAGCTTGTACTGAAGTTATTTTTCAAAGATCAGTTTTTAAACCACTGAAATACCATATAAAAGAAAAACTCATCTAGATTGTCGGCAATCTGTATGCTTCTTTTGTTTTTCAAAATGTGACAGGCATATTTCTGATTTCATCAAGGAAAGAATACTAGTTATTTTTCCTGGAAATTCCATTGATTTTAAGGATGATAGAGTTCCTTTAGGGATATGCAATTCCTGCAGAACAATAGTACAAAAGCATGGCAAAGGAGATAAAAACTTGCTTCTTTCCAAGCTACATGACTTTAACAAAGTGATTATTAGACCACAGACCAGAGGATTTGATTCTTCTGTTTGTTTACTTTTCCAGGTTGGCCAACTAAAAGGATATTCTACAAAGCTCACTTTTTCAACCAATCAAGATTTGAAAGAACCATTAAGTAGCTTTGATAAATTATGCTCAAGCTGTCTAAGTGTAGTTAGAAGAGGAATAACACATGATTGTCCACAAGCCACCAAGTTTGAAAACTTAAAGATAATGATAGCAACTGATTCCAGAACTACTGAAAAAATTGCGTCCTCTGTAATAGCTCGAAAGGTATCCTCTCCACAGGGCACAATTAGATTGAGCAGAGAAACTGGTTTAGCTTTAACTACTACCCCAGATCCCTCCAGGGCTCAGTGCATATCAAGAACTTCTCTAACTACTTTGTACATGGTTCATGTATAAATCAATACTGGTCTTTCAAATAAATAGATGCAAGAACTGGCTGTAACATTAAACAAGACTACAAATTCAAAAATTGTTGAAGCAAAATTTAGGGAAAATTTTACAATGGCTGGTTGAAAGGTTGAAAGTTTATTTAAAGTTTCCAAAATCTTACTTACAAGGCCATCAACAAAAACTGATTATTCGGCAAAGGTTGTTCACTGCAAGAGTTCAGGGATTTTCATAACTCAATTCTCAGAGTTAGAGCAATTCACCACCTCTCATCAAACTAGGAATTGATGGTGAAGAATCTTTCCTCAAGTTCAGCTTGAGTGTTATCTCTAATGGTAGATGTCAAAATGTCAAAACAAGTTCAGCCTCAAATGACAAAAGCTTACTGATTGTAAAACATGGAAAGAAACAAGTGCCAAGCATCAGCTACTTGTTGCTGTTGTTAAAAATGTTTCAGAAGCTTATGAAAATGTCAAAAAAAATTTAAGTTTATTTGGGAAAATTGATGTGCCTTTCTTTATTGCATGTGACATGAAACAGCCAATATAAGCCAATATAATCTGTGGCATTCAGTCTCACTCAAGCAAACACCCTTGCTGTTGGTGTGATGTTAAATCTAGTGACCTCAAAGAATAGGGAACTCCAAACAAACTTCAGATCCATTAGGATGCAATACAAAGCATTTACTGAGAAAGACAATGGAAAAATATGCGCAAATAATTTTCATAATGTTGTTCATAACCCATTGTTTGACCAAGAAGGTGTCAAATAAGTTATTGAGTTTATTCCCCCAATGGAACTTTATCTTCTCCTTGGAATTGTAAATCATCTTTACAAATTAATTCTTAAGATATGGCCTAAAGGTAAAGATTGGCCATTACTTTTCAAATTGAAATTACAACCTTATCATGGTGGAGAGTTTGTTGGGAATGATTGTCATAAGCTTTTGAAGAATATGGATGTTTTGCAAAGAATTGTTGAAAGAGAAAAGGCAGACCATATGCTTGGTTTTGTGAAAACATTTCAACATTTTAAGAGTGTTGTTAACTCCTGTTTTGGAAGGACAATAGATAGTGCATATGTTCAACATATAAAAGTCTTTAAGAACTCATATCTTCAACTCCCAGTTTCAGTCACCCCAAAAGCCCATGCAGTGTTCTACCATGTTCCTGAATATACTGCTCTAAAGGGTAAGGCATTTTTAGTGAGCAATCAACAGAAGCCTTGCATTTAATCTTCAGTGCTCAATGGGCTAGGTACAAAAGAAACCCTGATCACCTTGGTTATGGAGGCCAGTTACTGAAATGTGTTATTGACTATAACAGTAAGCATCTTTAAATTCGATTTTTTAAATAATTCACTTTTTTTAAGCAGTCAAACAGTGATTTCTAGAATGAAATTCTAGAATAACATTTTGACTGCTTAAAATAATATTTGTTGATAAGAAATATTCTTATCAACATAATGTTATCAACAATGTTGATAAGATATTTCTTATCAAGAAATACTTGAAATAACATTTGTTGATGAGAAACATTCTTGTCTGAAATTTTTGTTTATGTTATAAACTATATTAATTTATTTATAGTTTCATAAAATATCATAAGATTACAAAATATTATTCAGAAGTATATATCTTATTTTGCAAGTACTAAATAAAAAACTCAACAGCAATTCGAAGAAAAAGTAATAAACATCATAACACCATCGTAAAGAAATTTTTTTTTAAAGGAAATCATTTCATGTCTGTTGTATGTGTTTTTTTAATTGGAGATTAAGGTTAAATGGGATTTTCTTTTGTTTGATATCTTGTTAAAACCCATTTCAGTAAAGAAATATTTCTTATTTAAATTAAAAAAAGTTGTTATTATTGTGTGTATTTCCAATATTTGGTCGATCATTTTAAACAAAAACAAAAAACCTGTGGGTTTAACAACTAAAATATAAAGAGGTTTTTATGTGTTTTAAATTCAGAACAATTAGTAAAAATGCCTCTAGCTATGTGTTTTCTACCCCATATTTTATATAAACTTGGACAAAAAAGATAACTTTGAATTTTTAAAAAACATACAAACCACAAAAAGCTGCTATATTTTGGTCGTTTTTTCAAAGGCGAGATTCCTACTTTGACAGCTATATCTTTGCACAGATAAAAGATATCTTGCTTATATTTTTTTGCCTGAAAGACACATGTCAAGGCTTCATTCTATTAAGTTTTGAAACTTCCATAGTCGATAATAAAAATGTAAAGCATCCGTTGTCTCTTTTTAAAGAGGCTTTTAGTGCCATACCCTATACTTTAGGTCCCTGTGCACAAACCACAAGTGTTAAAGAGCTGATTTTTTATCAGGTTATAGCCAGCACATATATGTAAAGAGTTTTTGATACTTTTTAAAAACTCCATAACCCAAAAGTGAAAAAAAAAAAAAACAGATTTATAACGGGGCTCCAACTGCGATCAATAGCGCAAAGTGCTATAAACTTTAAATGTGTTTTTCTCCTTTGGCTATAGAGATTAGATTTTAATTTTTACATCTGGTGATACCTGAGACCTTGCAGATTAATGCCCCATCGGTCGTTTTTTTGGTCCTCAAAATTTAGGTTGGGACTGTTTTTGTATAGGTGTAAATCGTTTCCTTGCTCTATAACTCTATTCTTTTTTTTCCTAGTAATTCCCAACTTAATAGTGGTTGTTTGCAATCTTGTTGGGAGTAAATTAGAATTTAAAAAACAAACAAACTGCAAAATCTATTGTCATTAATCCAGTTACCCTCGCTACTGTGTCATTTATCCAGGGAGAATTTTTAATTAAGAGGCTTTTTGATAGTTTCTGTTGATTTTCTATTTATTTGAGAGAAGTCAACTATTTTGAAATTTCCATTCCATCCCAGAACCGCACAATTTTTTTTTGTGTCAAACATTCAGGAAGGTACCAGAATATACTGTCGCATTTTAGAAAATTCTTCAAGTTTTTAGAACATTCTGGAAGTTTCTACAATATTCTGAAAAGTTACAGCTAATGTAACAGTTCTTCAAAAAGTTATATTTATATAAAAAAAATTTATTTCTTTTGATGAAATATTACAGTTTTAAATGAGTTTTATCAATTAGAGGTCTGGAATGCATGCCCTTTAGCTGTCTTAAGAGAGATGTCATGGTTGTTTTTTTTTTTTCAAATGTGCTTTAAATATTGTATCTTATTTTTATTATTATTTTCTGATAATCTCACTTAGTGGCTTTATTTGCAGATTACATATGGGTCATTCCATGCCAAGTGGTGCAAATTTTAATGAGGTCCCTCATGGACCATCTCAGATTTTATTGAAATTTTTTGATTTTGTACATATATATGTTAAAAGCATGTTTTGAAAATTTTAGATCAATATCTAATATGGTTCTTGAAAAAACGCTATTTAAGTAGTGGGCTATTTTGCATAAAATTTCACTCTACAAGAAAAAAGGGTTTTTTCATCATTTTTAACAGCCAATAACTTTTGAACAAGTTAGTTTTATACTTCAATTATTATAAGATAGCAAGTGTGCTGTGGATACTTTGAAAAAAGAAAAAAATATTATTTCTGGCATCTTAACTTTTTCCATAATGGCGGGCTAAAGTTGATTTTTTTGTTTTAAGAATAAGTTTTTTTGTGATTTTAAAGACCTTAATCTTAAAAACTAGTTACAAAGTTAATACAAATCAAATTGCCTGCTGATCTACATGTGGTGGATAAACATTTTTAAAAAAATCAGTTGATTAAAGAGCTGCATTCAAAAGTTATAGGTCTCCAAAATGAGTCAGATCGAGATTTTCGTAAAATTGATCTGTGATGCAAAGCATCTGTTACCTAAGATGGCACTTTTTTTTTTTTATAAAATTTTTTATACGCATCAATTAAAGACTGTTAATTAATAAAAACCAAAAAAATTAATTGGCGCTTATTTATAACCCCCAAAAGGTAGTCTCTAAAAGTCAGGTAAATTTTCCATAAAAAATTATTACTTTTTAAAAGTTTAGTTATTGTTTCATTTAATTCTATATTACCAGTATGTCAATCTAAAAAGTACTAATGAAACCAAATAAATTGTTGTATTTTAGAACTAATTAATAATAAGTAATATGCCTGAGCTTTCTACTTGCTGTATTGGTAAAGCATTAAATGAACAGTGCTATCTATCTAATAAAAGTAAACGCTACCAAGAACTGTCTAAACTAAACCAAAAGCTTATTTCTTTGAGAAGCAAAATAAATCCCATAGATTTTATTTGTAGCTATCACGAGAAAGTTTACTTGTCGAGGTATGAGAATGAACATCGCAGGTATTGTTGTAATCCGTTGAACAAGCACACAAAAAATGTGAAAAGTAAGTTTCAATATTTAATATCTTAATTTAATAAAAATACCTTAATAACACTAAATAAATAAAAAAAAAAATATTTAATAATTATTTCCGTTATTTTTTAGATTCTCTTAGAGTTATCAGTCTTTCATATGCCAAAGATTTTGGTTTAATACCTGGTCAAAAAATTTGCACTAGTTGCAGAAAAGTTCTGAATTGCAAACATAATACAAAAGAAAATGAACTCCAAGAAAAAGAAATTTATGTTGACAACCATACATTAAAAGAAGATCTTAATTCAAGTATTGCAAGTTTTGGATGCTCACCTCTAAAACTTGTTTCAAAAAAAGATAGAGTTGCATATGGAAAGCGTAAAATTGATAGCATAAGAGCTCATACACAAAAGGCTGTTGCCAATGTGCTAGGTTTAGAAATAGCTGCACTTTGTGGAATTGAATCACCCTCAAAAAAATGTTTGAAAAAAACAAACACAGATTTAGACAATATTATGACTCAAATTAAGTCAAAATTTGAAAAAACATTGTCAAATTCTGAAAAAATCACACTTCTTACACTCACTCCAGACAGTTGGTCAATAGAGAAAACTCAGAAGTTTTTTTTTACTTCAAAAAGATCTGTAGTACAAGCCAGAAAATTAAGTAAAAAAAGTGGAATACTATCAAAACCTTCTCCAAAATCGGGTAGAAAACTAAGCGAAGATGTAATTACAGAGGTTGTTCATTTCTACGAATGCGATGAATATTCAAGGGTTTGTCCAGGAAAAAAAGAGTTTGTTTCAGTTAAAGTAGATAGTAAAAAGCAACATATCCAAAAGTGCCTTCTACTAGTCAATATGAAAGAGCTACATATTGAGTTTAAAAAGAAATATAATTATCTTAAAGTTGGATTTTCAAAATTTTGTGAGCTAAGGCCCAAGTGGTGCATTCCTGTGGGTGGTGCTTCTGGTCTGCATGCAGTTTGTGTTTGCCAGTACCATCAAAATGTAAAGCTCCTTGTACAGAAAATTCCTGGAATTTCTGATTACAAAATCTTATTAAAATTAATGGTTTGTAGCATTGAAAATAGAGATTGTATGCTGCATAGCTGCGATAAATGTCCTGCTAAAAAGGTTTTGTTAGACTACATTGACACTTTGTTTACAGAAAAAGAAATTAGTGAAGTTAACTTTTATCAATGGCAAAAATCAAATTACCAATGTACTTTAGTACCAGCAACTCTACCTTTAGATGAATTTATTGAAATGGTTTATGAACAGTTAGATAGTTTACGAGTGCATCATTTTATATCAAAAAGTCAAGCCACCTACTACCAACATTTGAAAACTAATTTAAAAGAAAATCAAGCTTTGGTTCTTCTTGACTTTGCAGAAAACTATAGTTTTCTAATACAGGATGCAGTGCAAGGTTTTCACTGGAATAACTGCCAAGCAACTGTGCACCCCTTTGTTGCGTATTTTATAAAAGATGGAAAACTTGATAGTCAAAGTTATTGTGTTATATCAGATCATCTGAAACATGGAACAGATGCTGTTCATTGCTTTATCGGTAATGTTATTGATAAATTTAAACTATTACAAACATTTGAACACATTATCTATTTTAGTGATGGAGCTGCATCACAATATAAAAATTACAAAAATCTTATCAACTTATGCTACCATAAACACGATTTTGACATGACTGCAGAGTGGCACTTTTTTGCAACATCGCATGGTAAAAGTCCTTGTGATGGTGTTGGTGGAACAGTGAAACGTCTTGTTGCACGAGCCAGTCTACAATCACTAAACGATCCTATTGACACACCAAGCAAAATGTACAACTGGTGTGTTCAACACGTCAAAGGAATATCTTTTTTTTTTGTTGACAAAGTTTCAATAGAAACACATACTACAAACTTCAATTTGGAAGAGAGATATCGTTCTTGTTTGACAATACCTGGGACACGAAACCACCACAGTTTTATCCCAATGTCACTTACCTCAATAAAAATAAGAAGAGTCTCATTTGATATTATTTGCACTAATGTGGATTTTTCTACTTGCAGAATTTATATTAATAAAATTTCCAGTTACTCACCAGGAGAATATGTGGCCTGCGTTTACGATGCTCAATGGTATTTAGGAAATATTCTTAGTATTTCAGAAGAGCATCAAGATCTTAATATGAAATTCATGAAAAAGTCTTTATGTAACAAGTTTATGTGGCCATGCAGAGATGATCTTTGTTGGGTACCTCTAATGCATATTTTATGCAAAGTGCAATCTCTTAAAGTCCAGTCAAACAGTGGAAGATTTTATAGTATTGACTTAAAAGAAATCAATGAGATTATTTTATTATTTGAGAAATTTAACTTTTTGTAAATATTATTATTTTTGTTTATTTTCTTAAAAACATTTTGTTTGTTTTTCATTAAAAAAATTATTGTATTATAAAGAGGGGAGGGGACAGAGGGGAGGGGACTTTATCTATTGGGATTTAAAAGTTCTTTATCTAGAGGGATTAAAAGGCTTTAAGCATTGATATTTTTTAATTGATATTTCATAATAAATAACATTATATAATTCAATGCATTTATTTATTATGTCAATTTCAGAATTTTATGGAAAATTTACCTGACTTTTAGAGACTACCTTTTGAGGGTTATAAATAAGCGCCAATTAATTTTTTTGGTTTTTATTAATTAACAGTCTTTAATTGATGCGTATAAAAAATTTTATTAAAAAAAAAAAGTGCCATCTTAGGTAACAGATGCTTTGCATCACAGATCAATTTTACGAAAATCTCGATCTGACTCATTTTGGAGACCTATAACTTTTGAATGCAGCTCTTTAATCAACTGATTTTTTTAAAAATGTTTATCCACCACATGTAGATCAGCAGGCAATTTGATTTGTATTAACTTTGTAACTAGTTTTTAAGATTAAGGTCTTTAAAATCACAAAAAAACTTATTCTTAAAACAAAAAAATCAACTTTAGCCCGCCATTATGGAAAAAGTTAAGATGCCAGAAATAATATTTTTTTCTTTTTTCAAAGTATCCACAGCACACTTGCTATCTTATAATAATTGAAGTATAAAACTAACTTGTTCAAAAGTTATTGGCTGTTAAAAATGATGAAAAAACCCTTTTTTCTTGTAGAGTGAAATTTTATGCAAAATAGCCCACTACTTAAATAGCGTTTTTTCAAGAACCATATTAGATATTGATCTAAAATTTTCAAAACATGCTTTTAACATATATATGTACAAAATCAAAAAAATTCAATAAAATCTGAGATGATCCATGAGGGACCTCATTAAAATTTGCACCACTTGGCATGGAATGACCCATATATTACTTATACAATTATAAGTAAGTTTACTAAAATAAGCTGCTCATATAGATTATAAACAAGTAAAAACCTAAAAAAGTTTTTACTTGTTCATTCTTGCAGTATAACCAAGTTTGTAAATAACCTGTCTGTTATCTAAGTTGTAAAATAAAAATTTATTAGCATTGCAAATAAATTAATATAATATAAAAATGAAATCAGTTATAAATGAAATCAGTTACAGGCATCCTATAGATTATTAATTGGGTGTTTAACTTTATATAGAGAATGGAATTCTATGAGTAATGAACAACGAAAAGATTTTGAGACTGGTGAAGAGAACTCCACTTATGCTCATCTAGTGTAAGTCATGTGTTTTGTATTTCTTTGTATTATTGATATGTCAGATGTACCCAAGATATGCTCCCAAATATGAAAGTAGTATTTTTCAAAATAAAATTTTGTTATTTTTTTTTTAAGTTGAATTATTCTTTTAAATTAGTGGAGCATTTCTTTAATTTAAATTAAGAAAATGTGTTTAGTGTTAGTATCAAGTCACTAAATAACTAGTCACTGTCAACTTTAGTTAAAATTTAGGTTTTTATTCATAATACAGTTTTTGAAATATATATATATATATATATATATATATATATATATATATATATATATATATATATATATATATATATATATATATATATATATATATATATATATATGGCAGAGATTAACAGCAATAATACATGATTCTATTTTACCAGCAAAATTGAATTTCTTTGAAATGAGATAGGTATAGGTGTTAAATTTCTTTGTATCAGAAATTTAACACCTATACCTATCTCATTTTTTAAGATTTGTCAAGCCAATTTATTCTTAAAGATGCCTTAAAGAAATGTAATGCACTTTATCAGCGGCTTTAAACAATATTGAAAACTATTTGAAGATGTTGACATCAATAAATATTCTTTTCGGAATTTTGACATGATGTCAACAGTGATCACCTTGATTGATTTTTTTCTCTAACAAATTTTTTTTTTCTTTATCATTGGGAAAAATAAGGCTTATGAAGAGGTTGGAAAGCGTTTAAGCTAGCTTTTGTGCTCTCACACAGATCTCACAGTGATCGCTTGAGCGTGCTTTTAGTATCAATAAGCCACTTTAGGTTGAAAACTTGTATTTTAGATCTGACATCATTTTAGATCGGATATTATCCTTTAATGATATTGTCATATTAATAAAGCTAAATGTTGCATTTTTAGTTTTTTAAAAATCAAGTCTTAATGAAGTTTATTTTTAAGAAATATTTTATGCTTTACATTGTATGAGATATTGAAGAAAGATAAAGGCCTTAAATATATATTTATTAGCTTTAGTATGGAGTTTTAAGTAAAATTATTGTTCAAAAATCTTTTCAATGTTTTCAATTGCTTTTTTTCAATTGAAAAATGTTCTGACTTTTAAGGACTTCATTTATCCAAAATTTTTAAAGTTAAAGCCCTTAAAAGTCCTGAAATTTTTTTCAGGATTTTACATTAAAATGGGGGAGAAATATTATAATTTTATAACCAAATATCCTGGAAAATAGGAAAATGGTCCTGGAAAGCCCTGAAACTTTAATTTTATTTTTCTTTGAGAACCCTGTGATGGCAGTCAGTTTGAAAAGCTCTTGTTTTTGTTTTCTTTTAATGATTGTCAATAACTTGACATCTCTGTTGGCAAAAGTACAACAATGTTATCATCATATTACTCAACAGATTACTAATTTCATTACATCATTAAAATATATTTTTGTTATATTTGAAAAACTTTTTTTTATAAAGAAGGATAAATAATTAAAACAAAGGAAAACAAACAGAGTTCTTTGTTCAGAATAATCACAGATTTATTTTAAGAAAAAGCTTATACACAAATCATAGTCAACGAAAAATTTATCGCTAAAGTATACCTAAAACAAAGTAGGACACATAAGGAAACATAAATCTTCATTAATACAAAAGTTTAACGTACTTTAAAACAACTATACATATGCATAGATATATCAATATTTAAAATAAATAAATTTAAAATGACAGGAGGTATAAGATAAAATATAAAATGATAGGAGGTATAAGATAAAATGATAGGAGGTATAAGATAAAGAACTTTATTGCACAATCATATTTTATGTATTGGTGGTAATAAACTTCTTCTCAGAATCGCGTTCATTATTACCAGCATATCGAAGAGGCTCAGCACCAATATCTAGTTTATCTTACCAGATATACATCATCGCCATTTATGCTTTACCCCATGAATAATGTCTACTCCATACTGCAGTAAAAAAGGACACACTACAAACAGCCAAAGCCCTAACTTCACCCAAATTTTTAAAGCACTAATATTTAAAAAAAAAATGAGGATAGTGAGATATGTGAGTTCAACACCAAATAATAAAACCAATTTAAAATAAAATAAAGCTAATATATATGTATGTATATATATATATATATATATATATATATATATATATATATATATATATATATATATATATATAGATAGATAGATAGATAGATAGATAGATAGATAGATAGATAGATAGATAGATAAATAGATAGATAAAATAAGCTAAATATATAGAATAAAATATAAATTTCAAAAAAAAAAAAAAAGACAAAAAACAATAGACTACAAGCTAGTTATAAGCAAGCTACAGATTTTTTGCAATAACCAATTTTTTATTTTGCAAAGTTTAGGTAGTTGACTAAATTTTAAGGTAATTATTAAGGTATTTCTCTAAAACACATTTAAATTCATTTATAAATGTAAGGGTATAGTTTGAATGATTTAAATTTTTTTTAATAAAAAATATCTAGACCAATGATGGTAATAATGATGATGAACTAATTTAAGACCTTACCCTGAGTATTAAGAGATATAAATATTTAAAAGTATTATAGTAGTTGAATGTAAAAATAAAACAAATTAATATCATTTAATTTTTTTTTTTAATAATACTATTAAACATTTTGTTGATTTATATCTAAAATATAATGTAAATTTTAGTTTTAAATGATGTTGCAGACAATATTGTCTAATAAAGAATATTTATTCAGTAAGAAACTTTTGTTTGTTGCTCTTTCTTTTATAAACTTTTCCTGATACATCTCGATTAATCCTTGATTTTCTTCTTAACTCTCAATTAAACCTCGATTAATTCTTAATTAAACCTCGATTTTCCTGATCTCGATGCTTCAACAGTAGTCTGCCATCTTGTGTTTGTCCCAGCGTCCTTGATAGCATTTTTCAATGGTCTTAAAATCTTTATGGAGTTGCTCTCTTTGTTCTTCACTCACATTTTCAGAAAACTCAGAAAGATGAATATTTATATAATGAAGTTTTATACTCGTTTTACATCCAAATCATAAAACGCTTTTAACATTCTATCAATTAAATCTGCATAGTTTTTAGCTATTTTATTTCTAAGAATTTTTTTTACAACATCCACAAACAGCAACCATGTAGTTTTCTCTTTGCTCTCCATTGTTTAAACAAGTTCTTTATCATTTATAAGAAGCCGGATTTGTGACCAATAAAAAACTCCAGCTTTTTTTTCTCTAATGACAAATCAGGTAATGTTTTAACTAAATACGGAAAACAAAAATTATCAGTTTTCAGCAAATAAAAATAAATTAACAAATTGTTTTGTGAAACCAAGTTTAAGAGTGATGGAAAAACTATTTTATTTTTACTAACAATGGGTTTATTTACAATTTTTAATATGCCCACTGTGAGAGTTTTGTGAATTAGCCATTCCTTTTTTATTCAATGTTGTTTTCTCGCTCGACTATCCCACAGCATAGATAATTTAGTAAACCTTTCTCCTGACCAAAGAGAAAGTTAACCATTTTTAGATCTACACAAATAATCCAGCTGTGTTCTGGATGTTTAATCAAGTTAAGCACCATTTCAATGTCATGGTAAATCTCTTGCAAATAAATAGTGGTCAATTGGTAAAGAACAAAAAATATTACTATTGTTCAAAAGGCAACATTTGAGGCTTCGCTTTGAGATAAACAGTTTTCATTCCGTAGGAAACTTTTGCAAAGCTGCCAGAAAGGTTTTCCCTTTAATCAAGAGGCTAATAGTTCTGCTGCTTGCTTAGAAAGTCCCAAATCATTCACAAAGTCATTCAGCTTTATCTGAATAAAGCACTGAGGCATTTTTAAAGGTTTCGCATTAAAGAATTCTTCAAATTTTGGTATAAATTCTTCTGTTTCCGTAGCAGACATGCTTTGTTCATCATCTGACGAAAATAAACCTTTAAAAATTGGAAATTGAATCTTTTCAAAATGTTAAATTGATCTAATAGCAGAAGGAATGTTGTGATTGGCTATTTTTTGCCACCTTATTTTTCCAATACCAGAGATATTGATAAGGCAGAGAGATATTATAAAAAACAGCATTTGTCAATGTGGTTTAGTGATTCTCTCCACACCATGGGGACTCTAAAATGTAAATTTTTTCTTTTACATTTTGTTCAATCTCGAAGACTCTTTTTGAAAATATGGCACACAGCATGTGGTGCACAATTTTTACCTTGGTCACCAAGTTTTCATAAAAATGCCTACAAAAAACCTTATTTTTGAAAAATTGGAAGTTACAAAAAAACTAGACAAAAACAAAGTTCAGATTTGAAATCAGCATTAAAGAATACATAAAAATCAGTTTAAATATCTTATGTAACAGAAAAATGTTTTTTTTTGTAGACCTGTGTAATTAATAACATTTTTTGATTCTATAATTTTTGAATTTTTTCTTTTAAACTTTTTTTAGATCTTTTCTGTATATGATGAAATCATTTGATGTTGGTAAAGTGGAACGAGAAAATTTTTTACATAAAATGAGTGTTATTGGAGACTTAAGTGCAGGTAATTTTTTAAAAACGGTTTTGAATTTTTGATATATTTAAATAGAAGTTTTTTTTATATACATGCCTTGTTCCATGTTTAAATAAAGTAGGGTGTTGTGTTTATAATATATTCTCTTTAAGACCGGCACCGATATATAAGATAGGGCCGTATATATATACATGTATAATAATATGACACATGTCCCTAATAAACAAACTATATATATAAATGTCAAGAAATCAAATTAACTCATAAATCTTCATAATCGAGTGATATTTTATTCTTTATTCTTCGTCCACGACTTGATAATCGAATTGTTTGATTTTCTTTTGTATTTTCAACTAAATTGTTCTCTTTAATTATTTTATTATTCTCGCTCTCCAATTCCAATGACGTTGTACCACTATTGCATTCTTCAAACGAAAGAGTAGTTTGTCCTCTGTGCATTATAGCCACATTATCCCGAGTCAGGCATGGAGCAGATATAGCATAAACTTTTCTAAGTTGAATCTGATTTCGACGAAGGATATGTCGATTGTGATTTAATTTTACTTCATATGATCTAGGGGCAAAGCATTTCATTATTTTACCTCTAAGACTCCATTTACGAGTTACTTCGTTTTGAATTGCAACAGTTTGGCCTTGTCTATAGACGTATGGTTCAAAAACACCAATAATTTTATCATAGTATTTTTTAGATTGAACTCTCTCTTTGAGTATATCTCTTGCAAGTTTTGACTGTTCTTTATTTCGAGATTGAAACCTGGGTAAGTTATCTCTCAGTTGACGCCCATGTAATAGTTCCGCTGGAGATAAACCACATTTTATTGGAGTATTACGTAAAATTAAGATACCTTTATAAATGTCCTCATTTGGCATATAGCATTTCTTTATCAACAGTTTTACTGATTTTACAGTTGCCTCTGCTAAACCATTCGATTGTGCATAGTGTGGACTACTTTTTATGTGCTTAAATTGCCATTGTTGAGAGAATTGACGAAACACTTTCGAACTATATTGTGTACCATTATCTGACACCAACTCCTCAGAGATACTATTTCTAGAAAAAGATTCTTTGCATGCTTGTATAACATTTCCTGATCCAGTACTTGAAAGCAGAAACACCTCAGTTCACAAGCTATAATAATCGACAATAGTTAAATAGTTTTTATTAGCCCACTGAAACAAATCAGTTCCAAGTTTTTGCCATGGTCGTGTTGGGACATCAGGAATTAGGAGAGGTTCTTTTGGCTTTGATGGGAGATACTTTATACATGCCTCACATTTTCGAATTAACTGTTCAATTTGGTTATTTAAACCTGGCCAAAACACACTCTGATGTGCATGACGTTTGCATTTCTCCATTCCCAAGTGACCTTCATGCAATTTTGAAAGAATTTCTTTTCGCATACTAACTAGGATTATTATTCTATTTTGATATAATAAGAGTCCATCGATTTTAACTATTTCATCTTTAATATCCCAATAAGGTTGGAGATTCGCCGGACAGTATTTTTTGGAATTGGGCCATCCAGAAATGATACTTTCTTGCAATTGGTTTAAAAGTTCATCTTCTGCAGTTTTTTGCTTAATTTCTTCTAAACAACTCTCTGTAGCAGGCACAATTTTATTATTGAATTTACATACACATTGAGATCATTTTCTGCAATCTCATCGTCTTTGGTAGGATTAGATACAGGTGCACGAGACATTGCATCTGCATCAGTAATAGATTTGCCTGCAACATGTTCTGCAGTAAATGAAAATCTTAATAACTTCATTCTTAAACGTTGAATTCTTGGAGACATATCAATTAGTGAGCGATAATTTAATATTGGAATTAAAGTTTGTGATCTGTTTCTAATATAAAATTTGGCAAACCATACAAATATTTTGACATGTGTGTGCACCCCCATGTTACTGCTAACATTTCCATTTCGATTGGATAATAATTTTTTTCAGTTGTCATAAGAAATCTAGATGCACAATCAATTGGTTTGTATATACCATTATGATTCTGGTAAACAATTACGCTAAGTCCATTTAATAAACTTCCATCTGTTCTTACTTTTACAGGTTTTTTAACATCGTAGTGTGCCAAAATGGGTGGATTGGTTAAACTATTTTTTACCTCATTGAATGCTCTAGTATGATTTTCAGTCCAAAACCATGCTGATCTTGAACTCAAAAGATCTCGCAAGGGTTCAGCTACTTTAGCAAACGATGGATTAAATTTTGCTAATTGCTGGGCCATGCCAAGAAAACTACGTAAAGACGTGATATTTGTTGGTTTTGGAAAATTTTTTATTGCTTCAACTTTTTTGGTCAATGATTTTACTCCTTCTGCTGAAATTTTATGACCTAAAAACTCCACTTCTGTTTGATCAAATAAACATTTATCTACATTAAGGGTAACTCCATTTTCAGCAAATCTATTTAACAATGCTACAAGGTTTTCGTTATATTCCATTTCTGTATTTCCAAAAACTAAAAAATCATCCATACTTTTAACCACTTCTTTTAGATCATCAATAACTTTATCCATTTTTTTACTAAAAATTTCAGGGAGTGATGTTAATCCAAATGGACCCCTCGTTGGGCAGAATCGCCCAAAAGGTGTCGTAAATGTACATTTTAACTGACTTTCAATATCCATTGGTAACTGCCAATATCCTGAGTTAGCATCTAATTTTGCCATATATTTACATCTATTTCCAAGTTGGGCCAATGAATCGTCTACACTTGGCAGTTCATAGAATTCGCGCTTGGTGTCTTTGTTTAATTGTGTTAAATCAATACAGATACAAAGTAGTCCATTTGGTTTTTTCACAATTACTATTAAATGACACCAGTCTGTAGGTTGATCTACTATTTTGATAACACCCATCTCTTTCTAGCTCTAGCTTCAACGGTTCTAGTAGTGGGAACACTACTCGTTGTGGCGCTCCAATGTGGTATGGTGTTGTATTTTCTTGTGTTGTTATATGTACAAGGTCACCTTTAATAGTTCCTAACCCTTTGAATACTGAAGGAAACTGTTCTACAATGTTACTTTTTGATTTTGAAATCATAGCACACATGAATCATTCAGGAATATCTACTTTAACTAGGTTAAACTTTTGTAAGGCAGGTCTTTGTAAAGCAGTTTGCACATTATCACAAACATATATAGTAATTAATTTACTGTTCTGACCGTTTATAGAGAATGATTTTTTAAAGTATCCAAGACAATTGAGTTGCTTATAATCAGGACCAATTATTCGTTTATTAGTAGTGTATAAATGTTCAATTTTAATTCCAAACTTTTTTAAATGTTTAGTTCCTATAACTGTGACTTCAGCGCCTGTGTCAATTTTAAGTGTTATTTTTCCATATTTTACTTTTAATTGAATTTCCCAAGGTCTGTTTACACAATCTGCAATGAATTAAATTTAAAATCTCTATTATCACTATTTTGTGTGGGTGAATTAAATTTATTTTTACTGTACAATTGTTTTCCAATACGATCTACACTTTCACTTTTATTATTTCGCAACTCAGATAAACTCGTGCTTTTTCTGAAGAACGACAAATTTCTACTGCTTTATCTAGTGTCAAAGTCTTTTCAGAAAATAATTTCTCACGTACTTTGTCACACCGTATTCCATATACAATTTTATCTCTTAATAAACTGCCAAAACAATCTTCAGTATTACAAAAATTGCAATTTTTACTTAATAATTTAACTTCGGTTAAGAAATCATCAAAGCATTCACCATCTTCTTGACAACGTTTAAAATATTTATGTCTTTCTAAAGTCTCATTAATAATGCCTTTAGCAAACACTTCCATTTTCTCCAATATAATAGCTGGATCTGTTTTTTCATTTTTGGTTAGGTTTAATGATTCGTAAATATTTCGAGTTTCTGAAGAAACCATGTACCTTAACATAGCAGCTTGATACGCAAGTGGTTTTTTCTCTAAATCCGACAACAAAACATAATCCTGCCATTTATCAATCCAGGAGCAAAATGCAGCATACCTATCTACAACTAAATCTAACATTGGAGGAGAAACACCAACTTTACCACTTTCTGCCATTTTTTATAAATAGATTCTCAAGATTAAACAAAATAATTAGAAAATACTATAAAACTTTATTTTCGCACGTTTATTTATATACTCGTAGCGCCATGTTGTGTTCATAATATATTCTCTTTAAGACCGGCACCGATATATAAGATAGGGCCGTATATATATATATATATATATATATATATATATATATATATATATATATATATATATATATATATACATGTATAATAATATGACACATAGGGTGAACAATAAAGTTTATGTTATTTAAATAAAATAGGGTAAACAATAAAAAATTTTCCTATGTATAATAGGGGGAGTCAAAAAAAGTAAATTTTTTTATCTAAAAAACCATGTCCCCAAAATTTGGATAAGGTATATAAAAAATAAACCTCAAAAAAGTTAATTGGTATCTAATCACTTTTGAACCCCCTTGAGTCAATAATTAAGGTAAAAAATGATCGAAAAGTGGTCATTTTCAGGGCGTCTTGAGAGATTTTTTTAGTATTATACATATATAGAAATATAGATATTTTTGTTTAAAAATATATTGTTTTTTTTTACTATTTTTTCACTACTTCGAAAGTTTAGGTTTTTGCCAGAAAAAATAAACAGTGCTTGGCTGTGACAATGTCATTTATAGGGTTTCCAATTATCCGACATTAATGACTATCCGGGTATCGAATACTGAAATTCAAATTATTCAGATATATCCGGATATCCAGATAACAAAAAAAAAATAAAAATTGAAGTTAATACTTTCATGGTGTTTTTAATGGAATTAATTTTAGCAATATACATTGAAAGTTCAAATATAAAAAAAAATAAAACAGTTATACTATTTAAGTTTATTTCATTTTTAAAAATGGATATTTCAAAAAAATAATTGCATTAAAAGTTTCAAAATTTAAACGAGTTCTAATTTTTGTCCGAGTTAAACCAGCAGTTGAAAGAACTCACTCTGTTGCAGTAGATGTTGGTCTTATTGTTAGAAGTGCATTAAACAATATATTTAGGTTGTTTGTTCTTGTTTTAGTGGTTGTTAAAAACATTAAATCATTTTTCAACAATGAAATAGTTATGCTGCTCTGTTTTTCTGCATGAGTAATTAAGGAAATAGCTGCTTTCAGCTTTTGCTGCATAATATTATTATCACTTTGACTTTCAGGCATACTTTCACTTGCTATTTCTTTTGCAATTTCCTTGACCTCATTATCAGTACTGCTGCTGTCACCACTAGATGTATGAATCCTTTTAAATATTTCTACTGCTAAAGCAATGGCAGCAGATTTTGAAGTATATTCAAAAAGTTTAGTAGAATGTGAAATATTGCCTGATTTTAAATATAATATTAATGTCATGAGGATTTTATCACGACGTTCATCCATTCGCCTTTTTATCTGTTTTAATAAATTTTTACTTATATTTTTTTGTATCTGATCTATGATTTCAAATATAAATTTATAAACACCTTCAGCAGTCAAAAGAGTTGAAGAATTTTTACTCAACTCCTTTGTTGCAGTTTCTATTGGTAATAAGACATTTAATAGTTCTTCTAAAGTTGATACATTCTCCTCTGAAATCTTTTGTTGCCTAATTCGTTTAAAGTTTTATTTATAGGATCCTTTTTTTGAAGGAATCGTTTGAGGATGGTTGAATATGATATCAATGAATTCCACCGAGTTTTGATATCTAACATCAACTGCAATGTCATGCCTGCTTGTTCATTAACATATCCTTGTAAAATGTTGTTTTTGACTGGAGAGAATTTTATCATTTTATAATTCTTTTGAGATTTTGTACAACTTTTTGAAAATCTTCAGTGAGATCTATGATTTCAATGTCTTTCTCTAGCTCGCAGATTATGTTAGCATCTTCAAAACTATTTGAATTCAACTTATCATCAATGCTTTTGACAGATTCACCTTCACTATCTTCACTAACATCTACATAATCTGTTACTTCTTCATATTCTTCGCAAAATTTTGATTGTCGTTTTTTATACAGTACATCAGTTATTGCTAAATGCAAACTGTGGTTATAACAAAGTTGAGATATGATGCCTAATAGCCTTCCATATTTGACCATAAGGGCTGCTCCATCGTGTGTTGATGATATTATATTTGACTTAATGTCAATTTCAAATTCTTTTAACTTATTTTCAACATATAGTTTTGTTTGTTCAGCATTACATGTACTTTTTATGTGAACTAACCCCAATACATACACTTCAAATTTTTTCATTAAATTTTCAACAAGGGCATGAAGTGTAACATTAAGATATCTATTCATAGAGTTATTATTCATGAGAATTTAACATTTTTTCTCTTTAGATCCTTGATAATATTGTTTCTTTTTTTTTAATTTCATAAAATTTTAAAATGCACTTTGTTGCAGTAGTAGGGCTTTTAGGCATGTCAAACCCTTTATTTTTAATGTACCCAATATTGGCTTGTGATTTCACTATAGAATTCATTGAAAAACCATCCTCTGCTACACATTGCGATAAAATTTCCTCCAATGCTTTAGTTTTAACAAATTTTTTTATAATTTTGTCAACATAAGTACCTTTAAACTTTTTTGATGTTGATGGTTCACTTTGTTCACAACTTATCCTAAATAAATTTTTAGTAGCAGTATATAGGCTAGTGGAATTTAAGAAAATCTTATGAATTTTTAAATGATTAAGAAGTGGTGTTGTAGATGATCCTTTACATCCTTTACATCCTACTGCAATGCTTACAAAAAGCAATATCCCTATTATTTTTTTTCATTTCTCTTAAAATGGTTCCAAACTTTTGATCGTTTTAAAATTACTATAACTTTTTAAGTTTAAGAAGTCTAAAAATAGTTATAAATTAATAATAAAAATAATAATAAAAATAATTATATTTATAAATTAAATTAAAGTAATAAATCTAGAGTGAAATATTAATCAAAATTTTGTGTAATAAGTCACTTATTAAACTAAATACTTATATAAATATGCTAATAATTTGTTGTATGAACAATTTAAAACAAACTGGAAACTGTTGTTAATATAGCTTAAAATAATAACAAAAAGGTAAAATAATATAAATCATCATAGCAAGCAAAAAAGAAACTAAAAGCAATTTAATAAAAGATAAATACTGTTCAAGAATCCTTAATGTTACAAAAATCACTAAAAAAAAATCACAAAAAAACCATTATACTTAAAGTTAAAAAAAAAAAAATTCGAAAGTAGAATATTAAAAACATTTAATTTACAATTAAAATGCCTAAGTTTAAAAAATATATACATTCAAAATTGTCTACTTAATATGACATGAATGTAATATTGAGCAGACACAAATCAATGTGATTAACTAACTGAGCTACAAAGTGTAACAACAAACAATTGTTACAAAGAGTAGAAAAAAATAAACTAACATTTAAGAAAATAAGAATAAGTTTTTATTTTGAGTAAATAACTTATTTAGAAGGTTGTTATTTTAATTTAAACTTTCCATCTTTTAACTCCATGTTTGAAAACAATGTTTTAGTTTATCAAAAAATATCCGGATTGGCGGATATTTGATGAAAATTATCTGAATTTTTGAATAGTCAAAATAAGACGGATTATCTGGATAATCAGATATCCGGATATCTGAATTGGAAACCCTAGTCATTTATCTGTACTGAAAAATCAAAATGAGTCAGAATAAATAAAAAAATATATGTTTATTTGAAATTTTATATCAGAGAAAAAACATTCAACTCTTTATCTTTTTCACACCATGATCAAATTTAAATTTTGAAATTGTACCGGATTTTTGTTTTTAAAAATGTTATCTAAAATCAGATTAAACTTTGTCTACAAAGGGGAATCTTTTGTGTTTTTTAGTTTCATCCTAATATCTATGAATATACTGCTCCATCATACTTTAGATTCTAAATGGTCATTTTACAAAAATCAAAGTTTCAGTATATTGTTAAAATTTTGAAGAAAGACTGAGTATGCCAATAATGGAAGTGAGAGTGAGTCTTTAACTAGTCATTATCAAACCCAATTATGTCAAAAATCAAATAAGAAAAGACATTTAATAAGACAGTCAAGAATGGTGGTTTTTTCCTTATATTTGTATCCATTTTGTAAATTTCCTTAATATCTTGTTTTACAGCTATTGGGTTTGTACAAATATTTTTGTACAGATGCATTTGATGTACGGCTTTGATGTCAAGAAAAGGAGCATTTGATGACCTCAGATTATAGTTACCATTTTGCATA
>NC_088934.1:8347500-8490000 GCF_038396675.1 Hydra vulgaris
GGAAGAATTTAAAAACTGAAACTATTAGCATTTTTTTGATAAAACTGGAACTTAGAGAAAAAGTGTCATACCTCTTTGCTGATAAAAGATGTTATCAAGCCAGTAATGAATGATAAAGAGATTATATTAGACATGTTAGGGGTAGAGAATTTTAGATTTAAAGAAGATGAAGGTAGTGATATAGATTTTTTTTATTGCACCAGCTTGTCCTCTATCCGGTGATGTATGTTAAGCCCTGGAGGTATTCTTTAGGATTCGTCATCATTAAGTTCCCTAAATCTATCATTCACTCATATTTGTAGTTTTCGAAGTAGCTTTTCTTTTGTTGAATCTTATCACTTGCAAAGTTCACCAGACTTACTTACTCTTTGTGAGACTAATTTGAGTTCAGTTGTCTCATCTTGTGAGCTTAATGCTAATAGTTATCTTTCTTTTGGTTCATAAAGACTCTAATAGTCACATGCTTAACCTAAGCATTTACACTTAATATAATCATTTATTTAAATCATTTGCATTTTACTCAACTTATGTCTTGTTTCTAATCCCTGTCAGAGCTCAGTTTCTACACATTCACCCTTTAGTGCTTCAGATCACAGTTTGATCTCTCTAAAACTGTTATCTCGTTCTTCTTCAACATCATAATCCTCTTATCATCGTACCTCTTACAAATACCTCAAAGCTGACTGGGACTTATTCCATGATTTTCTTAGTGATGGCCCTTGGGTATAAATCTTTTGTCTTCCTGCTGACAAACGTGCTTATTATGTAACTTCTTGGATTCAGGCTGGCTTGAAATCTTTTATTTCCTTTCAACAAGTTGAGCCTCACTCTTTTCCATGGTTTCTCATTGTGCTGCTTTTCCAATTGTAACCATTACTTCCATATCTATTGCCAAAACCATTCTCCAGAAAACAGACATCTGTTTACTATTGCTAAAAACCATTTTGCTGCATTTCCAATCATAAAAAACATTGTTTACTATTTTGTTTACTAAAAAAATCTGTTTACTATTGCTAAAAAATCTGTTTACTATTGCTAAAAAATCTGTTTACTATTGCTAAAAAATCTGTTTACTATTGCTAAAAATCATTGTGCTGCGTTTCCATTCGTAACCATTATTTTTAGAACAACTTATGCATTCTGGTATTTACAACTTTTTGAATAATTCTGCTTGTTTTCATATTCAACGGTTTGGGTTTCTCTCAAATCACTCCACTTCTCATGCTCTTATTAGCACTACTGAAATGATTCGTGGTGCAACTGACAGTGGTTCCTTTGCTAGTGGTGTATTCATAGATCTTCAAAAAGCTTTTGATACGGTTGATCACAACATTCTAATAAAAAAGTTAAACTACTACGGAATACGTGGTATTGCTAATCATTGGTTTTCTTCATATATTAGGGATCGCACTCAGTTTGTTTCAATTAATGGGTTTGAATCCACACATAAAGTTATTAAATATGGCGTTCCACAAGGTTCTGTTCTTGGGCCGTTATTGTTTTTATTATATATAAATGATTTATCTTCTTCATTAAAAAATTCTATAGTACATCATTATGCTGAATCTTTTATATATCAACAAATCACTTACGACTCTTTGTAAAAAAGTTAATCAAGGTCTTCATCGCTTATGCAACTGGTTAAATTGTAATCGTATTTCATTGAATGTCAATAAAACTGAATACATTATTTTTCATTCCCCTCAAAAAACTATTGATAGTATTAAAATTAACGGAAAAAAACTTTTTCCATCAAAATATATGAAGTATCTTGAAGTATATCTTGATGAAAACCTATCTTGGCATAATCAACTGTATCATCCTTAAAAAAAACTTACACAAGCTAACAGCATGCTTTCTCTAATTTGTTACTATGTTCCTATCCAAACTCTACGAATGATTTATTCTTCTTTATTCTCTTCTCACTTTTGCTATTGTTGTATTGTTTGGGGTCAAAAAAGTAACTTTTTACTTAATGGTGTTGCTACTTTACAACGCGCATCTATTAGAGTTATGGCGTTTTCACCAATGAGATCTGATATCCAAAAAAATTTACTGAACTAAAAATCTTAAAACTCCATGATCTTGTAAAGTTTTACAATTGACTTTTTGTGTTTGACTTTCTCCAAAATAAACTACTAAACTCTTTTTTAAATTTTTTTATTAAAACAAATAAAATTCATAATCATCACACCAGTAACACAGAAACTAGTAAGCTATACTCTTCTTTTTTCAACACAATTAAATATGGTAAGTTTTCCATAAAACAACAATGTATTTCCCAATGGAAACAGTGTATTCCTGCATTAATAAAAAAGTTTAAAAAAATATCCCTTTTGTTACGGATTATTTACTGCTCAACAGAATTCAATTTAAAGTTATATTGTTGGAGTGTATTTCTTTATAATTTCTCTCTGTACTTTAGTTGTCTTTCTGTACTGTACTGTAGTTGTCTAATATATAATTTCTTTAACAAACGAGTGGTTTGATTTTTGCTTTATTTATTGTTTATCTATATTATATTTATTTATTATAGTGTTGTTATTGCTACATTTTATGTTATTATTTAATTATTATCTATGATATGTACATGCAATTTATATTGTATTAAAATTATTCTTAATATTATTGATACTTTATTATTGTTATTATTTTTTATTATTACTATAATTATTACATATATCGTTATCATTTGTTTAACAATCTTTTCTTTTTTTTCTCTCTTATTTATATTATTTATGTTTTTTAGGTGTCACTTCATTGACTAGTTTGTAACTATATGAGTGACACCTAACCAAATTCTATTAGTTTACGATGAGCATTTGTAAATTTTTATTGATATAGTTGAATAAAATAAAAAAATTTCTTCCATATCTATTGCCAAAACCATTCTCCAGAAAACAGATGTCTCTTTACTATTGCTAAAAACCATTGTAAAAAGGTTTTGTCTAATGCCAAAGCCTGCTATTCTCAGGTTACAAAGCCTCGTATTTCATCTCAAAAATTAGGCTCCAGAGACTTCTGAAAAATTTTTAACAGTGTCTATAATAAAGGCAAATTTGTTATGACTCCTCTCTTTCATGGTTCAGATTTTGTTACCACACCTAAAGACAAAGCTGAATCGTTTGCTAAGAACTTTTCATCAATCTCATCTCTTGATTCCACTAATCACACCCTACCTGATATACCCAAAAACAAGTTGATCCATTGCTTGACATTCGTATGACTCCAGCTTCTGTATCTAAAGTGATTTCCTACTTAGACTCTTCTACAGCTTGTAGTACACACAACATACCTGTTATAGTCTTGCAGAAGTGTTCTCGGGAGCTGTCATCTATACTTTCAAAACTATTTAGCAAGTGCTTATCAGAGTCTTGTTTTCCAGCCTGCTAGAAAGCGGCATCTGTTATCCCTATTTTCAATAATTCTGGAGAGCAATCTAACTCATCTAACTACCGTCCCATTAGTCTTCTTACTATCATAAGCAAGGTTTTTGAGTCTTT
This sequence comes from Hydra vulgaris, assembly GCF_038396675.1. Classification (NCBI taxonomy): domain Eukaryota; kingdom Metazoa; phylum Cnidaria; class Hydrozoa; order Anthoathecata; family Hydridae; genus Hydra; species Hydra vulgaris. The sequence goes on from NC_088934.1 coordinate 8,351,004, forward strand.
AATTAACAAATATTTCTCTCATCTTGAATCTAGCAACTTACTTTCTGATCATCAATAAGGGTTTCGATCTTCTTGTTCTACTGCTGATTTGTTAACGGTAATATTTGATAGGTTTTATTGTGCATTAGATAGATGTTTAGAAGTTAAGGCTATTGCTCTTGACATTTCTAAAGTTTTGCATGCTGGTCTTCTCCATAAGCTCTTTTCTTATGATGTATCAGGTAACATCTTTAAGATTACTGAATTCATCCTCACCAATTGTAGTATAAAAGTTGTCCTCAATGGACAACACTCTTCTTCATTTCCTGTAACTTCAAGGCTTCCTCAAAGTTCTATCCTTAGCCCTATACTTTTTATAATTTGCATTAATGATCTTCCAGAAATTTTAACATCTAAGGTGGCATTGTTCACTGATGATACTATCATTTATTCTTGTCTTGATAAGAAGCCAATAATCTCTGGTTGCTTGGATGGGGGCATTTGAGCTTGAAAAGATTTTTGGCAACCATATATCAAATTTATCACAAAATCAGCATCTGCTAAGGTTGCATCTTTTTATCGTGCTCGCACTTTCTTACTCCAGATTCTATTCTTTATCTCTGTAAATCTCAAATCCATTTTTGTATGGAATAATGTTGCCAAATCTGGAGAGGATCTTCAAATGATGTCCTTTCTCTTTTAGACAAGGTGCAAAAATGCATCGTAAACATAATTGGACCTGCTCTTGCAGCCAATTTCTAACCATTGTTACATTTTCTTAATCTTTCTTCCTTTTCTCTTTTCTATAAATACTATAATGAGTGCTTCTCTAAAGAGCAAACATCATTTGTGCTATTTACTAGAATTCATTTTCATGTTACTCATCATTCAATTAAGTTCCACCCTTTTACTGTGACGGTTCCTAAGTGCTCCAAATTTCTTTGTTTAGTTTTTTTCCTCAAACATCAGTTTTTTGGAATTCGCTCCCTTCATCTTTATAAACTTCGATTTGTTTTCCTTATTCATATAATTTGCAATCTTTTAAGTTATCTGTTAATCGTTATCTTGCTTTATAAACTTCATCTTTTCTCTTCCAGTACTTTCCAACTCTAATTAGTATGGTGAAATTAGTTGAAAACACTCCTAGACTATAAAAAAATAATATAAAGTTAAGCTTCTGCGCAGAGGTTAGTTAGGATGTCAGCAATGACCAAAAAAAAGCACCGTTTTTTAGAGAACACGAAATTATGGCCTATTTTTCAAATACAAATTTGGGCAAAATGACTTATATTTTTATATCACCAAAGTTATTAGCTATATATGTCATTTGAAAGATTTAATACTGAGTTAAATGTTTATTACGCATAGTTTTAAAAATGCATGGTTCGTGAGTTATAGCTGCTCCAAATGGATATTATGAGTTTTTGAAAAAATATTTTTTCTTTGAAATCGTAAGCATGATATTCTGTCAAAAAATCTAATTTAATGCTCAGTAAAATATTGTCTCAAGTTATTTTTTAAACAATTTTAGTGATGAATATAGAACAATAATTGTTTAAGAATGGCAGTAGTAGTTTTGTTTATTTTTATGACTTTTTTTATTAAAATTATGTACAGTTTGATTGAACAGTTTTTGTTCTGCAGCCACGCTTTTCGAATAAATTTGTTGAAAACAACAAAATCCATGTGACGCCTAATCGCGCCAACGGCTGGCGCGAGTAGATGTCACGTGAGGAAGGGTGGGGGTGACATTAAAATTTTTGCTCAATGCTTTAGACCAAGATTAATTCTTGTATCGATACCTTTGGGATTGGAGTGGACATTGACAAATCGTTTGCAACAAAATGGCTTGTTGTTCATCTTTCTAGACATGGACTTAGTGTGTCTTCTGATGAAGTGAAGTTATTTAAAGAAACAGCTTTTGCGGAAAAATAAGATGCAATTGAAATGCAAATACATAAATTTACCCAATGGGTTGCTAATAATGTTAATAAACAGAGTGTAAATGTTAATAACATTTGCACTCTAACTGAAAAAAACACATTTCACAGAATGGTTATACTCTCCATACTCTGTTTAAAACTTCATTGCTATAAAGCGATTGAAACATGAATGATCTTTTTGCTTTAAAGATGCAATAAAAATATCATGGATCAAGTCAATAAGAATTATCAAAGTTAAAATTTAAAACAGTCAGAGATTTAGCAATGCCATTATTTCATTCACTTCTTATGAATCTTGATCTATTGTGGCAAACTGCTTGGTTTTTAACTTCAAAGGAATCTCCATGACCTAATTAGTCAGGATTCATGCAACATGCTGTGACTAAATACAGTGACAACTTTCAAAAGGCAATTATCAATTTTCTTCCTATTATTGACTTAAAATTTTTGGAAGAGATATGTATTTATTTAACTCTTCAGTTTGTGATATAAGCCAAAATAATTGGCATATCTATACCATGTATTACTTTTGATCAACCACTCCCATTGAGCACAGAACGTCTGCTGGACGTCACAAGGACGTCCTATGGGCTTACGACATCCATAAGACGTTGTATAGAAATCTCTTTGAATACAAAAGATATTCACCTTCACTCGTTATCAAGTAGAGCCTTTTCAGAAATTGAAAAAGGCAGTGTTAACTTCAGAAGCCATTGGACTAGCAATTCAACAAAATCTCGACAGCATCAGTTTACAGTAGCGATTATCAAGAAAAAGAATCAAATTTTAGTTCTTGAAATATTGACAAAGTGCGCTTAAATAGACAAAAAAAACTCATTTATCAAATCAACAATACTATTTACAAGATTTTTAGCAATTGCATAGAGAGAAATGATGTTGAAAGCTACTTTGATCACAGACCTCTTTTCAACTAGCTTTTTTTTTTTTTTAATAATTTTATGCGGAAACCTGATAAAGCCTCGCTAAAGAAACTACTTCTAACAGAGAAAAAGATTTGTTAAATAGAAAAAAATGATATTTATATCTATTTTGAAAAAGTGGCCTTTTTTATGGCGAAATTACATTAAAGTCTAAAAAAAGTCTTAAAAAAAAGTCAGCTATAAAAGTTTGGAGTCACAAGATGTAAAGGAACCGGGGTATAGTCTCCCCTCCCCACCTAGTCCCTCCTTGATCCAGCAGTAATATTTTTACGTCATGATTTAAGAAAATATTTTACTCAGCATTTAATTAAACTTCTAACGGTATACAATGCTTACAATTTCAAAGTAAAAATATTTTTTCAAAAGTATGACGTCATAATTTCTACTTTGAGCAGCTATAACTCACGAACCATGCATTTTTAAAACTTTGCGTAACAAACATTTTACTCAGCATTAAATTATCTTTCAAATGATATATATATAACTAATAATTTTGGCGACATAAAAAAGTTAATCATTTTGCCCCATTTTGAATTTGAAAAGCAGGCTTAAAATGGCATTTACTGTTCTCAAAAACAAAAGTTTTTTTTTTGTCATTGTTGACATCCTAACTAACCTTTATGCAGAAGCTTGACTTTATATGATTTTTTTCCAGGTTTTACTCCAATTCCACCATACTAAGTTATGGTTGCAGTCTTGTTGGAAGTAAAGATGTTAAAAAAAATGTATACAAAGCTAAATGTTTTTTTGGTTACAAAGGAGAGTGCATAAATGTATGGACCATTAATTCTATTGGAATAAATATTTTAAGCATATGCATACCAGTCTTCTTCGTTTGAAATCTAATGCCAGCGCACGAAAAAGCGCTGGCAGGATGGTCATTTAGTTAGTCTGCGCAAAAAAATTCATTTTTGTCTGATATTTAAATTAAAATAAAAATAGCGAAAAGAATGCTTTGAATAAATAAAAGAATTAAAAAAAAACTGGTAAAATTTTTTCATAACAGTTTTTCATAAAAATGAACATGAACAAAAAAATAAAAATGAACAAAAAAGTTTTGTTGCAATTTAAAACAAAACGCTTTTAGTTTTTTGGCAAGCGCTTTTTTATGCGCTCGCAAAAGTTTTTGCGGGCGTGTGGGCGAGCACGAAAGCACTGGTTAAACGGAGAAGACTGATATACATAGGTTGGTTTTTAAAACGCTTATTTATATTAATGTCTTAAATGTGTATATAAAAAAATGACACTGGATGTTAAATATTGCCTCTTTAAAATTGTTTTTTATTTTAAATTAATTTATAAAAATATTTAGAAAAAATCAGTCAATTGGAAGATAGTGCTGAAATCATCTCATGATTTTGTTGTGCAAGTATAATACACGCGAGCGTGTGTGTGTGTGTGTGTGTGTGTATGTGTGTGTGTATATATATGTATATATATATATATATATATATATATATATATATATATATATATATATATATATATATATATATATATATATATTTACACACATGTACACACACACGCACACAATATTTGCTTTAAAGTTTAGATAGCTATAAAAAAAATAATTTATTTTCTAGTGTAGAATTGTTTAAAATTTTGGATACTTTTTAACGGATTATTCTCAGGTTATTGGGTGATTTTTTTTTTTTTTTTTTTTATGAATGTTAAGTCGTTATAAACAGCGGTTTTTGTTTTGTTTGTTGTTGTTTTAATTTTTTTTTAATATTTTGTCGTTTTTTTTAAAATTTTTGAATGGGATTTAAATTTATAAATACTTTTTTTCCTTCCTTTTTTTTAATGTGTATGGAGATTAGAAAATTATTTTTATATTTTATACTTATATTCAGAGGGCTAAAAAAAAATTTGTAAATATTTCGTATTTTTTTATATACTTGGAATTGGAACTGAAATTTTGTAGGATTATTTTTTAATGTATATTTTGGGTAATATAAATGGTATTATATTTTGTTTTTATTATTTAGTAACTGTTAAGAGATCATTGTTATTAAAACATAAAGTGGTCAGTTATTTACTAAAGGTGAGTTTCCACATGTCCATTTTTCTACAAGAAAGGGAAGAGAAAAACAATGACGTGAGCATTTAAATTTTGGTTTTTCCTACGCATGCTCGCGTGATTGTTTTTTTCGTTTCCGGAAAAAAACGAATAAGTATTAACTCACCTGAAGGGATGTCATTGCCGTAAAAACGTCGTAGATTTTTTCCGAAATTTTACATATTATAGTTTTTTAGTATTAACTGCATAAATAAAAGATAAATCTAGTTTTTTAGTCACAACTACCGAATGATTGTTGAAAAATTAGAAGTTTTGTCACTAATAGATTTTAGTAGCAATGCAACGGTACATTTCCGATACTTGAACGTAGCACCAAAATCGAAGTCGCTAGACACCACCCAGTTAACCATTCCAACTGGGTCCCAGGTGGGACCCATCTGGGTATCCCACATGGGTCCCATTGTGATTCTGTCAGTGGGATCCAACTGGGTCCCATCTGGGATTAGTCTGGGTTTTTGACGGGAAATCCCATATTGAACCCAGATATTTTTTCAATTACCTCGGGTTTTCTCAATTTTTTATAGTTTGTTTTACGCAGATTTTTTTATCTGGAAATGTGACAATATTTTGATAAAAAAGCGTCGCATTTTATATATTAAATTTGCCGTCAGGGCAATAAAATGTGTTAGGCAAAATTAATATTTGGTCTGACATAATTTTTACGAGTCAATCGAAAAAACGGATTTGATTTTCATAATATTTTTAAGCAACAAAAAATTATTATAATACAATGATTAGATGCCAAACTGTTTTATGATAGTAATATTCTGCCACAGTAGTTCTCTCATATCGCCACCATAATCGCACGACAAAATTCTGCTTTAAAGTTTATCGTTTCGTTTCTTTAGTGCTTTCATCCACTTTTACACTAATTTTAAAAATTAAAGATAAACATTTAAATAATATAATATTTATAGCATATATATTTACAAAGTTTAAATAAAAATATTTATCGATAATATTATTTAGAGTGTACAATGCATATAACTAAGATACCCATAGCCAGATTCAAGTAGAGACCCAGGGCAGGACAATTAATTATTCTCATACTTTGTTGTTACAAAAATAACATAAATAAAAAACAAAATAAACATAACATATATAATAAAATACAAAAATAAATATTGGAGAACTGAAGCCTCTATGACACCATGAATAACGGTGTTTCAACTTCTTCAGTTCCCATCATCTAGTTTTAAAGTTTGTTCAGTTTTTCTTTTAACCAGGCATCCTGCAGGGAATCTAAAACCAAGTTATTTTACGGTTATTGTTTGATGTTATTAATTAGGTATGACATAAATAGACTTGTAAACAACAATAATACAACATGACTACTATGTTACCATTTAAAATTTAAAAACTTGACTCGAGTTAACATAACATCAAACCCTTAAATCAGTTGGTGAGGGTTTAATATCTTTTACATAACTTAATAAATGCAAAAGTAATCAATATCAATAACATTTTGATTATATCTAATTAAACAATAATCGTTTTAGGCAGCATTATTACTTGAAAATAATTATTTGTTATAATTTAAACATATTGAAAAAAATTAAAAACAATTGTAGTTTGACCACAATAAATTTTGTATTAAAATCATTTTCACAATTAAAATTTACAATTATAAAGTGTTGAGTATTATATATTAATATATGTAATAGCTATTTTCATGATTATTCAAACATAACGTACTTAAATTATCGTGAACAAAAATTTGTTGTTTAATTCCATGTTGTCTTTGAACTTTCTGAAACAAAAATATTATTGCATGTATGTATTTGCATATTTTATTTGCAATAAACTTGGTATATAAAAATTGGATTGGTAAGGGATTTCTGTGAATAAACTTTTAATGAAAATAATGTAATGTGATTATATATTAAATTTATTTCACAGCAAATTCTAAAAAATATACAACACCCTAATAAATTGGTTTGAAAAATCATTATACAAAGATAACTTTTAAACTTTACTACATTGTAACAATGGCAGCATGTATTGATGACAATACATGCTGCCATTAAACTATTAAAAATTGACTACTGAAATAATATTGCATGAATAACATACACACTTTACCATGCACATATATATTATTACTAGTAAATATTATTCTAATCAACAGATAAATGAAAATAAAAATAAAAACTTTATTAAATTTTTTTAGGAGGTTCAATAGTTTTGAGAGTTGTAAATAAATGTTTTGTTTTGAGAGTTGGCTTGTGTTGATTTATGATTAAGAAATGTTAATTTTTTACACATGAAAGTTATGTAAAATCTCCCATGAAATAGTTCATCTAAATCTAGTAAGTTTACACTTAATCTGACAACATTATTTTGAATATTTTTGTTTCAGAAAGTTCAGGAAAGATTTATTTTTCCCGAGCTTTAATATCTCAAACTATTAGTTTACAGAGTTTGATAAAATAAATAAAATTATTTCTGTATATTAAAAATACATAGAATTTGTAAGATATACAGGTTTTTCCTATTATTGACCTGGGCTTTTGTGAATAGATAAATTCGGTGATTAGAAGATGGACTGTGAATCGCTAGGAAATGTGAATGGTATTATTATAGCACATGTTTTTAGACCAAGAATAATTTGTTTTACATTATTTTCATTAAAAGTTTATTCACAGAAGTCCCTTACCAATCCAATTTTTATATATACCAAGTTTATTGCAAATAAAATATGCAAATACATACATGCAATAAATAATTGAGATATAAGATGTTGGGTAAAAGTTACCTAAGCTTAACTCAAATGAAAAAATGAATTTGAAAATCAATTCAAAATAATTTTAAATAAAATTTTTATTTAAAAGTATTATTTTGCAAAGAACTATTCTGTGACGCCTTTTAATCTATTTTTCCCTTTTTTCGACAATCACTATCACGATCCTGTGAATTAGTAAACCTCTTTGATAGTTCTGCCTCAATTTGCTTTTTATTTGCATCTTGAGTAGTTTCATTGACTTTCACACTCTCTGAAAAAAATATATTTTTTCAATTTTAGAAAATAATAGCTTTAAGTACACATATTAGATATAATTGTATGTAATTACTAAATAAATTTAGATAACAAAAAAAGTCATGACCTGTTGGTTCAAAAAAAACCAATGCCAACCTACCAAAAAGTTATAGATTTCTGCTCACAAATTGGAATTGTATTGATTTTGACCATTTCAGGGTCAAAATCAAAACAAATGAAAGAGGGCAAGCTAAATTTTACAATATATTACAATGCATATATATATAAATATATATATATATAAATGTATATATATATATAAATGTATATATATATATATATATATATATATATATATATATATATATATATATATATATATATATATATATATATATATATATATATATATATATATATATATATATATATATATATATAGACTCACTATACAGAACTTCACATAAATTTAATGTTTTAAATGGTTGCTTTTGATTTTGTCCAGTAAGATTTAACTTTCTAGAGAGATTGTTGCCAAGAAGAAATTTCATTGATCGTTTTATAAAATCGCAAAGATCAAATCCACCAATTTCAGCTATCACTTTAATCTACACAAAAAGTCTAAAAGTTGTTAGAAAATAATTTATATCTTCTGGAAGCTGACATAAACTATATATATATATATATATATATATATATATATATATATATATATATATATATATATATATATATATATATATATATATATATATATATATATATATATATATATACATATATATATATATATATATATACATATATATATATATATATACATATATATATATATATATATAATATATATATATATATATGTATATATATATGTATATATATGTATATATATATATATATATATATATATATATATATATATATATATATATATATATATATATATATATATATATATATATATATATACATACATACATATGTATTTGTTAATATCAACATTAACATCGCTAATGCAAAAGATTACTGTTCAATAAACTCTTCACTGCTATCAGAGTCAACTTCGCTTGTGTCGCTTTTATCAGCTTTTAAAACATTTATTCTAAATATTTTATAAATTATTTAAAGAAATTAATAAATTATTTGAGTAGACACTGCTGCATATATAAACATATAGCCATATATACATATAAGTATAAATAATTGTATATACAAATATATCATATATATAAAACATATAGTATGTATATATAAAGATATGGTAGTATGGTATTGCAGGTTCGTAAGTCTCAAAAGACAAGAATTACCAAAAAGAAGTAGTCTGTTAGGTTAGCAGGTTGACAAGACAACTATTAGTTACAAAAGAACTAACTTTTATTTGGACTACTACTATGTTCTCTCTTTGTAAGATCAAGGAGGCAGGAAGGAAACTTTCTGCTTACTTCCTTATTTACTATTTCTAACTGCTATGTTCCTCAAGAATATTTAGTACAGTTTTTGTAGACTACACTAACAAAATTTAATGGAACTCACCTTCTTCGTTTTTTGTTATTTTCAACTTCAAGGTTCGAAGTGTCTTCAGCCAATATTGCTTTCTGACAAGCCTCGGGAAGTGAATCTAAAACAACATTATTTTTTAATATGAATGTTTGTCTTGACTTGGAATGACTTTTATAGAGTTGTTTCATCAGTTTTAATGTGAAATGACATGATTAAAATTTAAATACTAATAACTTAAAAAAATATTTATATCACAATACAACTTTATTTTTTAACCATATGTATAAGGCATGAAAAATAAAATTTATATAATTATAAAAAAAAAAACAGTTACCAGCAGTAGCCAAAATTCATGCAGTATAAGTAGGCCAATTTAACTCTGCCTCTAAACACCAACTTTTTGCCTTAGAAAAACATTCTGGATTTTTTAGAGGCCAGTAAGACTTGACTAAATGTGCCTGGTACCTGGTTCAGACCTGGGGACCCGGTAATTTTGCATTACCCGGCACCGGGTATCATGAAAAATTTAATAACAATTACCTTAAATACTGTAACTATATGTTTAAGTGGTACTTTAAATTGTGTTGAAATATTATTAACAGGATTTCTTTAAGTTTTAACTTTAACCAATAAACTTTTTGATATAAGTCTAAGAGTGTTATGGAGTCAATAACCATTTTTTTGTGTGATTTAATTTTAAAGCTCTTGATGATTTTTGCATTAACGAGGTTGATGCGAAAATCATCAAGATTTTTAAAAAGTTAAAGACGGCAAGTGATTCCAAACATTAACAACCTAGACGGTTTAGACGGCAAGTGATTCCAAACATTACCAACCTATAAATTATTATTGAATATTAAGAAACTTGATATATTAGGCAAACTTAATTAGCGCAAATTAATCAGCATTATTTTGTGAAAATAATGTAACCCTAGAGATTTTTCAAGATTTTATACCACTTTTTTAAATATGGACTCGTTGCCGGGTACCCGGACTCGAACCCAGTTAATTTCTTCTGGGTACCCGGAATGTAATGAAAAAAAAGGTACAGTAGAATGCAATAAATAAGAATATATAAAAAAAGCAAGTAAAGAAATATCATAAAATTTACAGCATTTAAGAAGTTTAAGAGTATGCCACGTTTTTTTTTCTTCATATTTACACTTTTAATATAAATTTAAAACTGATATGTTACATATCAGTTTTAAATTTATTTACATATTATGTAAATATTTTTTTTACAAACATACAATAAAAAAACCAAATGAAGTTTCTGTGTATATTTACTCCAAATTCTTACTGCATATGACATTTTAAAAGAATCTTGTAATTTTATTTCAACAAAAATTTTTAATAAAAACGATGCCAAAAAAACAGCTTTGATTAGAAAATACACGCTTCCATCAATTCAAACCAGCCGCAAACCATTTACGGAAGCCCATGCCGATCCCAGTAAAAACCCAGATTTTATTTGCGGCATTATTTTCACACCATATGGGACCCATCTGGCACCCAGAACAAATCCCAGCCCGAACCCAATCCCAGTAATCCCAGCTCAATCCCAGTCAATCCCAACTGGGACCAAGTTGGGCTGGTTAACTGGGCATTGTTCACCAGTGACTTTGTTCACTAAAATATATTCACAAAAAAAAATTTATTTAGTAATTATGCAAAACTAAACAATTTTTTTAATTTTATTTTGTTAACATTGTTCGTTTTTGGTACTATTTTTTTTTTTTTTTAAATATAATTCATTAAATATATGAAGATAAATAAAAAAATAACACTACCGTACTATTTTTTTGTTTTCATATATTTTGACAATAAAGGTTTAGTAAATTTTTTTTTGTTGAGGTAAAGAAATGTTTTAATCTTAAGCAATCGAACTTTAGCTGGTATTTTGTTAAACAAAAAAATCTTCAAGCTTTTTGCAATGCATCATTATGCCACATTATTATAAACATACTATTATTTATATGTTTGTTTATTTATTTAATTGCTGCGGTGAGCAAATGCTCACTGAGTGGTAATGCACTTTGGCAGCAAGTTTAAAAACTACAATTTGAAATTTCACATAATAAAGTTCATCAAATTTAACACTGACTTATTAAGTTCGACATCAAACGGCAAATTGTTTTAAATTGGAATAACACGATTGAAAAATTTTTTCTCCTCGAGTGTCTACAGATCTCGGAAGTATATCTATGATTGTGGGTATAGTCACAACACTTCAAGTTGGTCGACAACAGTTCCTTAGAAAAGGTGCTGTATTTAGCTGATAAGAATTATTGAGACATTTAAAAAAGTTAATTAAATCGCTTCTTTCTCTCCTCATAAATAAGGTTGTTGAATTAAGTCTATTTCAACTTTCATCATAAAGAACCTCTGAATATCCTGGAATTAGTCCTGTTGCTCTATGTTGTACTTCTTCAATAAGTTTAATGTCTTTTTTTTAAAATGGATTCCAAATAGAAAACGTATATTTTAGATGAGGGCGTACTAGTGAAACATATAACAATTTAAGTATATCAGCATATAAAAATAAGATAAGACCTAAAATTCAATTTGCTTTAGAAGCACACGCATATATATGATGACCATATTTCAGATTGCTTTTAAACATGATACCAAGATCATTTACACAATCCACAGTACTCAATTGGTAATCAGAAATGTAATATTGATTGATATTTTTATTTAATTTATTACTTTTATTGACATGCATTATTTTACATTTTTCTATATTTAGTTCCATACTCCAGTCATTGCACCAATTAAAAATAGAATTTATGTCATCCTGTAGATCATTACTACTGTTATCACGGATTATGTGGAAAACTTTGCAATCATCAGCATAGAGTTTGCATTCATTTTTTCGTTTATCCGGAAGATCATTGATATAAATTTAAAACAAAATTGGTCCCAAAACAGAGCCTTGCGGTAAACCACTTAAAACACTAAGCCACGTAGAAGCAATGTCTTCTAGAACAACTCTTTGCCTTCTTTTTGAAAAAAAAGACTCATTCCGTTTAAGAATGAATCCCTATATACCGTACATTTCAATTTTTAATATAAGTTTTGTATTATTTTGTATTTTGTAACTCTGTCAAATGCTTTAAAAAAGTCAGTAAAGAGGATATCAATAGGATAATCTTGATCCACTGCTAGAGTTACAATATCTTGGCTTTCAAGTATATTTGTCAAGCAAGATTTACCTGGTAAAAAACCATTCTGATTTTTATTTATTATTAACTATGGTCTAAGATGCTGAATGATGTTTGATGAATATTTTTTTAATATCTTTTCTAAAATTTTGCATATAACTGACAAAAGAGAAACAGGTCTATAGTTGGAAGGATCAAGTTTATCGCAATTTTTAAAAATCAGAACTATGTTTGAGTCTTTCCATCCTTTTGGTACCACTCCCAATTTAAGTGATAGCTCAAAAATATGTTCAATAGGAACTTAAAGACTCAGACTTAAAGGACAGGTACTCAGTGCATACGAATGTACTCCATCGTTCCCACAGGATTTGTATTTATTCAAAGATTTTAGTTGTACAAGAGTTTCTTTTAAACTGATTATTTTGTTTATATCATTTTCACAGTGAACATGAGTAACAGTATCAAAACTTGGTAAGGCTTTGTAATCGTCTTCAGTAAATACAGATTGAAAATATGAGTTTAACAAACTTGTAGTATTTAAAAGGTTATCACTCGCAGTTTCATCTGGAAAAACTTTAAGTGCGAATTCCTTCTTAATACTTTTGTTTGCTGCTCACGTATGGATAAAATCTCTTAGGATCTGATTTAGTTGGGCCAGAGTCTTGCAAAAAACACAAAGCAAAAGATCGTGTATTTTCTTTTTCAGTTTTTTGCAATAAACATGCGTACATAAAAAGGGCATCTATAAAGTACGTACGCAGTAAAACCGCTAATATATGACCCTCCCTCCCTTTGTACATGCCTGAATGCTGTAAATGATCCCTACCCCCTTTCTATTCTGCATACGTATCCAATGTTTATTATAACATCAACCTTCTTTTCCATGCGCATAAATTTTTCAAAGTATTAAAAAAAAAAAATTCTCAAGTTAATTTTACATTTCTCTGTTACATTAGTAAAAATTAACATAACAAACATGTTATGTTAATTTTTACCTGGGTACGAACTTTATCGGAAACCCCAAATAGCAAAGAATGTTTTATTTATAAAGCGTTAGATTTTTTATAGCTTTTAGGGCGCTTCGAAGTCAAAAAGTTGTTAAATTATTTGTGGAAAACGTGAAATCTGAAAATACAGCTGTGACATTTAGAAATAATATATCCTTGAGGAAATTTTTCAAAAAGTTTTTTGAAAAAATATTTTAATAGTTTTTTCAAAAAAAAACTTTTTTAAAGCTTTTTTAGATTTTTAAGACATTTTTTACGACTTTTAATGTAAAAAAAAATTGTGGAACCAGATTTTATTATTTTTAAATTTTTTAAAAAAATTTCGTAAAAAATATTGTAAAGAATTTGTAAAATATTTTGTAAAATATATTAATTGTAACACGGTGCTCAGCGATAAGATAAAAATGTCTTCTTTTTGCTTCGGACATAAATTTTAGTTCTAAATTTATGTAGCTTGTAATATTTATTTAACGGCAAAATAGAATGTTAAAAAAAAATTATTGTTGCAAGTTTGGCAATGACATTTTGATAATATTTAATTTAACCCAGCGATATATATATATATATATATATATATATATATATATATATATATATATATATATATATATATATATATATATATATATAAATGTAAATTATGTTAGTGTATTTTACAAATAGAGTGCTCAATGTTCTTAAAGAACAGAGCAATAATAAATTAGTAAAAAACACTTATCTTACTTTTATCTTCAATTTTAAGTTTCACCATTGCTGAATCATAAGGAAGAGTTCTCCTCCTTTTTTTTAAGTACCTAATATGTTCTGTAATAAAGAAAATTTGAATTGGGTGTTTCTTTTCAAAATTGAGCAATTTTATTTCAGTATTGTTCGATTCTTCTATTAAACATTTTAGTCTACCCGTTTCACTGTTTCAAAGTCTTCATCATCTTCTAAGAAAACAAGTAATTAATCTTCTTCTTTTCAAATAACTTTTTTCCTTTGACTTGGAATTTGAACTTTTTTCTCTTTTGGGTGAATTTTGCGGTAATGGTGTAGTGGTAGAGCGCTCGCTTCATCAACGAAAAGTTCTGAGTTCGCTCCCCACCATGTCCCAAGTGGTACCGCGCTCAAGCTGCCTCCGCGCAACGTGTTGAAATGAAGTTGTAATGAAAGTAGATAGAGCGGGGCTAGTTGAGTATAGGGGCAAGTTGGGCAATTAACATATCTTAAAAATTACGCATCACATGACAAAACACCTAGTAATTGAAAGTTCGGGAATTAGAATGTTAACACAATGCACAACAAAATATTGTTGGAAAGCAGTTGAGTAAGATACACAGGCATTTTTTCTATCTTTGACCAAAAAAGATAATCTAATAGGGGTAAGTTGAACAGATTGGAAAAAAAAAAAAATAAAACTGAACTTTCGAACACAAAGAAACAACTTTGACAAAAAAATAATTTAAGATAATTTATATATATTATTTAAAATTAGTAATTTTTATAAAATTACAAATTTTATATTTAATTATATATAAATATTACATTATTTTATAAGTAGTGTAATATTTATATATATAAAAAAATATATATATATATTACATTATTTATATATATTTTTAAAATTAGTAATTTTTAAATTGGGCTTCAAAGTTCAAGATTATTGTATAAAATAATACTTTTATATTTTATGACGCTTTCTTACTATTTAATTTTTTCTCTTATCACATTTACGTCATTGAAGTGTATAAAATAAAAAGTTTATAAATTAAACACACGCTAACATTAGTGAAAGTTTTATTGAAGATTCACCCAGTTTTTTTACTATGCATATTGAAAGATGGCAGCTAAATTTACGGAGGATCTATTATTACAAGAAAGTAAAACTAAGAACAACAATAATGCAAATCAAACAGAGACTATTAGTTACCTAAATGATTTTGAAAGCTTTTTACTAGATTTCGCCGAACCACAAGTAAACTTGAGAATGGAACACTCAAAAATCTTTATGAATGCCATAAACAACATCCATAAAAGAAAAAAAAGAGCAGATACGGAAAGTATTTACGAAGAAGTATTGAAACATTTTGAAAATCGGCTTGAAAAATTACATGTAAGTGAGTTTCTTAATTTACTTGTATCAAAAAATCTTTTAAGTTGCTCAATAAAAAATGGTAAGGAGTCGTATAAACTACTTATAGTTCCTGAAACAAAATTAGAACCTGATCTTTGTATAATTAATCACAAAAAAGTTAAAACCTTAGAATCTGAAATTAAAATTTTGAATTACGAATTAAAAAACTTAAAAAGCAGTGAAATTAGTCTTTCAATTTTAAAAGATGAAACTTTATTTCTAAAAGAGGAGTTATCGGAGTTCAGGAAAATTATTGCCGTTTTAATCGATAAGCTAGAAGTCAAATCAACCGTGACTGATTTAAAATTAAATCAAAACTTAATCTTTTTAAACGATTTTGATTTTAATAGCCCATTAAACCAAAACTCAATTAATTCACCAAAAGCTGAAACCATTAATGCCTTCCGGCAACAAGAATATAGTATTAAAATTATTGATAGTAAAAGTAAAGAGATTAAAGACCGTTTAAATAATGACTTAGCAGATGTTCGCCGTCAATTAAACATTAAATATTTAAATTTTAAAAAATATAATATTCCTGAATTAGCTGTATCCTCAAACTCAAACAATAATAAAACAATGCGTAATTCAATAAATAATTTTGAAAATGTAACAAATCAACTCGTCTCAGTCAGAAAAAATTATCAGTCAGACTTTTTAAAGTATAAAAATCTTTCATCAAATGGTGTTGTTTCGACTTCAAGTTCTCTTACTACAAAAGCGGTTGGAAATGTAAAAAATACAAAAAATCAAATAAAAAAAGCAAACAATGTCACTAAAATAATCAATCCTCGTAATTACCGGCTGTCATAAATATTGCCTGGCACTTTATCTCATCAGCATTAACTATTATTATTATTAAACTTTGCAGGTTATTTTTGGAAAAAAAGATTATTAGATAAGTGATGATGAGGCAAAGACAGTTTTTCGTTCCAATGAGTTTTTTTTTGTTTTTTTTTCTTTTTAAACATCTTCGCTTCCAACAAGGCTGCAAGCAGCCACTAATTAAAGTTAGAAGTTACTGAAAGAGAAAAGATGAAGATTGTAGAGCAAGATAACGATTGACGGACAACTTAAAGGATTGCAAATTATACGAATCAGGAAAACAAGATGAAGGAAGCGAATTCCAAAGAGCCGATGTTCGAGGAAAAACACTAGACAAATAAGCGTTTTTGGAGCACTTAGGAACAGTCACAAATAAAGGATGAGACTTAATTGAATAACGAGTAACACGAGAATGAATTTTAGTAGATGGGACAAGAGACGCTAGCTCTTTAGAGCAGTGGTCATTATAGTATTTGTAGAAAAGAGAAAGAGAAGCAACATTACGACGATGTGATAATGGTTGGAGGTTGGTTGCAAGAGCAGGTCCAACTATGTTTACAATGCGCTTTTTCACCTTGTCTAAAAGTTATACTGTTACCATATCTGGGGCGGATCATTAGAAGATCCGCCCCAGATATGGCAACAGTATTCCATACGAGGCCGGATTTGAGATTTATAGAGATAGAGAATAGAATCCGAAGTAAGAAAGTGACGAGCTCGATAAAGAGATGCAACCTTAGCACATGCTAATTTTGCAACTGATTTGATATATGGTTTCCAAGAAAGATTGGAAGTAAGAGTTAATCCAAGAAGATAAAGAGTAGGTGACTCATCGAAAACATCACCATTCATAAATATAGGAAGATCTAAATTATTGCGATAACGATTGGCTGAAAAAAATTGAGTTTTATCTGAATTGAAGTTCACCAGCCATTGTGAGCCTCATGCTGTAGCAGAAGTGAGATCCTTTTCAAGCTCAAATACTCCCTCCAAGCAATCAGAGAGTGTTGGTTTCTTATCACGACAAGAATAAATGGTGGTATCATCAGCAAACAATGCCACCTTAGATGTGAGAATATCTGGAAGATCGTTGATGCAAATTAAAAAGAGTATAGGGCCAAGGATAGAACCTTGAGGAACCCCTGAAGTTACAGAATAAGAAGAAGAGTGTTGTCCATCGAGGGCAACTTTTATGCTACGATTGGAGAGGAAAGATTCAATAATCTTAAAGATGTTGCCAGATACACATAAAGAAGAAAGCTTATGGAGAAGATCAGCATGCCAAACTTTATCAAAAGGTTTTGAAATGTCAAGAGCAATGGCCTTAACCTCTCCACCTTTATCTAATGCACGATAAAACTTATCAGTTATTACTGTTAGCAAATCAGCTGTAGAACGAGAAGATCGAAATCCATATTGATGGTCAGAAAGTAAGTTATTAGATTCAAGATGAGAAATTAAGTGTTTGTTAATTAAAGATTCAAAAACCTTGCTTATGATAGGAAGAAGACTAATGGGTCGGCAGTTAGACGAATCAGATCGCTCTCCAGAATTTTTGAAGATAGGGATAACGGATGCCGCTTTCCAGCAGGCTGGAAAATAAGCACTTGTTAAATAGTTTTGAGAGTATAGACGACAGCTCCGGAGAACACTTCTGGAAGATAATAACAGGTATTTTGTCCGGGCCACACGCTGAAAAAGAGTCTAGGCAAAAAATCACTTTAGATACAGAAGCTGGAGTGATACGAATGTCAAGCAATGGATCAACCTGTTTGTTGGCAATATCAGGTAGAACGCAACTAGTGGAATCAAGAGATGATATTTATGAAAAGTTTTTAGCAAACAATTCAGCTTTGTCTTTAGGTGAGGTGACAAAGTCTGAACCATACAAGAGAGGTGGAATTAAAGATTTGCCCTTATTATTGATACTATTAAAGATTCTCCAGAAGTCACGAGAGCCTAACTTTTGAGATGAGATACAAGATTTTATGACCTGAGAATAGCGGGCTTTGGCGTTAGACAAAACCTTTTTACAATGGTTTCTAGCAGTAATAAACAGACGTCTGTTTTCCGGAGAATTGTTTTGCTGATAAATATGGAAGCAACGGTTTCGATTGGCAATCGCAGCAGCACAGTGTGAGGAAAACCATGGAGAAGAGTGAGGCTTGACTTGGAATCGTCGAGAGGGAACAAAAAATTCTATGCCAGCCTGAATCCACAAAGTTATGTAAGATGCGCACTTGTCGACATGAAGACAAAAGATTTCTACCCAAGGGCCATCATGAAAAAAATCACGGAAAGAATCCCAGTCAGCTTTACTGTTGTTGTAAGAGGTAAAATAATAGGGAGATTTAGGTGATGAAGAAGAATGAGATATTAGTTTTAGAGAGATAAAACTGTGATCAGAAGCACCTAAGAGTGAATGTGGAGAAACTGAGCACCGACTAGGATTAGAAACAAGACATAAGTCGAGTAGAGAAGGTAAATGATTCGGGTTGTCATGAAAGCGATTTGGAAAGTTGAGAGGGCTTGGTCAATATAATCAGAAATAACATCAAAAAGAGTGCAATCTTGAGATGAAGGAGAGCGATATAGAACAAATAAAAAGGCAATAGAGTGAAGTGGTGCTAAACGAAAGCACATGAAAGAATAGTCTGTGGATTCAAATCTAGTTTCACGAAAAATGGGTGAATTCTTACGAATGTAAATGCCCAGGCCAAGCATGTGACTATTGGAGTTACGAATTAAAGGAAGATAACCATCAACACTAAGATCGCAAGACGAGACAGCTGAACTCAAATTAGTCTCGCAAAGAGCGAGTAGGTCTGGTGAACTTTGCAAGAGATAAGACTCAACAGAAGAAAAGTTACTTCGAAGACCACGAATATTAGTGAATGATAGGTTTAGAGAACTTGGTGATGATGATGGTTTATTGTGTTTTATAGTTTTTGGTACTTTATTCATTTTAAAATTAGATAGAAGAACTTGACTCAAAGCATAGATAGTACTCAGAACACTGTTTAATAGCCCAAGCAATTGCCTCATTACTACTACTAATAAACCCTAAGCCGTAACAAAGGGCTCCAAATGTGGCCTCCGTAATTCACACCGAAAGTACAAACAGGGACACCATCCATGCGTAACATGCACTGTTAATACTTTGATATTTTTCAGCTGTTGATGGAATCAGCCTCTTTGAGAGCTACCACAGAGTTCGGGAAACCTAACTACCAGCCGGCCTCAAAACCATAAAACTGAGTTTTAGAGCTGTACCCTCATTAGGAGATAAAAGAATGATTGTTTAGTCATGAAAACAGAGACACAAGCAAAACCCATGCATTGAATCAAGAAGATCCAGCATTCAACATCCTAAACTGGAAACAATGTATTAAAAATACATCTGCGCCAGCCTAATAGATGAAGAAGGGGTGCGAAGCTGGTCAACAGATAGCGTCTGTTTACCCCTTAAGTCTTTGCCTAGGAGGCCTTGTACAAGACAGTAGCCGGATGCGTTTAACATCTGCCCAAGATGAGCATTTTTATCGAGACACCATCTCTAGCCTTTACTCAACCAAGAGCCCCAAGACAGGGGATGTTTTAAGTCGGAGTTGGCATCTCCTAGCCTTTGCCTAAAAAGGCGTATCTTAAAAGGCAGCAAGGTATGAAGCAGATTGTACTGGGTTACATGTTATCAGTAGCAGGATAACCTGACCTGACAAAGTTTTCGTCCTCTTATAAAAGCGCGCGATTTTACTTGTCTTATTAAATGGAAACAATAAACGGTTACAACAATTTGAATCAACATAAAGTGTGGCAGTGGTAAAACTTAGGTAATACTTTGGTCTTGTTTCCCAAACATTATTCATTTTCAAGAATCTCGGTAAACATTTTCTATAAATCTAGGTAAACTTTTTATTAATTTTTTATTAAAAAAGATTTTTTTTTTTTTTAGATTATTAAAAATTATTATTAGATTATTTTTTTTTTTTTAAGATTATTAAAAGATTATTTTTAGATTATCTTGCTTATGTCCAAATGTATTTTCGTTAACTTGTGAAGTATTGACATTTTTAACAGAAGAAGCAATGAAAAAGAAAACTAGTCTTAAAGAGTAAATTGACATGTATCATCATTTTACGACATTTCGTAAATTATTTAAAGAATTCACATCTTTTGATCAAATAAAAAAAGAAAATATGGATTATACCAACTATGTTAATACTTGAAATGATAAAAAGAATATACAAACTTTGTTAAAAAACACTTGACATTATTTTTTTATTTGTAATTTTTTTTTTTTTAAATCGCGCGCTTTTTTTATAATTGGATCAAAACTCATTGGAACGAAAAACTGCCTTTGCCTCTATCAATAGATAAGATCATGAAATACTGTATACAATCTAATTTCAAAGTCTCAACAAACCTGATTGAACCTCGTCACAATCTAATGGGGTCAGTTTATTTTTGATACCTGGTTGACAAAAAATTTACCAACTTTGCTAACGCATTTAACATAGTTTCACACAAGGCTTCTTCATAAGAATCATGTCTATGACACTTGAGGCTAACTGAATTACTGGTTGGTTAGCTGATAGAGATCAATAAGTAGTAATTGGAGAATAAACGTCCGATCGGAAAAAAAGAGTAGTGACGTTCTTTCAAAGATCACTTCTTGAATTACTACTATTTTGTTCATTGTCAATAACTTACCAGACTGCATTTATAACCAAACCAAGTAATACGCCAATGATTGCAAGGTAATAAGAGTTATTAATGTTAATCAGTTTTCTTCGTATTATAAAAAACTACAAGCGGATACCGACAGCGCTCTATATTTGTCCTACAACTGAATCGTAAATTTAACGTGGAGAAGTGCAAAGTAATGCAAGTTGGTTGTCGAAAAAACTAACTAACAATATCAACACTATGGCTAATATTTTTGGTAAATGACGCAACCTAGTTTTAACTTCCTGTCCATTAAACTCCATCCAGAGTTTTGAGTACAAGCCTGGCATCCCATTTCGAACTACCAAACAAAGTTGCTCATCATTTATAATAGATTAATTTTTATATTCTACAACTACAGTCTTTCTCATCAAACTCAGCATAGATTTTAAGAAAAATATTTGAAACTCTAACGAATCAAAGGTTATCAAGAACGTCAGCACGTTGTTCCTAACCGTGTTGCAAACCGTTGGAATAAATTAGCGCAGGATGTAGTTGATGCAGTTTCGCTGGATGGAAGGTTTATAACTTTTCGGAAACCAGACGTTCAGCTCGGGTTCCAACTAAACAAATTGCAAAAAGATCACGATATATCACGGTTTACAACTTATTTTCCAATCTATATGCAAAGTAAATCTATATGCATACTAATTTTTAACACAATGCCAGTATCTGTCACTGAAGGTGAACAACTTTTAAGTAAACTAAAATTGATTAAATAAAAGATTACAAAGCCACTATAGAACAAGAGCGTTTATCGGACACTCAAGTTGAAAATAAATTGGATACATTTCTATCCTAAGTTGACAAATAATAATAATTTTTGCTTGTAAAAAAGCAAGGAAAAAGTGTTTTCTTTTTTATAAGCAAAAATTATTATTATTATTCAATGATTAGGTTTAATAGACAGGTTCTTTAAAATTAATTTTAATTAAATTTAATTAAACGTGTGCATAAGTGTTATTTAATCCTGAATTGATTCCTAAAAATATAGATAAATAGTTGGAAATAAAAACACGATCATTAATTTGTATAACTGTACATGTTTTTAATTTCAATGGAAATATGCAAACTTATAAGGGCGCCTAATTGCTGCTATGCCTCGGGCGTCATAAAAGCTCTTGGCGCCCTTAGTTTAAAGACTGTACATTAGAGTGTTTCATATTTTATCAATTTTTGAAATTAAACTCGCGAATCGATTTATAAATTGACCATTCATATGAAAATAAGTTTGAGCAATATATATATATATATATATATATATATATATATATATATATATATATATATATATATATATATATATATATATATATATATATATATATATATATATATATATATATGTATATAACTTTTAGGGTCCCCACCGGTTCAATTTTGGGTAAAAATGTTGGGTGTTTTAAACGCCTGGTGGGGACCTTAAAATATATCCTATTAAGTTTTTTATTCTTTTAAATAATGTATGTTGAATTGAATATTAATTACATAAAAGGAGCATGTTGAAAAAATTAAGATACGCCTCCGAGTTATAAAATACGCCACCGAGTTATAAAATAGTTTTTTGTGAAGAAAAATGTTTTTTTAACCAATTTTAGAAGATTCTGTAAAATAATTTCTTAATTTTTTCAACATGCTTCTTTTATGTAATTAATATTCAATCCATCATATATTATTTAAAAGAATAAAAAATTTTATAGGATAAATCTTAAGCCCCCCAGGCGTTTAAAACATCCAACATTTTTGCCCGAAATCGAACTGGCGGAGACCCTAAAAATTATATATATAAATTTTTGCTCAAACTTATTTTCATATAAATGGTCAATTTATAAATCAATTCGCGAGTTCAATTTCAAAATTTGATAAAATATGAAATACCCTACTGTTCATAGAAAGCAACTTATATGCTACGATTCAAAAGAAACATTTAAACACTCGACTTACTCGGTGCTCTATTTTAGGGTACATAATTGACTATATATATTATTAGGTTTTATATTTATTTTTATTTACAAATCCTAACTTAATACACAAAGTTCTCAGAGAACAATTTTGTTGTTCTAAAATATAACTTTAAACTGTCAATTAAGCATTGTGAGTCATACTTACCGAACGTATTTTTAGATATTGAAAATAAAAAAATTTCTCTAAATCTATTTAAAAAACAAATCTAAATGGTTCGTCTAACTCATGGATTATACTAAGCTCTATTTTAAGTGCTTTTTTCAAATAAAGTTTATCTCAAATAAAGAATTAATCAACGAAATAAAAAAATATGTGTTATAATCGCATTAAATATAAAGAAAGGTTAGGAATTATATCACCTCTAAGAGTTTTTATTCATTCATCACTAATAATTATTCATTCATTACTGATACTTACAGTTGACTCTCCATTTCTCGAACTTTCAGAGGAAAAAAATTTCATTTCGGGAGAAAAGTTCGAGGTACCAAGAGTTCGAGATAACGAGAGGATTTTGGCTCAAACGAGTGCGCAAGGGGCCGGAAATAAAGCTCGAGATGCACAAAAGTTTGAGATTATGAGTATTCAAGATATCGAGAGTCAACTGTAATTGTTTTTTGTTATTGCAGTTGACGTTATTTTTCGCAACTGAAAATTTTACTGTTATTCTGTATACCAACATTATCTGTATACCAACTTTTATCTAAAGCAATGTTACATATTAATTTATATATTTACGTCAATATAATACAATATTTATAAATCACGGCTTTATAAAAAAAGAACTCGGTGATAAGTCCAAATTATTTCTTCCTCCAGCCACTATAGAGCCTCTATACAATGTATTAAACTATATTTATTTAGTTTGATACATCTATTGAAAACTTTTATAAATTTTCTTTAATACAAAAAACATTTATTGTATGCTATTATAATGATTTACAAACTTTAATAATGAATGGTAAGTTCGACATCATATTGATAAGACCGACACGTCTTTTCGATAAGTTCGACACATCATTTGTAATCTGAATAAATATTGATGTACAAAATTACTGCATGTATGAAATGTTTTAATGTATTTAAAAACAGTTTACACTTCACTGATCGAATGTATCTTATTTGGTTAGTGAATTTAGTTTTATATTTTTAGTCTATACTACTTTGTAAGTCATGATAAACAACAGCAATAACCGCTAGTTGGATGGCTTATTGAAGGAAGCGTTTTGCGTAGCATTGTGGGCTAACAAAAGACAAGATGTATTAAATTTTTTAATGTATTTTAAAATAGTTTTCAAATCATTGTGGGCTAACGAAAATACTGTATGTATGAAATGCTTTAATGTATTTAAAAATAGTTTGCAATTCACTGACCGAATATATCTTATTTGGTCAGTGAATTTAAATTCATATTTTTAGCCTACACCACTTTATAAGTCACGATAAACAACATCGATAACTGCTAGTTGGGTGGCATATTGAAAGAAACGTTGTGCGTTGCATTGTGGGCTAACAAAAGATAGTAAAGCATTTTTAAGTTTATTGCCATATTTAATAAAATGATGATTGTGAGGGTGTGTGTTTGTAACTAATCTATAAACACATTTAAAAGTCATAGTAAACAGTTATGTACAAAAGAAAGTTATTTTTAGAGGTTGCTCTCGACGTTTTAACATTTAAAGGGCCCTTAATCAAAAGAAATTTTTTTTTTTTACATTAAGATTTTCAATTATAAATAGAGGGCCGTCAACCTATTTAAAAGTAACGTGTTTAAACTAATTTTAGAATTTCAGAGTAATTTTATTACATAGAACACATTTAGGGGTTGGAAAACATTAATTAAAAAAAATGTTAATTAAAAACCATTTTAATGTATAATATAATAAAAATATTATTCTTTATTTATTAATTTAAACAATTCATCTTTAGATAAATTAATTCATTGCACATTGACGTCACGTTTGAGGTTGGTGAATATGGTTTCTTTGAATAATTAACAAAATTTTATGTAGGTAAGTGGGTTGAACTAGATTTGACGTAATTTAATTATATTAGAATGTAACGGGTGATGCGGAAGTTATCGGACAAATCCTAATTTCATTATTTGAGCATAATAATTAGTTTTTGTGGTTTTATGTGTAGGCATAAACGTTCTATAAAATATAAACTTTATTATTTGAAACACAATTATTTAAAATGAGGTTAAATGCAGCTGAACGAGAATCTTTTCGAAAGCGACTAAAAATGTTTTTTGTAAATAAACCTAATATAAAAAAAAAAAAATCGTAAATCATTTTGAAAAGGAAGGATTTGCTCGAAGCACAATATATGATAACCTAAAAAGACTTGAAACTGTTAAATCGTTTTCTGATAGAAAGCACCCTGGTCGTCCGACATCCTGGACTAGAGAAAAGAAGGCCGAATTAACGAGACTTGTCAACAATCGAAAAGGGGTCAGTCAGAGTAAAATAGGTATTAAATTCGGTGTAAATCAATCGACAGTTGGTCGTCAGTTAAAAAAAATGAATATTAAATATAAAAACGTGAAAAGACTCCAAAATACACTATAGAACAACAAATAAAGGCAAAGAAAAGAGGCAGGAAACTAGTTAACCAACTCTATAACACAAAATCGCTTCTAGTCATCGATGACGAAAAATACTTTTGTTTTGCAGGGGACAACATGCCTGGAAATTCTGGATACTACACAAACAACAAAAAGACATGCCCAGAAAGTGTTCGTTTTATAGGAAAAGAGAAATTTCCAAAAAAATTTTTAATGTGGATAGCCATATCTGACCGTGGTATGTCCGAGCCATTGTTTCGCACTTCCAAGGCTGTAGCTATCAATTCATCAATCTATATTAATGAATGTTTAGAAAAACGACTTCTTCCATTTATTCACAAGTATCATGGAGACTTTAACTATTTATTTTGGCCAGATTTTGCAAGTTCTCATTATTCTAAAGATTCTCTAAATTGGATGGACCAATATGTCTATTACGTTGATAAAGAATCCAATCCCCCAAATGTACCTCAAGCACGACCAATTGAAAATATTTGGGGACATTTGGCACAAAAGGTTTACGAGGGAGATTGGGAAGCTTAAACAGATCAAGTTTTGATTGATCGCATTAAACTAAAACTACCAGAAATTGATTTAAACTTTTTAAAGTCGCATATGAAAGGCGTCAGAGCAAAATTGAGATCAATTGCAGATGGTGGTGTTTTTTTTCATATAAAAAACAATATATTTTTATTAAAAGATAAATGCTTTATTTAAAAAAAATATAATAGTAGTTTGTTTTTTTATTTATAAATAAGTTATTGACGTTTTTTTTTTGTCCGATAACTTCCGCATCACCCGTTATACCAACTAAATAAATTTACTAATTTTGTGTATATTCAAAAAATAGATTATTATAAGAGAGCTTTAATTTTTGTAATTTCCTTAACAAAATTGTTTTACAAAACTTCTTGTTTTTAATTTTGCTTACTGATTGAGAACATTTTTATAAACTTGAATTTAAACGTTCAAAAGTATAAGAAAACTAATAATATGCAAGATCTGTAATATCTAGCAAATGCATGTGCCATCACACATTCTATATAACTAACATCAGCTTCCATGAAATGAATTATAACAATTCTCTTGTTAATCGAAACATTTTAAGTAATAACAGTCCGATGGAATTCTAGACTAAAAATCCTAATATTCAAAAGTTTCATTAGAAAGCTATTAATACTTTTTAAATGTGATTTTGATTTGTACTTAGTGGTCATTAATATAAGAAGGCGTAGATAAGGGAGTACGGAGAGCACCTTTTCACCTAGCACCTTTTTACTGGACATCTAAAAATTTCACTGTCTAAAAAGATAATTTAACCTGCTAAAAAATGTTTTTTTTTGAGAAAAAAAATCTTTTTAATATTTGTTTCAAAAAGTATTCCCTAAAGTTTAAGTCGACAAGCTGTGTAGGCCAAGTTGTGTGAGACAAGCAGTTCGGCGCGAGTCGAGCAATAAACAATCAAATGATATGCATAATGTGGAATATGGATAAATCTCCAACAATGGCATCGTTAACACCGAACCTGTCTGTAAAATTTTTTAATGACGCAAGTAAGGTATAAAGTTATTTAAAAAGGAAGAAAAAATGTTAAATATTTAAATAACATGATTATTGGATCTTCAAATTTTTGTTTAATTGTTTATACTACCAAGAAGTGTTATACAGCACAGTTTTTTGTGTTTTTGTTTTCCAAATTGCTTAACTTACAAAAAAAAAGTGACACATAATGCTTAACTTACCCCAACTATCAAAGTGACACATAAGTTAAGTTATAAATAGAACGGTAATATTAATTCGCCATCTTGCCCAGTAATATCCCCTATATACTTTTTTGATCAAAAGTTTAAAAAGTGCCAGTGAATCTCACTTTTTCTAGTGCATTTTTATACAGCCATTTGTTGTGCATTGTGTTACCATTTTATTCCCCTACCTTTCGACCATTAGATGTGTTGTTGTTTTTGTGCGACAAGTAGTTTTCGAGATTTACTTGCACAAGATGACCCTTATGCCCTATAATCCATACCTCTTTCCCACTCTATACCTTATTTAAAATTTATTATCTTTATTATTTATTTAAAATTTATTATCTTTATTATTTATATAAAATTTATTTAAAACTTTTACTATTTTTATATTAAGTTGTAATTGTACGTAAAAGAAAAAACTTTTATAATTTTGTCATATTTTTGTTATTTATATATTTTAATAAACCAATGCAGGAGCAGATCCAGCATTTTTTGGTCTTCGAGATATCTAACTTCCAAACATGGAGCTAACTCCTAACTTTTATATGTTTATACTTATGTCAAATAAAGATGTTTTGCCAAAAATTGCGATTATCGGATTCTGGGAACAAAAAAAACTCCAAATTTTTTCCCCCCAGCCCCAAACATGAGAGCATCAATTTGATAAAACATTTTTTGTACTATTTTTAAATAGACTTATTTTCATCAAGAAATTTTAAGTTTCATAGAATAATTTCTCAGCGTTCAACAATCATAACCATATAAAATTGCAACTCCTCAAATTGAGGGAAGTTTAAACTTTACATGGTCATAATTTTTGAACACTAAAACATTTTACTATGATATTTAAAATTTATCGATGAATATAAGTCTAGTTAAAAATAGTACAAAAAATATTTTATCAACTTGTTGCTCTCACGTTTGGGGCAGGGGGAAAAATTTTTGGGGCTTTTTTGTTCCCAAGCTCCAATCATCGCAATTTTTTGCAAAGCATCCTTATTTGTCATAAGTATAAACATATAAATGTGTTTGGAGTTTGCTCCACCTCAAGAAGTTAGTTATCTCAAATTCCAAAAAGTACTAGATCCGTACCTGCAATGTAAGAATAAAACTTATATAAATACAACCTCTATAAACTATAAACATTTAAAACAATAAAATGATTCTTAATGGGTTGAAAAAAATCAGTTAATAGTGCTAAAAAAAATTTGTTAGTTACTTGTTAATTTTTAATTTAAATATAAATCAAGATATGCATAATTTAGATAACTTGAAAAAAAACATGTTTCTAGAGATAGTAAAAATACATTAAGTTTTTGTTTTTAATAGCTCGATCAATTTTGTCAGTTTTTTAATCAGCGGTTTGTAGTGTTGATACGACTATTAAATAATTCAACTGTCGGCTAAATCGACTAATATATTTTCTAAATACTATTAAATCTACTAATACATTTTTGAAATTAACTAAAAGTTGAATTAGTCGAATAATGGGAATAAATTTTATTTTCAAAACAAATCTTAATAAAAATAATAAAGTAATTTATATTCGTTTTTTATTTTTCAAGATAACATCATTTAAAAATTATGAAGAAAAAAAAAATGAGCGCAGGGGTTCTCTGGCTAAATATTAAAAAGTTTATCCAATCATATTTACTATGTTATTGTATAGATAACATCTTGATTTTGGAGCTTTGCAATTTAATTTTGACCCAGGGTACCGAGCCAGTTTGGAACGACCCCGTATGTATATATGAAAATCGCAAGCATAGCTTAAACATAAAAAAAATTAATGAAATACGTAACCGAATGTTTAATTAGGTTGTTATTGGTAACATGCTTTGTATTTTTTTTGACTTTCGACTAGTTGACTTTTTGTCAATTTAGTCGACGTCAAAAACAACACTAGTGGTTTGTTTATAGGTGGAAGGTTTTCTTTATAACTGCCGACACTGATCCAAGTATAAAAGCAAAATATTGAGAAAAATATATAATTTAATTATATTTTAAAATTTTTATGCAATTTTTTATTCATTTAATGTAACTTTTTTAAAATTTTGTAAAATGTAAATTATATATATATTAGGTTTATTTATGTATAATTATAGAAGTTTAAATTAAGATTTAAAATTTAGCTTTAATTTACAATATTCTGCAGAAAAACCCGGGACGTTAAGGATCGTCCATGAAGTACGTTTGCGCGGATGGGGTAGAGGGGTCTGCAAAAAGCGTATATGAGATGGAGGTCAGGGGTCAATTAAAAAAATACGGAGACACTAATGTGAAAAAAATATCATAAAGTGTTGGCTAAGGATTAAAAACGTAGCTACTTTTAGGGCGGTGAAGGGTACTCAAAAAAGCGTAGAGTAAAATAAATGGTGGGGAAGGAGAGGGAAGGGTCGAAATTCAGACGTACGTATTTTATGGACGACCCTTTACGAAAAATTGATTTCAAAAAAAATGATACGGTAGAAGTGATTTAAACAATGCATGATTTAGGACATTTCGAGTTATAATTTTCTAATTTAGAGTAACTATCACCAATATATTTATCAAAATTATTTTTCCTTTAAACACGGAAAAGATACAGTCTAAAAACCAAGTTATATTTTCATATATAGAATGGTAAACAACTCTTCATAAAAAAATTTTCGCCTTAAACGGAAAAATTACTTGTTGTGTAACTGGGGAACGAAAAATGTTTTGTACTTTTTTCGTTCCCCAGTTCTTAGAAAAACTTGTATTAAAATATTTCAAGCTTTTATAAATATATTGTTTTATAATAAAATAATAGTTATAGCTTTTTTTTAACGATTTTTTTACAAAGGCGGCAAATAATGATTATTTTACAAGATAAATATGTACGTCATAAGTCTTTTTTATCTTCAACACATTCCCACGTTTTGCTGTTCAAATCTTTGCTTTTTCATATTAATTACTTCTTTTATCTTTATTTTTCTCTTTTCTTTTATCATTTTTATATTACAATTGTTATTACTTACTTGGATTGACGTTATTTACAGCATATCAAGGATTATTACTTACTTGGTTTGATATTATTTACAACATATCAAGTACTATTAGTATTTGATATCAAGTACGATTAGTTATATTAGGTTTATAAATGTTTAACTATAAAAAATAATTTAAATTTTGCTTCAGAATATTTATTTACTATATTCTGCAATAAAACCCGGGACGTTGCGTGATGCATAGAAGAGGTGAGGTAACCCCGGGAAGGTAGAAGTGATTTAGGCAGTGAATGATCTAATTATCATTCCAATACTACTATTATTATCAAATTTATACATACATGCATGTATATATCAGTGGCCATTGGTCAATTTATGGTACGTGCAATTATATGAAAAATTATATTATTTTGCAGGAGAAGAGTTTGAAAATTTGATTTGTTGCCATAAATCGGGTAATAATAAAAAATAAATTATTTTTCATAAAAAAAATTTTTTTTTTAAACTACAGCAATCATAGTTAAAATATTACAAAACTGCATACTTATCTCAAAATGACTAATTTAACACTTGTCATAAATTGACCAATGACCATATATATATATATATATATATATATATATATATATATATATATATATATATATATATATATATATATATATATATATATATATATATATATATATATATATATATAGAGAGAGAGAAAGAGTGAGAGAGAGACCAAGATATAGAGAGAGAGAGAAAGAGAGAGAGAGAGAGATACTAATATATTAATCTACCAAAATCCCAAAAAAGATTTATATTGGTAGGAGGAGTATAAGAAGGAAACATTCAGTTATAAATAGTTTGTGCGTAGCAGTTCCAGCAACTTTGTGGGTTTAGACTTTGTCTGCCTTGCATAGAAAGTAAAAATTTACCACCAAATCATTAATGCATTGAAGTTTATTGTTTACTAGTAATACCCCTATTACAATTATTTAAGAACTTCCTTAGATATTGTTAATAACTAAAGATATTTAGTATATTTTAATCAGCATTATCAAATATTGCTGATATTAGTTCCTTGAATCAAAAAGCATTTGGTAATATTTTGCAGAACTTTAAAAAACACTTGAAGTTGAAAAGCATAGGTTTTCTAATATAGTTTTTTTTAAAGAAAGCAAAGTGGTTAAAAAACCAATCTTTTTTTCAACAATTTTGAAAAAATAGTTGAGCAAAGATTGGTAGCTTGGCGATACGGGGGCCGAGTTTTCAGCACTGGGCGCAAACGAATAAAGAGGCGCAAAAAAAAAAAAAAAAAAAAAATAGCAAAAAAAAAAAGCTCGTCTATTTATTTAAAAAAAAAAAAAACATTTTACTTTAAAAGAAACCTTTTTTTCTATTTTGACCCCAGGAGTTAATGGCCCTTACTACGCCACTGGGTAAAACTATTCCCTGCAACCCCATAATAATTACTCTTAAATTTAAACAACACATCAGCAATAAAAGTTTTAGTAATTTCAGCTTTAAGGCAAAAACTGCTGTTTAGTTTTATAAAAAAAGTTTTAGACTAAAATCAGTTTCAAACTAATTTTGTTAAATGTTCCACAATAAAGACCCGCGGTGACCGCGTCTCTCCATGTTGAATCGTAATAATTTTTTACAAAAATGACCCACTGTGTTGATTTGAGTAAAAGATTAAACTAAGACTGCATTTTTAAACAACATAGTTTAATTAATGTTTGCGCGTTTTAAATAAAAAAATTTTTGGTTTAAAATAAAAAATGCATAACTAAATAGTTGTAAAAAATTGTTTTATATTGAAATTTTTTATAAGAAGGTAAAATGATTTATATATATATATATATATATATATATATACGTTTGTAAAAAAATTTTAAAAAAGATTTTGAATGTAAATTTCATGTTATTTGAATCTTTCAGTTGAACAATTAAACTTTGCTCATTGAGCAAAGTTTAAAAGTTTAATTTCAATTTTGCCTTTATGTTCGATTTTTTGTTCGATTATTTAATACTAACAATAATCCTAATGTATCATGTAAAATAACTGTAGGGCATGTTTATATATATATATATATATATATATATATATATATATATATATATATATATATATATATATATATATATATTTATATATATATATATATACATATTATATATTTAATACTAACAATAATCCTAATGTATCATGTAAAATAACTGTAGGGCATGTTTATATATATATATATATATATATATATATATATATATATATATATATATATATATATATATATATATATATATATATATATTTATATATATATATATATACATATTATATATTTAATACTAACAATAATCCTAATGTATCATGTAAAATAACTGTAGGGCATGTTTATATATATATATATATATATATATATATATATATATATATATATATATATATATATATATATATATATATATATATATATATATATTTATTATATATATATATATATATACATATATGTATACATTCATACATACTTATATACATACATACAATACATACGTACATACATACATACATACATACATACATACATACATACATACATACATACATACATACATACATACATACATACATACATACATACATACATACATACATACATACATACATACATACATACATACATACATACATAAATACATACATACATACATACATACATACATACATACATACATACATACATACATACATACATACATACATACATACATACATACATACATACATACATACATACATACATACATAAATGAATGTAAATCTATCATTTTATGTTTTTCAAATGCGAATGTAACTTTTTTTAAATTACAAATTACATTTGCATTTTTCCTGTCAAAACTTTCAAAATTGCGAAAAAATATCAAAGTTACATTAAAGTCAAAAATATGTTTAACACTTTTCTCATTATTATTTGAAACAAGAAAGCTTAAAAGAGAGAATCTGCGTTACAGATTTGCAGAATAAATAGTTTAGAAGCTATATTTAAATATTTCCGGAATACGGAAATTAAAAGTTCTTTTTTTTGCAGTTATTATTAATATATAAAAAATAAAAATAAAATGAAAAAACGACAGTTGGGTTGTGCCTTACGATGACATAAAAGAAAAAGTTCTTATTCAAAAATTGATTAATTACAATGTAAAAAAAGAAAAAAACACGATGACATGAAAGAAAACGAAGTCAAAGATTAGTAAACTACAATCCAAACAAAAGTATTAAAAATAGTAAGATATTCAAAATAATACTTTTAATGAATACTAAAATCTTAAAAGTGGTTTTTAGAACTTTTTATTTCCAGTTCTATTATCTTATATATAATTTATGTTAACAAAACTATTAGATTTATTTAATAAATAAATACTTTTCTCATTCTGCTTTTACTTGTATCACCTAACCCCCCCCCCCTCCTTTCTCCCCACCATCTCTCTACCTCCCTTTTCTCTTCTCTATCTCTCTTTTCTCTCCACACACAGAAACATACTTTAATTTTTTGATAGCAGCTTTTATTTGCCGATTGAAAGTATAATCTTAAAAATTTTGTTAAGCACAATTCCAAAAAATGTTCTTTAAATTTCAAGACTTCCGAAATTTTATTTTTCTGCGTAGTTTAGTAAGTGAATGGTTGAAATCTTTTTGTCGAATATGATAATTAATGATGCTATTTTCGGCGTTTTTTTAAAACTTCGTTCGGTAAACTATAAAAAGCTGCAAAAGAAAGTTAATTTTGTTCCTTATGGTAAAAAAAATAACCATTGTAACTGTTTGTAAGCGGTAAGACGGTTTATAAAGCAAGTTCAATGTTTTTTGAATTTATTTTAAAGTTCAGGATTAGCTTCGCCTCAATTGAATAGCCCTTTTTTAACGATAATTGCAAATCCTAACATCAAGTTTTTGTTAAATTTCAATTATTTATACTTTCATTTAAACATGTGGAAAAGTTTTCATTTTATCTTAATTTTTGTTTTATTAACGTATTCTCCTATATAACTAAATGGAAATTGATTGATTTGCAATCAGAAGGCTTACAAGATAATAAATATTTGACGTTTAAGACCACATTATTATAAAATTTTTTAAAATACTGTAAGTATAATCTTAAAATGTTTTTGTTTTTCATACCAGACATTTAAACAACCCCAATTGCATGTTTGCATATTCAAAGTATGGCGTTCATAAAATGTTTGTTTGTTTGTTTTTTTATATAAAAGCGACACCATCGTCGCAACGGGAAGATTACTTTGATCAGGTTTTTTTGAAATACATCTAATGAATAAATGAGAAATATATTTATGGATTAAAGATACATTCAATATGCATTCAATGTACTTTCAAGGTTAGGATTTAAACCTGAAATACAAATTGAAACTCTATTAAGGTTTATAACTTCCATTATCCAAAAGAAAACTTGAAATAAATCTATTTTAGTTATTCATAATGTTACAAACATATATAAGTATAACTTTATTCTATCTTTACTTTAAAATTGCATACTTTTCAAAGTTTCGTGAGCACATTTCACCATAATAGTAACTGTTTACATTGAATTTTCAATAGTGATCAAACCTTTTTTGGTTTGTTGTATTCTATAGAAATTTTTCAACACCCGCATAAATAATGACTGTCGCAGTTGACACGCAATTATAAAAATGGATGTTGTATAAGTACACGTGCTAACCACTCCTCTACGTTAAAATTTTATGTTTTGAAAGTTCAACGACAGCAAAGTTTAATTTATATTTTTAAATACAAAAATCTCTCTTGTTAAAATAGATTTTATGAAATAGGTCTCCTTAAGTGAAATTTTAAAGGCTGCAAAAGATTTTTAATCTATTGCTAATCAAAAAACGAGTGTTTATAAATTTTTATCTATTATGTTGAAGCATAAAGAAATAGTTATATTCTATATACTCGTAACAATTTTGTACTTGATAGAGAACGACGCAATATTTGTGGCGCCATTTTATTTTATCAAAACGTAATGGGAAGGATTATATTTAAAAAGGTCTTTACTCTACAGTATTAAAATTTATAAACCCAAAAAGCGCGGTTTTTAATAAAAAATTTTAAATGGTTCTTCAGTTTAAAAAATAAAATTTTAGTGAGAATTAATAAATATCAACTAAGATGAAGATTATCAATTATAGAGTTTTTAAACGTCGTTGTAAACATTGATTTTTACTAATGCTAAAAAGTTTATAATTAAGTGTTATTTTCCATTAATTTATTTTTATATCATATTTTATTGATATCTAATTGAAAGCAAAACATAATTTAAAAAATTTTAAAACAAAGTTGTGTTTAGTTAAATAAGAAAATGAGACCGTTACTGTTTGTTGTAGTTATGACGTTAAGTATTTTATCGGTTAAAGGTTTGTCTCCAAGCACGACAAACAATACAAATTCATGTACAAAAAATCCTTCAACAAGAAATTTTTTGCTTGCAATCTTTAGTACTTTAGTTGCTATTGTTGGTATACTTGGAAATACTATTTGCATAACAGTCATACTTTTTACAAGAGATCTGAGAACTAAATGTGCTTATTACTTCATAGTTTCCCTAGCTTCAGCGGATATTGGAGTTTCCATATTTGTTACATCATTAAAAGTAGACATGTTCAGGCACGATGAAAATTTTTGTTTAGGAATTGAAATGTGTTATCTTTCTGTACTAACAGATTTTTTGTTTCCCATAGCATCAATAACGCACCTTCTTGTAATTGCTATTGATAGATGCGTTGCTATAACGTGGCCATACTTCTATTCTCTTTATTTTACGGGAAAAAAAGGAACAATTATATGCATTATTTGGTTATGGTGCATATTGTGGGCGTGTTTAGGGGTTTTGTCTTGGGAAACGCCATCAAAAACATCTATAACAATTATTGAAGAAAATGGACGATTTTGTTACAATCCAAATAAATACTACATAACGGTAATGCTCTCAGTAATAATACTAATACCAACGTTAATTGCCTTTTTTTTATATATGATTATTTTGCGAATTGCAATTAAACAAGAAAAATCTATTGCTAAAATGTTGCTGCAAACTTTCAAAAAAGGATATACCGAAATGAAGGCAACTAAGGTCGTGACTCTTGTATTTGTAATATTTGTTATTTGCTGGGTACCTCATTTTGTTATAATTTTAATGCAGTATTGGAGCATTGATGTACTCTATAGGTTCAGTGTAATTCATCCAACATTATACAATGTCATTACATCTTTATTTAACTACGTGTTACCAACTGTTAGCAGCTGTGCAAATCCTTTCTTATACTTTTTAGCTGGTTCACATTTCCAAAATGCGCTTCGAGATTTGATTCGTAAATTAAGAAAAAAGCCGAGATCAAATGAAGACATTATGGTTCTGTTTCCGTTATTGCCAAAGTTGAGCACGACAATTGAAGAAATAATGAAAAATTAACTCAATTGTTTTAATTATTGAGAAACACTACTGTTCATAAAATCATAAATTTATAACACAAATTGAGTAGTTTAAAAAAATTACTTTTAAAGTTATTATATATTTTAAATGTTTTTAAATTAAATGTTTATTTAACTATAATAGTTTTAAAATAATATTCTTTAGTAAAAGGTAATTTTAAAATATATATTTTCTTTTACTAATATAATATTAATTATTATTTTAATATTCTATTATTATTTGTACTTTATCTACGAGAAATTTTTGACCTGTTTCTAATATAATGGTTTTGTGGTTTAACGTTTTTAAGATTTTTTGAGATTTTAACGTTTCAACATTTTTGGCTGCGAAATAGTTTTTATTATATTTATTGTACTCGAGCTTCGATAAAATGGATTTGAAAATATTTTATATAACGAACATTCAATAAAACAAAATTTGCATGAATTTTTATTATAAATAGCCTCATTAAAAAAATTAAAGAAGAAATCTTTTAAACAAATTGATTTTACTATTACCCAATGGGCATTCGTCGTCCGGGGAATATCCGCCGAATGTCTTACGTCTGGACGTCCGTGAGACGTTTAACGGACGTCCTCCAGACGACGCGTACCCACTGGGTAAAGACTTTATTCGTTGGTATGGGCTGATTTACTTGAATTATATAATAACCATTTTATAATTGGAGATTTGATATGTAGTTATAATCCTAGTGGGCATTGAACGTTAGTTGGACGCATGTGTTAGATGTCTGGCACAGACATCTAACACAGGCGTCCAACTAACGTCCAACTAACTGGGTGAACTTTTTGCTATAATTTTTCCGTTCTAACTTTTTTATTTTTTATTTATTATGTATTGATTAGAAATTACTGAAAAGTCAACTGTTTAATATATTTTAAATCTATTTTACATTCAGAAAAGATTTTTTTTTAACTTAACTTGATTTGATGCTTTAATAGAAAAACGTTTTAACTAGTATCAAGGGTTAAGTTTTATTTCATATTATGTTATGTTACAGAAAAGTTGTGGTTGCAGAAACTTGCAACGTTTTTATTATCACAATATGGACATAACCAAAGTTTCATTTATGATTGATGTCATACAATTTTTTAATTCTATAACATATCAAATACATTCAAGTATAAAAATGAAGTTCATGAATGCAAGACGTTATTTATCAAAGTTAAACTTAAATGTTTTAATTTTCGATATTCAGATATAAGGCTTGCAGAGAATTTGCAGAGAGTAAGGCTGTTATGGTCTTTGAAAAAGGTATTAGCAAAGTCAAGATATAGAATGTCAAGCGGTATTTGATTTGCTAAGCATTTTATGGCGAAGTCAAGATTTTTCAATACTCTACCTTATCTTCTTTCCCTAATTAAAAATGTTAGAAACATTAAAATGTTAGTAACATAGAAATTGCAGCGGTATGATGTATGCAATTAGCATTACTGAATTTTTTAAACATTGCATCTGCTGTTTTAAAAACAGCAACTTTATAAAGTGTAAATATAAAGTGGGTTTTTAGGTAAACTCACTGGTCCCAACAGACTTCATTTAAAATTGTGTTAAAATATACCTTTATACTCAATTAAATGTTATTTTTCTTTTTTTGTTCATATTTTTTAAAAAACATTGAATTATAAAAAAACTTAACAAATTAAAAGTATTTGTAAATTTATTTAAATTTATTCAGACTAAGAAAAAGATTAGCATGTACTTCCCTCGTAACTGTAGAACAGCATGTGCTTCCCTCATAACTGAAATTACTTTAGACATCTTAACACTACCAAGTAATTCTTACAATATTTGTCAATAATCAAACTTTTTAAATGAATCTTTTCAGCCATAAGACCAATACTTCAATATTGCAAGTTAGTTTTGAATGATAGAACTTGAATTGCTATAAATGTCAAACTTAGAACTATAATTAGTTAAAAGATGATCAAACTGGTTTATTTGTTCCAGATTTATAAGTTCTATAACTATGTATTATAAATTCTATAACTATGTATTATAAATTCTATAGCTATGTATTATAAATTCTATAACTATGTATTATAAATTCTGTAACTATGTATTATAAATTCTGTAACTATGTATTATAAATTCTAATAGTTAAATTTTATATGATATTGTTATACAATTAAAAAAATTATTCAAAGTTTATAAATTAAAAAATATCAAAAAATTTTAATTTCTCAAAAAATTTCAATAAAAATAATTAGCATTAAATGTTATTATTATATTATTAAACTTACAACCCCCCCCCCCCACCCTACAAAGAGATTTGTTAACTTTGCGTTATATAACTTAAGTATAAATTTTGAGTGCCAACATTTTTTTGATGAATGTTTAACTTGAATTTGAGTTTTTAATATTTTATAATTACAAAATTAATCTCTAAATCTATTCCTAAAAAGAAACTAAAAAATAAATAAATTTATTATATATGTAAGTTTTTATTTTAAGTTTATAATTTGTTAAATATATTGAAAAAAATTGAAACATTTCTTTACTATTTTGCTATTACAAGTCAAGTTGTTCATGAACGTACTTTTTACCATTTTAAAAATCAACACCTGAATGCGTTACAGATGTTGGGTTTTTATTTATTTTTCTTCATATGTTTTGTTTAAATTTGTAATTTGTAAATAATATAAATTCGTTTCCATTACGTAATAAAATAATTCGTAGTTGTATTAATAAAAAGTTGTATAGTTATAATCATAATAACGCTGGAAACCTTGAGATCTTATCAACAAAATATTTATACAACATATAAAATTTTATACATCCAGGGCCATTCAAAAGAGATCTTAAAGATTTGAAGGGAAGGGAAGTGATGTATTTGCTGACTTTGGCTTAAAAAAAACTTTGCCGACTAAGGCTTACAAAAATGTCGGTTGACATTTTGCAAGGTTAGAATTATCTTGTTCCATCTCCACTTTTTGAAAAACCAGAGTTATTGATTGTGTTATGTACCTTAAAGTAATGTTTTTCTACTGTATTGAAAGTTATTATAAAAAAAAAGTTGCGAAGAAAAAATAATGAAAATCTTTTTATATGTCGTCTTTAAAAAGTTTTTGTTTTATAA
Source organism: Hydra vulgaris (assembly GCF_038396675.1). Taxonomy (NCBI): domain Eukaryota; kingdom Metazoa; phylum Cnidaria; class Hydrozoa; order Anthoathecata; family Hydridae; genus Hydra; species Hydra vulgaris. Next base: position 8,391,088 of record NC_088934.1, read on the forward strand.
AAAGTTGTTTAAAAAGATCTCAAATCTTAAAAATGTGGAGATAGAACGAGATAATTCTAAACTCGCGATTTGCCGACAACCTGAATTTGCCTAGTAATTATTAGATAAAATATTTTTAGGTGGTTATACATCCCCTTCACCCCCTTTCTCTAGAGACGGCCCCGTATGCAAATAATATTTAAATTTTATGTTGAATAATGTATATATCGAAATAAGAAATTACAAGAGAGTGCGAGCACATATATCTAAGCATGCCTCGCTTCATCGGTAAGAAAGGAGACGTAAACTTCTTAGTTAAATATTTTTCTGCGGTACTCTGTAACAAGATGAGTATTATATTTATAATAAGTTTTGATTTTTTATTAATCTTCAAATGGTACACCATCTCCACCAACAACATCAAATTTTATTTATGAACCGTGGATGCACTATATATAAATAATCTTTTGTCAAAAATATGAACTAAAGCTCAAAGTCTTTTCTATAGTATTTCTGAATTGTGGCTGAAAAAGAATTTATGTTTATAAAATTATAAAAACTGGGTATAAATTCATATCCAGCGTGCCGATTAATAATAATACTTAGGATGTACACATTTTAGATTTAGATTTATAATTTAGATTTATTCCTAGACTCCATTGACCGCAATTACTCGTAAAAAGTTTTTATTGCAAACTTTCTTTGCAATATTGCGCAAATATTTAAGATTATTTTTGAATTATGCTTGCAATATATTTTCTTTCAAATTATAGGCATCGATGGGAATAGAGATGAACTGATTTTGACTACTTTTGATTTAAATACTCAAAATTTGTAAGCAAGGGTACATAAAAGTTTTTAAAATAAAACATTTTTATGCAACAGTAAATGTTATATACGCTAATATTATTGAGTATGAAGGAAATATAGTTTTGAAAAAAAATATATAACTTTACAAATAACATTTTTTTTCTGAACTGCAGAAATGGGTTAATAGAATTTAAACACACTGACAGACATTCTTTAATGAGTTGATCTCTAAAAAAAAATTTTTTTTATAGAACAATCTGATTTGTTTATTTTTGATTTGAAGTCAAATATCTGATAACAAGTTGAAAATATTAATAAAACATAAGTAAGAAAAATAGTTTGTTTTTTTTTGAGTTAAACTTGACAAAAAAATTGTCACACGGTCAAAGAAAAAATTAAAAGTCGATAAAGTGCGTATTTTAAAACAAAAATTTGAACTTTTGGGAAATGGTAATTAATTTAACTTTTTACTTCAAAACAGGCGTACAAAAGCTTAAAACATATTTAAAGGATAAGATAGTCATTTGGGTACATATTGTTTGTAGTATTAATTACTTTAAAAAAAATTTTTAAGTAAATTTTATTCTTTAGCTAAATTTATATGAAACTTTAAAACGTTCAAAAACTCGTTAAAAATCACCATTCTGTCATTATTAATAAAAGTATTTTTAAGTTTAGTGGACTTGTTTACTAAAAAAAACATCAAGAAAATAGACACGGATGCAAATACAAAGCTTTCAGCCTAGAACAGTGTCTTTTTTTAACATAAAAAGATCTGCAGTAAAACCAGTCGCAATCTGATCGGCAGTTGCTACACAAAATATTTAAGATTTATTTATTTTGAATATTATTATGTAAAATTTATTTTCTAACTTCATTTGCATCTCAAAGATTTTCATCTTTCAAGTATTTTCTGACTTCATTTTTATCTTAAATATTTTCTGGCTTCTTTTGTATCTCAAATAATTTCTGACTTAATTTACCTCTCAATATTTTCTGGCTTCATTTTTATTATAAAAACCACAAATTTTTTATGAAATTTTATAAAAGTTTTGGTTAAACTTAATAAATAACTTTTTGGTTTATAAAGTTGTAAATTAAATTTTAGTTAATAAACTTTATTTAACAAAAATAGGTTAATTAAATTAAAATAGGTAAGCAAACTTATTTTTACTTAATTTTAGCTATAGTTTAAATATAATTTTTGCACAATTTTAATTTTAAAATGACAAATAAATATATATTTTTATTAAAAACATCATCTTGTTGAGGGTACTTTTGCTATTAGAGTGCACCTGTAATAGAAAAAAAAATTATAAGAATTAAATATTTTTTTCCAAAATATTTAATTTTCAACGATAAAAAAATTACGGTTGTTGGAGCTAATTAGATTCCAAACCTAATTCTCTATGGCATTTCTTTTTGAATATTGATTTAAAGTAGTTTTTTTTTAATATTGATTTAATCAAAATTTATTAAATTATATTAAAAAATATCTCGTTGTTAAAAACGTAATGGCTAAACGTTGTTAAAACGTTGTCATTTTTTTAATGTAGTTTCAAGTTATGGCCAGATAAGGCTATACAATATTTTCTTGATTTGCCTTTTTAATATTATTAAAAACATTTTCATTTTTTATTTCTTGATTTATTCGTTTTACTTGTAATTTTTTTTTTTTTCAGATTCAATAAAAAAATGAGAGTGATTCTAATCCTAACAATTCACTTATTGGTTGCTGTAGCGTTAGAAGACCATGAATCGACAGAAAGAACAACAATAAACATAACCGATGATCAAACAAATTTTTCTCTTTTAAATAATAGTTTTCCATGCAATAAACATCCTTCTCCTAGAAATATTCTGCTTGCAACGTTATGCACTTTTGTTTGTATATTTGGCATCTTTGGAAATGCCCTTAGTATTGGCGTCATACTTTTGACAAGAGATTTAAGAAATAAATGTGCTTATTACTTCATAGTTTCACTTGCGTCCGCTGACATTGGAGTTTCAATTTTTGTCACATCTTTAAAGATAGACATGTACAGACATAATCAAAACTTTTGTTTAGGAATTGAAATGTGTTACCTTTTTGTGCTAACAGATTTTTTGTTTCCCATAGCGTCAATCACGCACCTTCTTGTAATTGCTATTGATAGATGCGTTGCTATAACACGCCCTTACTTTTATTCTCTTTATTTTACGGAAAGAAAAGGAAAGTTAATTATATGCATTATTTGGTTATGGTGCATATTGTGGGCGTGTTTAGGTGTGTTATCTTGGGAAGCACCATCAAAACAATATATCAAAATTGTTGAGAGAAATGGACGGTTTTGTTACAACCCAAATAAATACTACATAACGGTGATGCTCTCGGTGATAATTATAATACCAACACTAATGGCTTTTTTTCTATATATGATTATTTTGCGAATTGCAATAAAACAAGAAAAATTTATTGCTAAAATGAGTGCAAGTTCGCTTAAAAAACGACACATTGAGATGAAAGCAACTAAAATGGTTGCACTCGTATTTGCATTTTTTGTTATTTGCTGGGTGCCTCATTTTGTTATCATCTTATTGCAATATTGGAAGCTTGATTTACTTCAACAATTTGATTCTAACCACCCCGCACTATATAATGTAGTAACATCTATATTTAACTATGTTTTGCCTACTATAAACAGCTGTGCAAACCCTTTTTTATATTTTTTGGCAGGTTCTCATTTTCGAAACGCGCTTCAAGACATAATACGCAAAGTCGGAAAAAAATCTCGTTGTAAATATGATACGTATGGGGATGTCTCAAAATTTACTTCAATATATGGAGTTCGCTCAACGCAAAAACTTTATCGTCCAGCTTACACTAGCAATTTACAGCACGAAAATGGGATCTGCAACTCTAATGATTTATTGAGTATTTAGATAAGTGTAATATTGTTGATTTGAACTTTAAAGTGGCATGAATTATTTTGTTATAAATGGCACAAAAAAGATATTTTAGATTATAAAAAATTAATACTTTTAAAAATCTATAAAAGCACTCCAGATCTTTAAAATTTTACATAATGTAATGACGAAGTTATAAAATTTGACGTATTTGAAAAGTAATTATTTTTTATTTTTTGAGTGGCGCAAAACTTAAATAGACTATATTAAAAAGTAATCATAAATTTATATATTTTTCATATGTTTAAGCTGGTTTTTGTTTGGTTTTGCTTGAGTAAAAACCCAATTCAACTTGACTTAAGTTCAGTCTTTTGAAATAAATCAGTGGCCGTGCAGTGGCATGAAACAATAGAGCTCCAAATGCTCTAAAATTTCACAATTTTTTATTTCCTGCTACATTTTTGTACTTTTATAAATATAAGAAAATAATAAGATATATGGGATATGAATATTCCACTTTTATGTAAATTTGTTAATTATTGGTATCGTGGTTTATCCTCCTCCAGCTAATTGCCATATAGAGGCCACGTACCAAGGTCTGCGAAAACAAGTTCAGCTCACTAAAGAGCATCATAACCCGCTTCGGCGGACCAAGAGTAAGTGAGTTTAATAAGAACGAAGTATATTAGAGTGAAAATCAGAAAAAGTCGAGTTAGAAGGATAGCATAAAGAAAGAAGATAGATATGCACTGGATGTTAGAATGTTAGATATAACTGTTGCACTGGATGTTGGAATGTGCAACCATTGATTGGTTATAGTTAGTTAAGGTAGATCAGTTTAGTATACTATTATTTAGTTATTACTAATATAAGTATTCGATCAATATAATTCGTTAATTATTAATTGATCAATTAAAGTTGCGCTGTTCCTTGTAGTTCGAGTTTATCTATTTTTGAAATAAATCTATTTTTGTATACGATGTTTAGAAAGTTTTTAACAATTTTATTTGCATCATAATAAAGCACATTGCAATTAAGATACCCCACAAAAAAACACGTTTACCACAGAAAGCTTGATAAAAAATTAATTTTTTAATGTGTTTTTCAAAACATTTGAAAAAGCCATACGGTGGTTTGTACAAAACATGCACAATGATGTTTTTTATGTTTTATTTATAACTTCAATAGTTAGTTATTTCCAATCCTTACTCATTATACTAAATTCTGTTTGCGTTTAAAAGGATAGAGAGTTATGGGTAAAAATTCCATTTATTATTTCAGAGTTTCTAAATTGATGAATAACTTTAAAGTTTATTAGTTCAAAATTTGAATTGCTTTTAGCTTGTTTGTCTCGACACAAGGTTTCTGTGAGACAAACTATTTTGAAAGTTATTATGGTGCTATGCTACAAATCTTTCAGTTTTTCGAAATTTTTTCAAATGTTCCTAATAGGGACTGCATTAGTATCTATATCAGCAGCGAGATTTGAAATAGCAGAATTATAATAAGAAGGGCTTATGTTTTTCATCATTTCCTCATTTTTAATAAAATTAACACTTGAATCTAGATGATGCTCGTTTAAGCGTTTGTCGGGAATTTCCAAAATTCTTTAACTATAAATTTTTCGTAAATTACTACGAAAACATTTTTCCGATATATCTTCATTAACTCGAATAGTTTTTTTCTGATAAGCGTAGTTTCCAACGAGTAATCCTTGTTGATTTATATTCCCAAACTATTTAGTTAACACATTTAGGTTACAACTTTTTAAAACTTTTACTTTATTTTTGTTGTCTATTGTTTTTGGTTGACCTGCTTCAACACTTTTTGACCTGTGTGCCCGTTTAGTTACAATTCCTTTTAAATGAAGCTTCCCAGTAAACATTCGGTCTAAAAAAGACGTCTTTTAAGCGTATGAAAAACGTCTAGTACGTTTAAAAGACGTATTTAAAACTTTATTAGACCAAATATTTGCTGGGTTATTTTCAAAAACTATTTGACATCTCTTGTTTGGTTTCATTTTAATTTTCAATTTAGTTTTTTAGCAACTCCTCTAATCGAAGATTATTCGTTCTTTGTATATTTTTGATTTCTATCTTCGCTTGATCATGTTCATTGTCAATTTCTAGAAAGTAATTGAAAAACTGATCTAACTTGGGCAGGTTCATCACCTGATGTTTTCCCTTTCTAATTAATTATTGATTCAATTTTACAAAGTACTACCTGCAAAACATATAAAACTGGTATTAAACGGTAAATGTAACCCTCCACCATGTAAATTTTAAAGGCATTCCAATGGTGAAAAAGGATAATCATGTTCACAAAATGTCAACATGATGGAAAACAATTGCCTATATACTTTAGGTATCAGAGTTGCAATAGTGGCAAAAAGAAATAAAATAAAATAAAAGTCTCTTCATTCAATGTCATTTTACGGTAAATCTTGTTGAGAGCATGCATCTAAACGTATTAGAAACAGCATCATCAACAGTTTCATCAACATCAATCATCCGCGGTGCTCTGGGATAAGACTGTAAGGACTTCTTGGGGCACCTAAAAAAAAAAACAACAATTAAAAAATAAAACATTTTCAAATGATTGGTAAATTACCAGGCTTTTGTTATTTGTTTTCAATTGATTGGTGGATTACCAGACTTTTACTATTTGCTTTTAATTGATTGATGGATTACCAGGCTTTCGCATGCAAAAGTAGTAATCTGAGAAAAAATATTTTGCAAGTTAGATTGGTTTTATACATCAATCATCTTAGTGTCTGCTTCTTTGTTTTAATTTGCATTTGTTATTTTTAGCATTAAAAACAAAGTGAAATAGAATGGCAATGTACTATATTATTTTCATCATTTAGTTTATACCAAGCAGACGAGTATCATGCTGTGAAACACAGTCTGTAGATGTATTTTCTTCTCCTTCATAAAAATATATTCTCTGGTTCTAAAAAGCGTTGCTTTAAAAGCGGATAGCACGTGAAATACCACATATCAATATCACTTATTGAATACTCAGAGCTCTTGGCGCTGAAACAAAGCAACAATTTAAATACGTGTTGATTTTTTGTAACCATCAGCACAATCATGTTCCTCATAAACATATTTATATAAGTACTTAACTGTATTAATAGACATGCAAGCTACAAAATCTATGTGCGCTTGGTTTGTTTTCACAACCAGGGATTACTGGAAACAGTCTATTAATTATCAACTTGGTTATCTTTTACAATGACTACTCTACTGTTATACAAATGCCTGTAGAGCGGAAAGCCATTAAAAGCTACAACAGTTTGAAGATTAAAGGCAGTTCCTTGATGCACATATTTGAGAAATTTGTTATCAAAAAGATGAAATCTTTGGTGCTATACTTTTTAAATTTGAGAAAAAGTAATTACCATCATAGTAATTAAATATTTATTGTTTATTACAACAATTTAAATGTAAAACTTGTATAAATTACGACGACAATTTATTAAATAAAAGATTAACTTATTTTGTACAACTTAAATTTATTTTATACATCTTACACTCTGTAAGCTTAGGTTACTGGACCAAATAAGCTCTTGAATTCATTCATCAGAATTTCAATTAGTTTTTGCGAATGAGAAAAAATTGGAGTACACAACATGAACTATATTGAAGCTCTAAAAAACGCAGTTGTCGCTTATAACAACAAACACTTTTAGAATAATATTCTATTTGCAAGTAGGTAGTAAAAAGTACAATATTAAACTCCCTAGAAACAAACGTTTAATATAATTTTTAAATGCAAAATATCAACTCAATGTTACAATTTTTTTAGAAAATATAGTACTTTAGCTGTATAAAACTCTAACCTGGTTTCAATCGATCATACATACATTGTAATCAGCTTTGAGTTTTGTGCTAGTTAGCATCTGTTTTGTGTTAGTTAACATCTGTATAAATTGTCATATAAGCATATCAATAAATATTAAATTTCATCTAAAAAAATTTGTAAACAAAAACATTGCTAACAATAACGTTAACAATGCAACGACTTGATAAACCCGTAAGGGATGCGACCAAGTCGTTTTTTAATGTCCTTATGTATTCTAAAAACAATATAATTTCTCTATTTAAAAAGAGATTTCGTTTAGTAAACAACAACAAAAAAAATCTATTTATCCGTCTTTTAAATTATAAAGTACCCTTTAAAATCACAACTTCAGTTAAAAATTCTTTTGTGGGATGGCAAAAAAATTATTTAAGATTCCTAAAGTGAATACAAAAAACTTAATACAGTTAAAACAGGAAGTAAAAATCAGAGTCTCTTAACATAGAACTCACGAAGATACTTCTTAAACATTTTTACAGGTTTACAGTTTAATGTTGGAATGTGAACAGTTTTTAAAAATACACTCGAAGAAAACAAAATGATCTTACTTACTCTTTCTTGATTTTGACTATTTTTGTATTATTACCACGTAAACATATTTACAATTGGTGATTAAAATGATAATAATAATAGTAACTACTATAATAATAATAATAATAATAATACAGTAATAATAACAATAATAAAAATCAAAATAATAACTACGGCGGACTGGTTAAATATATTTTACCGGCGAGGCAAATAATTAAGAAGTCCTCTTAAAAAATATATATCTTGCTAAGACGACCCGCAACTTTCTTCACAAATTGATCAATTTATAATAAATTTAAAAAGTACATAGTGATGTGCAAAGTATAGCAATTAATTTAAGCAGTTTGCTCACTTTTGTCTTTGGATGTATCACACTCAGCGCTAATGTATCACACTCAGCGCCAATGTATCACACTTAGCGCTATCAAACAAACTTTTCTTGACAAACATCAACGTATACGACTCCTAGTGGTCATTCGACAGAATTTCGCAATCTCGTCATGATTAACTTTAACTTTGAAAAAAATCTTTCACATTTAACTTGTGTTACAGAAATACCACAGATAATCTTATAAATGTGATACAAATAGTTAAAAGCTTTGTCGTTAAATCTTTATGCAGTGGTCCCACTTTTCCAAAAACTTGCAGAAACGTAAAGGCAGTCAAATAGCAATGTCCTAGTTTCATGACGCGTCTTTGCATCAAAATTCTCAAGTTCACTTATACATAACAGTCATCAGTGCTAGATAAAATACTTTATAAAAGAATTAAAATACAAATACTGAAACATAAAAAATATTTTAAGAACAAATACTTTTAAGTATTTAAAATAAAAATACTTTATAAAAAAGTATTTAAAATACTAAATACAAAATACTTCCTCAAAATTTACGACGATGACAATTTTCAAAATTTATTTTTATACAGTGTCATTGCTCGAAAGTAATTATTAATCATTTTACTACATTTATAATTAAATATAGTTTATTTAGTAATCCACATTTATTTTTAGGAGCAGCAATCTTATGAACATGATATCACTTAGACAGTTAGCTAACAGTTACACCTTGACGTTTGTATTTGTCCAGCTGTGTTAAACAATCGTTCGACTAGAGCCGACGATCGTACAGTGGTATTGAATTTAACGAACAGTGACCGAATAGTCTTATACTTATTCAGAGCATTCAAAATCGTATCTTTATCATTCAGATACAATATACATTCTTCCCGAGAGCCATTTGCTGTATCAGCATTTGGAGTGTCATCATTATATCAACAAACACCTTTAAGCTATGCAAATTTGGAAACACATGACCATATTACACATTATCCCTTTGCAAAGTATCTATTTTGTAGCAACATGTTTCATGACCATGGCATATTTTTGCAGGCATTCTAATTCTTACTTTTTAAATTTTAACGCATTCAAAGCATCACATATTTTATCTAGTTTGTCACATAGTTCAAGTAGTCGTTTAATAGCATCGTACTGAGAATTCGAACGTGTTGACATGAGGAAGAGTACGGCGCGGAGTAATGTATTGCTTTGTCTGTAATATTTGACCGAGCATCTGATACTTTACTACCTTGTTGAGTTGCATTACATATTGGTGTTTTGATATTTTTTAATATGATTTTTGCCAGACCTGGACGGTTGGTACGCTTAAATGTACTGTCGTTGTCACTTGCTTAGCATCATTACTTCCCAATAGATTCAGTGAACGGCGTCATATGTGTGACTACAATAAAATTGATAGCAAGTAAGGGATACAAATCCTTGTGAAACCGAATCATCAAGAGGCATTTCAATAGAGTGTGTAGTCATGCCAAGATAACTTTTTCTATTGACTGACTAAATAGTCATGCAAACAAAGATGGCATTGGTTTTCAGTTTATTTCTAGTATGCAGTGGAGATTGTGGGAGTATGCAGTGGAGATTTTTAAAATTCAATTAATATTATTTTTATTGTATCTTTAATGCAACATTAAGTATTTGTTTGTAGATAATAAGTTGCATATTTTTAATAATAGATTAGATAAATTAATTTTAACTAATACCGAATTAAAATTACCTTCAAATGTCTAACAAAATTTGATGCTGCCACAAGCGTGTCCGATGACGGCTTCGAGTTACGTACACATAATAAGTATATTGCTGATATTTTATTACTTTTTTTGATCAGGCTACAATTTTATAAAAGGTGCTATCTACGGTGGTTGGTAAAATTTCGTTATTTTCTTGATTTTCATTTACTGATTCAGAAGTCGTTTCGTTTTCACTTTTATACGACAGCCATCTTTAATTTAAAATGATTGATTCCTGTTAAATATTTTAAAAATTACCTTTATGAAACCCTAATTCAGAATAAATAGTGGCATAGTGACACTATGATAGGACAATTAGTTTCGTTGTTCGTGTGTGGTGTATGTGCATTAAGAATGTTTTAAGCGGTATGTGAGTTACAAGTATTTTCAATGAGTACAAATTACATAATACTAATCAAAGGTATCTTAAGTACAAATACTGTATACTTCCAGCAAATATATTTAGAATACAAATACAAAGAAAGTATTTAAAATAGTATTTTAAATACTTATTATTAAAAATACTCCCCAGCACTGACGGACATGAAATCAAATTGACAAGCAATGTCGCAGATGGTTCAACTAATGTTGCAAATATAGCCGTTGAAGCATTTAATTTAACCGATCACCTAGTCTCGCCAAAGAATTTCTAACTTTTCATCTTTTCTATTCCAATTTGTGTTTCAATAAGTTTAATTCGTGTTACCATTTGCTTAAACAAATGTTGCAACATTTTGCCGAAAGTTAAAAAATGAAACCACCTTAATGCAGCAACTGGTTGCTTCTTTCACTACTAAGTTGAGAACATCATACTAACAATAAATAGGGGTCTGCAGCTTCAGTATTTATTGTTACAGTCAATTGAACTGACCATAATTGTTTGAAGTTTCAGTGCTGTCCGATAGGCAGTTTTGTAAATCAGAACCAAGTCGTTTTAGCATCTCATTAAAGGTATGAAACATTCTTTGGCCATTACCGTCACAAGAGTACAACAGTATTGCTGATACACCTTCGAGTTCGAATCAATATCTCAATCACATCGTTTTTGTATTATTGCTGACGTACTCTCTAAATTTGTTTTACTCTGTAAACTCAATATCTCCTTAATATTGTGATTTTAATGACAAAAATTATGTGATTAATTTGCACTTCTTTGTAGAAACCGTTTTCTCTGTCTTTAGTTTTTTTTCGTTTTGGTATTTTTGATTTTTTTTTTTGTTTTGGTTTCGTTTGATTTTCCAGATTTTAGCATGATAAGTATTCTGAATGCATAAATACATTTAAAACAGTGAACAATAAAAAATTAAAGCTAAAATCAAAACTAAATCACGCTTTTGTTTGAAAGTTAAAAAAAAGCAGTTTTCAAACTGTTTCAAACAATTCCTAATTAACGCAGTATTAAAGTTGAACAAAAGAAACTTTATTGTTCTCTTCTTCTATTATAAAATGCGTTTAACTATCGCGGCTTGAAAGTTATCTGAAAGTTAAAGAAAGTTAAATAAAATTTCGTGGCCTTTTTCGTGTTAAGAAAGTTTCTTTGATTTTCTTTTTCAACGTTGAAATATTAGGAATGCAAAAATCGCTTTCTTTAATACCCAGTTCACACTAAATTCTGTTTTAAATAAACATGTTTTAATGTAAACATAGTTTTATAATAAACATGTTTTCAGTTTTCTTGCGTTCAGATTGAACGTTCTTTAGTATTTATATTAACGTTCGAAAATGGCGCTCTCAAAGAAAAACTTGATCTCGAAGTTACGAGTATTATTGTACATATCAAGGAAAAAAAGAAGACTGCAATTGCAGCACATACTGATAAACTGTATTACTGCTTATAATTTTGCGGTTTACAGAAAAATTTGGACTAAACCTCGCAGTCAAAGCTTTTGGTACGAAACAATGGTAAACTGTTGGAACGAAGATGATTGGATAAAAAACATAAGAATGTCTAAAGCAGCCTTTAATTATCTGTGCAAGGAACCCAGTCGGCAAATTTAGTTGTAAATGCGCATTAGAAACTCGTTTAAATACGCATCGATGTGGTATGTATGTTAGCCATTTTATCGTGTCGAATACGCATTAGAAATACGCATTAGATGCGTATAAAGAACAGGTATACAATACGACGCCTACTGAGTATCAAACTCGCATTTGAAACTCTTGTAAACACGTATAAAACACGATAACCAGAGAATATTTAATACGATATTTTCCTGGTATTACATGCGCATTTAAAACTTTCCAGAATACGCATTATTTACGAATATTTGTTAGCCATTTTATCGTGTCAAACGCGCATTAAAAATAGACATCAGATGCGTATAAAGACAGGTATACAATACGACGCCTACTGAGTATCAAACTCGCATTTAAACACGTATAAAACACGACAACCAGAGAATATTCAATACAAATTTATTAACTAATATGAATTCATAACATAATGATAATGACTAGCAGTAAGCAACCCGTAATACGGGTTATGAGTTATTAAATCATTAATAACAATAAAAACACATTAATAACTTGATATATTATCTAAAAAATTAAATACAAATTTATCTATAAATATTTTAACTTTGACTCCCTATCAGCAACGTCATTGCTTATAGTTAACGACGAAGACCGCATTAACATCAGTTGAGTTCTTTTTAAAATCTGTCACAACACAGGTACCAGAAACGCAAAGTCAAGTAAAGCCTGCAAATACCTAAAAAATGAAATTAAAAAATTACAATTTTTAATTATAAAAGTACAATTTGCATTTTATTGTTAGTAGAATTAGGATAATAATAACAGAAAATATATATTCCGTGACTACAGAATAATTAAAAAAGATTATAAATAGGCTAGACAACACAATGTAGAAACACTGGCAAATAACACCACAACTTAATAAAATATTTTATTAACTTAAATACTTGGACTGAAAAGATTTTATTTATTACAATATTTGAACAATCGTGGGAGAATTATAGTTAAACAATTTAAACAATTATACCATAAAATAGCAAGCAAATCGTAAAATATTTCTTAAAAATGATCTATTTTTTTCATTTGACTACTATTTTCAAGTTGCCTATAAGCATTTACATTAATAACTTCGTTGAGCCTAATACTATCTATTTCAATTTAACTATTATCATTAAACATATTACCAGTAATCTTACTATTGCTGCAACTGAATAAATGAACGTAAAAGAATCTTACAAATTGTGATCTTTTCTAATCAAAGACTTTATTTAAACTAAAGATTTATTGAAATCCATATCTTTTTATATGTTTACATACATTAGTCATTTATTAAAAATATTAAACAACATTAATTTACATCAATGATTTTTAATTAAAAAAGAATCTAGACTAAAATGCACAAAATTATTTTTACCTTAATGCACAAAAATAATAAATGCACAATCTTGTATAAAAAAATGAAGCAATGTCAATCAATATATTTTACTCTAAATTAATTATTTAAATATATATATATATATATATATATATATATATATATATATATATATATATATATATATATATATATATATATATATATATAGGGGAAAATGGGGTAAAATGACAAATGGGGCAAGATGACGAATGGAACAAGATGACGACCTACAGTTATCTCTTAAGCAAAACTAAATATAACAGTTGACTTTAGCTGAAAGGGAAGTAGATTAATTTTACTAGATTTATCAATGGTTTCTTTTTAAATATTATTTTTGTGACGAAAGCTAAGTATTAAAAAAGTTTTTCCGACATTGAGAAAAAAACTTTTTATCCTTGTTTGACTTGATTTATTACATCGCTACATCACCAGCTAAAGGTAAGTTTTAATTTTTGGGAGAGACTAAGATACAGGCGTTTTTCGAAACAGTTGTCATCTTGCTCCATGTTCCCCTATATGTCTAGGGTTACCAGATGTCCCGATTTTACGAAGGAGAATTCTGCGCCAAATATTTAAAAATATTTTTTTTACTTAGTTCTCCTTCGTAAAATCGGGACATCTGGCAACCCTATATATATCTATTTACATACCTTTAAAAAGTGGTATTACACTTTACACAATGAAATATGGAAATACATCATCATTTTTTTCAACTACTTTCAACGAATTTATTTATTTTTTCCAGTCTGTTATTTTTTCTAAGAAAGAATATTTATAAAGATACAGAGAAATATAAAATATACTGAAATATAGGCAGATTTATGTTTATAAACTTTTGTGTCAACAAATTACAGTCAGTTTTCCATGTTAAATACATAAAATATATATCAAATATAACATATATCAAATATCAAATAAATCCAATATAAAATAAAAAAAAATAGTAAACTTACTCAAATCAGGATCAGTTATACCGTGTGAAGTAACTAAAAAACACTTCAGTTCTTTTCAATTGCTCTAAAAAATAACTTTCAGCTCTTTCCAATTGCACTAAAAAGAAAAAAAAAACTTACTTAGATAAGTTGCCAAGTTCTTAAGAATCTGAAAACAAATAAGTAAAAAAACAAAGAACAAACAAACATTTATTTGTAAAAAACTACTATATTTAAACAAATTAAATTTAAAAAAGTGTAACACCAATTCTCCTTAAAGGCTAAAAAAAAAATTTTCAGCTCAAATTTGCTTGCATACCTTGCTTGCAAAACCATGTGAATAAGAAACACATTTAGAAAAGCCTAGAAACTACTTAAAGATGACATATGCAAAATTGAACTTTTAACGTTGACTGGACTAATTATTAGAAGATGTTTTTAAAAAATTCATAAAGATTTACATATATTCGTTCTTTTATATCGCATAAATCCATCATATGATAAATCTGAAATGAAAAAATGTAATGGATAAGTAAATATAAAGAAAAACATCATATATGAATCGCAAATCAAAATATCAGATAGAGATAAGATGTCATGATAAGAGAGTAGTAGTTGTTAAATATTGTTATTTCATGTTAGCTTTTAGAAAACAATTCATGTTGGTACATCGTCGTACGACAAAGGGAAGACAAACTAAAAATGAAAAAAAGAACATAACTATGTTAAAAATTATAAAAAAATTATTTAAATTTAAAAGTGTTAATTGATACTATAAATAGTTAAACTCATACTTTGCTTTGTTCTAAAGTAAAACCAAATTAACAGACATTAACACTGCTTGACACTGAATTCTGTCAAGTTTTCTGCTAGCCGAGCAACATTTCTAGCATTTCAACAATTATTAATTTCATCCTGCCTAGATCTATTTTTTTTCATTTGACTACTATTTTCAAGTTGCCTGCAAGTAGGCTCAACGAAGTTATTAATGTAAATGCAAAAGCATTTACATTAATAACTTCGTTGAGCCTAATACTATCTATTTCAATTTAACTATTACCATTAAACATATTACCAGTAATCTTACTATTACTATAACTGAATAAATTAATGTAAAAGAATCTTACAAATTGTGATCTTTTCTAATCAAAGACTTTACTTAAACTTTGAAAACATGGAAACAACATAATATAAACATATATACTAACTATTAAACACAATATATTTATTTAAATTTATGAAACATATATAAACACCTCTTATAATATTTATATACACAATAGATACATTTTATACTACTTTAAAAATACATTTAGAAAACAATTATATAACACATATTACCACATACATATATTTATCAAAAACGTTTTAATTTTGAACATAATATAAACAAATATGCAAACTATAAACATATATAAATTGAATTGCGTGAACAAAAAATTTAAAAATAACATTAAAAAATCTAAAAAGATTCATATTAATTTATATATAAAGACATATATCTCGTAATAAAATATCAAATTATAATCATATTTAATTTAAGTCAAATACTTATTGAATAAAGAACAAAAAAACAGATAAAAGAACTGCAATCCTAATAACAAAATTTAACGTTTAGCAACAATTAAAATGTCAGTGTTGGCTCAAAATTTTAAATTATTTTTCTAAATTTTCTAAAACAGAACAAAAAAAGATAATAGCATAACAGAAATGTCAATAAAATAATAATCAACATAAGCAAGGTATGAAATGATAGGATTTAAAATATATTTGAACTATATTAATTTAGGACTTCATTAAACTAAATTAATAAATTTAAAAGTAGTAGTAAATATTTTTATGATAAAGTTTTAGTAACTCTTTTAGTGCAATAAAGCACTGTAACTGTACTGGAGATAATTTACTAAATTTCTCGAGAGAGACCTTTTTAATTTAGATTTTGTTTTCGCAATTTCAGATTAAGCATGCGCTTTAAAAGCCAAGATTTTCGTTTTTCCATTTTTTGTTAATATTTGATCAAAATTGGGTTCGATATCATATCCAATTTTGATCAAATATTATAAATACGTATTTTTGATAAATAAGTGGTATAGAACTCGAGTTCGAAACTTAAAACTAAATGCGCATTTTTCTGGTATCAATGGCGGTATGTTATACGTGATCAATACTCCGAGTATTTACAATACTAGTTATGCCGACTGGGAAGTTTCACCTTTTATGCCTATACAAGGCACTAACTTTCGTAAATCTTTGCCTTTAGAAATGAAGTTAGCTGTGACACTTTACTTTTTAAGTGGATCTGCAGATTACCGAACAATAGCCAATTTATTTGGCTTAGGAAAATCAACTGTTTGTACAATAGTTCACAGAATTTGTAAACATTTTGTTGATAACTTAATGAAGAAATACATTTCCTTACCCTCAAGGGAAGAAACAATGGAGATTATAGTAAGTTTTGAAAAATTATATGGTTTTCCACAAGTAGTTGGAGCAGTTGATGGATGTCACATAAGAATAAAGGCTCCTCATAAAAATTCAGAGGACTATATAAACAGAAAAGAATATCACTCCATTATTTTACAGGGATTGGTAGACAGCAAGTATTTATTTAGAGATATTTTTGTAGGGTGGACTGGCAAATCACACGATTCAAGGGTTTTTAAAAATTCTCCCTTATATAAAGAGTGTCTGGCTAGAACCTTTTTACCTACAAACTTATCTAAAATAATTGATAATATTGAAATTGGTCCTCTTATCCTTGGTGATTCAGCATATCCCCTTAAAAATTGGCTTATGAAACCTTACTCAGATCGTGGAAATCTTAGTATAGAAGAAGCAAAGTTTAACGTTTCTCTTAGTAAATGTCGTGTGGTGGTGGAGAATGGATTTGGAAGATTAAAAGGTCGATTTCAATGTCTTTTAAAGAGATTAGATACAACAGTTGAACACACAGTCAATATTGTTACAACATGTTGTATACTACATAACTTCTGTACTTTGACAAAGCAAAAGTATTTAAATGAATGGATTGAACAAACAGAAATTGACTTAGTAAACCCTATATTAAACCACAGTTGCATTGAACTTGACAATAAAGCTGAGTTTATTAGAAATTCCATAAAAAAACATTATTTTACAACTGTTTAGTTGTAAATGATTTTTTTCAAACAATGTTGTAAAAGGCATGGTTTATTTTATTTTGAGAAAAAAATAACAAAACAAAGAAATTGCTTCACATTTTTTTAATCATAATTAAAAACTCTATCTCAGTCCCACTTTTAAGACGTTTAACATCCTTATCATTTCGGATAAGTACATTTGGTAACTTGGTAATCAATAAAGATGCATTATCTTGAACTGAAAATTCCTCTTTTATTGTGCAAGTAAGTTTTTCTAGTGTCAAATCTGCCAATGAAAGTTCTATTTCAATAAAATATAAATCTTCAACTTGACGAACTTTTAATATAACACATGATTCTTCTTGTTTGTGGTTTTCTAAAATACTTTCTAAAATTTTATGACCAATATCAGCCTGAGAGGTCATAAATTTATTAACAGTGGCATTTAATTGTTCAAACATTACCTCACTTCTTGATTTTTTCTTTTTGGATTTTTTAAAGTAAAAACTATTATCTTTTTTTACCAACTCTTCAGATTTAGAACTTGACGGAGTAGTTTCAATGTCTATATGTTCACAGTTTACTAACTCATTAACACAATTATTAAAATTATTCACTTCTGCAGTTTTTTCAATAATAACATTCATGCCTGAGGAACTTTTCAAAAAAGTTGGTAATGTGGTTGGTTTGTCACTAAGAACCTTATCAATTTCATCAAAGCAGGATGGTTTTTTGGAAGGACCAGTCCCACTTGTATTTCGTTTATTATCAATATAATTGCGATATGCACTTGTCAATGTGTGAATTCTTGTTTTACACATCTCTTTATCTCTGTCTTCATATCCAGAAGCTTGCAAGAATAGCAAAATTTCCTCCCAAATTTTTCCTTTTCTAAAATCCAAAAAATATGAAGTTATATATATATATATATATATATATATATATATATATATATATATATATATATATATATATATATATATATATATATATATTGTGCTAACTATCAAAGAGAAATAAATATCTTGTTGTAAAAAGTACAATTTATAAACATTCATTTCCTTGTTTATTCAATATTAATGTAATTCGTAATCACTTCTTGTCTATTTGTGATTTATTTAAACTATTTAGTAACGAGTGGTTTGATTTTATTTAACAAGTTATTTCAATTTGATCCAACTTAACTGAAAAAAACAAAACAAAACCTTGTGCATGACTTCAACTTTTCTTGGATATTATCTTCTGACCATTTACTAATTAGTATTTTTGTTTCCTCATCATCCCAATGTCTAGCTCTCTTTCTAGATTTAACTTTTTCTTCAGCAACAGCTTTTTCCTCCGCCATTTAAAAACAGTTCAGGGTAATAAAACGCAATTAAAACAACCTCGCGACGTTGTTTTATTAAAACAACTTTTAACGTTGCGTGTTTTAATTAAAACCAATTTTAAATTTGATGAGAATAGTAAAATGTAAAACGCGTTTAAAATACGACAATTAAAACGTGTTTTATCGTCAGTATGAACGGGGTATTATAATAATAAATATAGATTTATTAAAATGTCTTTTTTGAAAAAGTATAAACTTTATTCCGTCTATTAACGTGCCTGGTTGGCGCAGTTGGTTAGCGCGTCAGTCTCATAATCTGAAGGTCGTGAGTTCGACCCTCACACTAGGCATGTTTTACAACAAATAACTTTATTGCAGCTCCAGCAATTTTGTTTTTTTGGGTTTGAGATAACAAACTTCCAGACAGAATATTTTAAGAAAATTTGGTGGGTAATTTACTAGTTATGTCTAACAACATTCATTTCAAGTGAGAGAGAATATTCTCACTCAGATGTTTGTCCTGCTGAAAGAAAATCGTACCATTGATAGCTGCCATTGTCCCGGTTTTTCCGTAAGAAAGCGCAATGAAAATTTTATCTTTAATTAGTTTAGCGCTATAATTACCGTCTTTTGGTCATTCTGACCCCCCAGCGAAATAACGGTTTTGGCATCTCCAGCTCTTGAAATGTAGATATGAATTTGGAAGATAAACGTCTGCGTTGTTTGAGTTGGTTTTTAAAAGCTCTAGAGCGTCCAATGTAATTGGAACAGAATCCTATCTGGAAAGAGGATAAGAGATTCAAAAAAAAAGATAAATAGAGAATTAGCTTTTTTTCGCCTTTCAAGCTCAGATAAAAGTTGATCCATGATGATAATAACCTCAGCAATCGTTTTTCCTCTTCCAGTAGAATCTTATGCCTCAATAAACATCAATTCGTCAGCGTTTGCGTCATGTTAGAGTTTGCGCATCCTTTTTTGTTTCTTGTCAGCAGTATACTTGTCGGTGTTTACCAATTTCATAGCTTCTATTGTCAAATGTCAAAACTTGAAATGACCTCTTGAACAGAAATAGACAGAGAGTTATATGGTTTATTCAACACTTAGATTAATTTCAATAAGTATTTTTTTCACTTTATTGAACTTTTCCATAATTGTGCTCCAGATGATTATAATGACGGTTGTCTCCAGCTGATCCATTTTCCTGAGGAAATTAATTACGTTTCGTCATTGTTCAGTTTATTTAAGGCGAGTTTAAAGTTTAAACGAATATTTCAGTTTGTTTGTTTCTTTCTTTCTTTGTTAATTCACCTCCCCAAGGCCCAGAAGGCCACTACAGACGAGGAGGCTACTTAATTGTGGTTATAACCTTCTCTCAACTCTATAACTCCGAAACACGAACCTTGACAAACAAGGCCGATGCGCTGAGAAACAAGTTATACAAATATATAAATACTGTTGACAAATACGAACTTAAAAAAACTTATTTTCATAACTATAGCTTGCAACTAATAAAAACCCATTTGAAGAGTAGAACACGCATCTGCACATGCAGACCATCTATTCTGTAAGAGACTTTTTGGAACGTTTACACCTTTTTCCAGTTTTGGTATCAAGACTTTCGATTGACGCATTGAAACAGAAAAATAGTAATTGCTGAAGATAGTTATCTAACTGTTGAAGATAGCTAAAGAAAGAAGCAGCTGCCACACAAGACTCATCTGCTACAACACCAACTAGGTTCAAAGAATGGCCGGCGTATGGAACATATTCAGCAAGCGGATTTAACTCCTTAAAATCGGTTTGAAACATAGTTTAGAACCCACACCTATTCAAAAGGCATTACTCTATGAATAACCACGGCAATCACTGATATTGATACCGTGCATGTCTAGTGTCTTTTCGATAAAATTAAGTACGTGACCTTTCATTGGAATAAATAATAAAAAACCTTCAACTGGTTTTCTGTCAGGGATAACGTATCAAGTAACAAAAGTGAGTTGATCTACGTGCAAAACGTCTTGTTGAACCAATGATAAATAGATAGTAATTGGCATCTTTAAGTTTGAAAACTATAGGAAAAAAATTTATAATGATAATTGTAGGAAAGAAATTTGACAATATAAAAAATTTTATTTCCAACTTTTTAAAGCAATTTCAAAGTCAAATAAAAAAATTAAAGCAATTTATAACTTTCAATTATTTGTAAAAGCGAATCGCCAAATTTCTAGATAAACTCTTCGCATATGTTAGCTGATAGATAGGAACATTTACTTTGGTTTACTTAAGTGTTTATATGTTTAGCTAAAAACGGGTTCTATTCAACTAGTAACTCTAATGAGTCAAAAAAATTTCCATTATTTATTTTTACTCTGAAACTGTTTAACAAAGTTCAATCAACCTAGAATTTCATTCGCTTCAATTAACAAAGATAGAGATTGCATTATTATGTTCAGCAAATTACTCATGCTCATTATGCTCACAAATGAGCATGATAAGCATGAGTATGAGCAAACATTCCAGCATTGTCATGAGTTTCAGACCTTGAAATACTAGTGGTGCTAAAGTCTCTTTTTGCTGTTTTTTTGTGATGAACTTAATTAGACCATTATTTTGACGTATATAGCAGGGTCGGTAGAAAATACTTTGACATTCTGAGTTGATTTTTCCCTATTTACACTAATGGAGTCCAAAGTTGCTTCCACCGCCTCTTGTAATAATGTATCAGATTAATTTTTTGCGAAAAGTATTTTCAACATTGGCAAGGACCCAATTCGTTTTAAATTTTCTTTTTTCTTTCTTTTGTCTCCAAGACTTTCTCTTGCTATAGATGAATAAAATTAACATGGATGAGCCTATAGGCTCATCCATGTGAATTTTATTCATTGATCACTTCTAACTTATTTTTTTATTCTAAAAGTTCAAATGATATTTCACTAATATTTTTGATTATAACAAATGATTTAAATTAATTTACTTTTAAAAAATAATTTTGGAATAAAATAATTCTTAACGAAAATTTTTTTTTCTGTATTGAAATTTCTGTATTACGCTGCCTAATTTTTACTTTTGTTTTTCAAAAGTTTTCAAATTCTTTTTATGTACATATAATTCTTTTTATGTTCATAATTGTAGTTAAAAATTATAGATATGTTGTGACTTGATTACCAATTTATGCTATATTTCCGTGTAACATAATATTTGTGATATGATATCTAGCTGTATGTTTAAATTGTTGTTTGAACCTAAGAGAATAAGCACACATACCTTTATTACTTGACTTTGTTTTATTCGCAATTATATTCACATACTATGTTTATGTATCAAAATATTTATTTATATGTATATATTTTGCTTTTTTCACTGAGTTACTTATTACTGTGTTCCTAACTGTGGTTAGACATTTTAAATATGAATCAATGTGACTATCAACTCATGTTGTATGTCTGTGGTACATATAATATGGGTAATGATATCTATGTAAATGTCACTATTGGCATTTCTATATAAATACTAAAACCCTATATAATAAAACCCTAATCAGGGTTAAGCATCAAGAGAACAAACTAAGATCAAAGCACATCATCCCATCATAAAATACTGGTGTTCTACAAATTTGAGCACGTGCTCTATTTTAGCAAGGTAGTGTCCGCAGGGTGTCGACCATTGGTCAGGCGCCAGACCTTCGAAACTCCCTGATGACAACTTATGGTCCTGATGAGAATGTCATCTTGACGCTACATGGGTAATTGGATAATAAAACACTTATATTTTAATCGTATACCACTCAATAGACTGATGCTTGTCATTCTAAGATTTATACTAGTATTTTTAGTATTTATCTTTGCTGATTTATGCCTATAGAGTTATACTTAACTCAAATTGGGTCATTAAAACATTACTCTAACACCTATTTAACACAACAAATGTGTGAAATAACAAGTGTAATGTACATAAGACATATAAATAATTTATGGATGTCTTAGAATATATATGTATGTCCATGGGGTATTTGTGTGTGCTTACACATGCGTAAGCACATATATACTCATATGTGTTTGTATGAATATATACGTAACTATGTTTTATCAGTGGGTGTATGTGCATATGTATGTATCTATGTATATATTTGTAGACAGATACATACCTATTTTTATGTATATGTATGTATGTTTATGGGTGTATATATATGTATAAGGGTATGTGTATATATATATATATATATATATATATATATATATATATATATATATATATACATTTAGTTGGTGTGTGTGTATAGCCAGAATGCATAACCACTGCCCAGTACTACCTAGTTTTACATATTATGTACATCAGGCTGTACATAATATGTCTAATGTTACTATAGGTATACATGATATTTAATACATAATTACTGTTAAATACACTATAGGTACTACATCTAATATTCTTTTTATAGTCACTGCATCTTTTTACTATATATATTTATCATACCTATAACTCAAGCCACACCACACTAACTATATATAAAACAAATCATTCTACTCCAAATATTCTACTCCAAATATTCTACTCCAGCTCTGTTACATACACCATCTGATAACTACTTAAAAAACGAATAATTCTACTCCAACTCTGTGACATACACCCATACACATCCCTCTATAAAAGATAAGTAATAACACTTAAATTATAACTTAAATATTCACACATGTTTTTGTTAATGTATCATTCTCACACTGTTAAAATACTATAATAATGCTAATAAAGAGTTATTAAGCTAAGGAGGCTAATAAAAAAACACAAATTCACATTATTACTAGATACCACATGACTCAATTTTGATAACCAGCTTCTAACCACTAATATTGTTTTGATACTAAAAACTCATACTAAAGACACAAGTCACCATGAATATAAGTAAACACTATCTCAACCATACTATACATACAGTTTGTTTAATTGACAAGAGGCTACCTGCTGTTTTATAAAACGAATAATTCTTCTCCACTTCAGATACTCCTGTTAAAATTACATGACATTTTCACAGTTATAACTTATACAAAATTCCATATAACCTTAGATTATTAGTTGTAAAATATATATATATATATATATATATATATATATATATATATATATATATATATATATATATATATATATATGTATATATATATATATATATATATATATATATATATATATATATATATATATATATATATATATATATATATATATATATATATATATATATATAGATTATTAGTTGTAAAATGTATATACAAGTTCATGTTACTATATTGGTGTAATTCTGTTTAAATTATCCAGATTATCTAGTTGCAATAGTCTGTTATTTTAAAATACATGTTATTGGACTTCTAGTATTCACGCCAAGCTTACGTTACACCAGTTTTAATGACTTTCAACCAATTTTATACTAACAACTCATACCATCAAGACATTTTATTACAGTAGACACACACAAGCACACAGCATTGACTGTCTACATTACATACACATCTACAAGACTCAAAACAGTTCACAGCTCTTACTGACCCTCGTTATACTGCAAAAAAGCACTGCACTTATCGACATTTCAAAAAAGTGACTTACAGTTGTATGCAAGTTGTACTGAGCCCCACTAAATGTCCTCTGGTCTCAGTGTCAATTCAGAAGTCTGTGGCAATCGTCCTGACAGGATACTCTGAGAATAGTCATTTTGGGATAGCACAATGAGATACCTTGACAAGATACCCTGGTGTATACCCAGAGTGGAACTTCTTTTGGGATGCCGGTCTCGTGTAAAAGTTGGAGGTCTTCTTGTGTTCATACTGTACCATAAGGCGCGAATCCATACTGTACTCGAGACGTCCATGACACACTTAAATCGACAATGTATGTTTACCACCCTAAAAATACAGGCCACATGATAACTACTTATAAAACGAATAATTCTGCTCCATCACTGGTACTGTCTACACATCACACTTGATACTAACGACAATTTAGTAAAACAACAGTATATGACTCTTATCTCGACTATTGTTTATTTTTATTGCTTATTTTTACAACATTATACTTATCATTTTTTTAGTAATTTTCTACTTTGAGGCTCTTTGTTTTCCACTGGACATCTGTCCTTTTGTACTTTTATCTCACTCTGCTCAACTCTTTTTAACTTATTATTCATCCCTAAGGCGTTCACTGCTCGGTGCAGCTTCACTAAAATGCTTTGCATTTACAACAAAAAAAAATTTTCTGTATTGAAATTTCTGTATTACGCTGCCTGATTTTTACTTCTGTTTTTCAAACGTTATAATTAAAAAGTTTGTGTAAAAGGTTTCAAATGAAACCTTTACACAAACTTTTCAAGACGCAATGTAACAAAGTTCACACGCTTAGGGCTTGTCCATATTGGACTTTTATTTCAACCCCCCCCCCTCCCTCAGTATTTTGTTGTACGCTTTTTTGAGTACCCGCCACCTCCCTATAAGTGCCTACGCTTTAACCTACCTATCTACCATTTTATGATATTTTTTTATGATATTTTAGTTTCTCCTTATTTCTATAATTGACCACCTGTCTTTCATTTTAGAGGGCGACAAGGTTTGTGGGTGACACATTAACTCCTAGAAACATTTTTTTCGAGAATCGCACTTGTGATAAATACATTTTATCGATGCCTTTATTTGCCTTTTATCATAACTATTAAGTACGTATAAAACACCAAATAATCTAAAGTTTGAGTTTGCTAAGTTTACTTGGGTTAACAATTATCGTTAAAAAAAAAAGAAACATTCAAAATTATTCCAATGGTTTGGTTATTTAAAAATATGTTTATTACTGAGAGCACGCATAAAGAAAGAAATTTACTTTTCTGCTAGTTTATACAAATTTTTTTCTGCAAGATTTCATTTCCTGCGGGTGCAGAATGTTTGTTGGACATCTTGAGAGCATCATACTGACTTGTGACGTCTATAAGGCGTTGCAAAGACGTGTTAAGGACGTCTGTGCCCGCTGGGTTAAAGCAAAATTATTTATTGATAATTCAAAGTCAATGCTGTCAGCAAACTCACAATTATTATAATTATTGTCAATTCGTAAAGATATTTTTTGCCATTGCTGATCACAAATAATTTTTGATAATCTTTAGTGTGCTGAAACTTCTCTCATCATAAGCAAATGCAAAAAGGAAGAGCCAAGTCCATTTTGCAGAGTATAGACAAGTTAGAAAAACATTGTTGTCATGTATTTCTCTGTTAAAAAGGGATATAAATCTTTCATTCTTTCAGTCATCATTGCTGGAGATATGATGCATACATCTTTGAAAGTAGGGCCGGCGCAAGTAAATTTTAAGTGGAGACGGGTGCCAGAAACATTTTTACACATAAAAACAAATCTAAATTGTTCCACAATGTTAAAATCAGTTTACTTATAATTGTTTTTTTTGTTTTTTCATTTACAAAAACAAGTCGTTTACCGTTTGCAATGTGACCATCTGTCATTGTGCAATAAAATGGCCTAGCACTATAAAGTATGATGATGGAAATAAATGATAATACTTTAAATATATTCACAAAGTCTAATTTTGAATACCTTATATTTTTGATGCCACAGATATTTAATGGGCAAATACTTTGTGGTCGGGCAATATAATAAAGTCTTCCTCACACACACAACCATTAAAATCTCTTCGTCCCGAAGAGATTTTAATGGGTGAGTGTGTGTGATGTATGGGTGTGTGTGTATCTGTTTTTTGCCAACTAAAGCCAAAAAATAATTTTGCCAACTAACTTATTTGGCAAAAAAAAAAAAAAGTTCATCTTTGGCCGACATTTACCGACTGCCAACTATATATCCAATTTTGCCGATTCCAGTGTCCATATTCCGATTAATAAAATTCGTAGATTTTAATAAAATAAATAAAACTGGTTTTATTTATTTTATTAAAAAATTGTTATTTATTTAAAAGCATTTAGTTATTAAAAAGAACAGTATGGTCATACCGTCACATCGACGTCCATAGTTCACCAGCTAACCAATAAAAAGGTTAATTTTCTGATTAAAGATCCTAGTTTGCCAACATAAAATGATGTATAGTAGGGGGGGGGGGGGTACAGTGGCCTATGCACACATGCAATCCCATATACACTGGCCCTGGGGGCCATCTATAAAGGACGTCATCCAAACAGGGGGGGAGAGGGTCCAGATTAAAAGGACAAAAAAGGACAAAGGGGAGGGGGTCATCAGAAAAGGACGTCACTTTATATAATTTTTTATATGTAAACATATGAAGTTAACGTGAGGGAATGGTATGCTTTTATTTATCGTAATATAGGAAAGAAATTCGTGTTGATATTTATTTAAATTTTATTTTTGTAAATATAAATGTATTGAATATATTACAATTAATTATATATTGCTCAACCCTTAGTAGTTTCTCGTATCATTTATATCATTAGTTGATCGCTACGTGTTTTTGCGCTAATTCTTTTTGCAAAATTTGTCCCCAAGGACTTAGTGTTGATATCATTTATGATTTTTAAATAGAGTTTTGCAAATATTTGTCTGAAGGGAATTGCTCTAGGTATTCAAATACATTTTTAATATCAACTGTTTATCAAAATACAATATCTATACAAAGCTTAAGGAGGTAATTATCTGAATTGCGACTTATATTTAAGGCAGGGCAGTGGATCTTCTTTTGGAGAAACAGAACTTTGAATTTGCTGGAAAGAGCTGTGCCTCGATCTTTTCAGGTCTGATGATTGACCAGTTTCCAACGGTGGCCGAGTATATCGATCTAGACAAAAAGACGGAGCTCGATGTCCATCATCTCTTATCATAGGATCAGGACTGGTTCGCCTCTCATGTGCGCACCAGTCAATATTTCACTCAAATTGTGAAATGTGAAGATCCCGGATGTTGCTCTTTGAAAAGGAGCTCTTACTTATATGTTATTCCTGGTCGATTTCTGCCTCCACCTATTCCAATCAGCCAGTCAGAAGATGGCTTGAAAGCTGTATCCATTTCAGACGTCGCCAGCAAGAATCGTTTTCCTTCTGTAACTTTTCTTATCGTTTCAAATATTCAGAGCACCATTCCTCAATCATTGAAATCATTCAAACCTCCTCCTTACGATCTGTTTTGTCCCTCTGTGCAATCAAGTTTGTCTCAGAAAATCTGCAGGCACTGTAACTTGTACTTCGCCTCTCAAGTCATGCTCAAAAAGCATGTCAACTTTGCTCATTCCAATGTTATTAACCGAATGGCTATTACACTTTTGCAAGTCAGGCCTGTTCGCATTGCCGCCAAGCGCAAAAGAGAGTTAATGGCCTTAGTTGCAGTAGAAGAGAACGCGGCCTTTGATGAATGGTTCGATGAGGACGAAATCGAAACGGAGGACCTTTATAATTTTTTTTTTTTTTTACAACAATCATTATTATATATTTCAAAAGCAAATAATATTTACATGTCTCCAATTTGTATAAATGCCCACCACAATTATTTACAATATCTAAAGAGCGTTAATAATGCTGTTTTACGCATGCGCGTTTGACATTTTAACTCATGCGAGTTAAAATAATAATTTTAAAAATTCGTGGTTATATAAAGTGCTGGTTATATAAAGTGCTGGTAACCCATGCATTTAAAAAATATACGCAAGTCGCACCACAGGGCTACTAGGGACTTGCTTGTCGTTGTCGTTGAAAATATATATTATTTGTTGAAAATATATATTAACATATATTAGTAGTACTATGTAAATGTAAGGAAACTCGCAGAAGACTAAGAAAAGTCTTTTTATCGAGAACCTTTAAAATACAAAATAAACTAAAAATTTAAAGAGTAAAGACACACATTAATTTTTTGAGGTCTACTGTTCAGTAATATTTTACTTTTTTTTAATTTATGTTTTATTTTTTTTTTAATTTATTTTTATAGCTTAAATTGTTCTTTTTACATTTTATTATATTAGGGGAAAGGCGCCTATGATGGCATACCGGTCATATTCCCATTAAAATTGGTTTTGGTAAAAAAATGATTAGACCTACATGACTATACTGACTTTACATTAGTTTTAGTGAAAAAACGTCCCTTGTGCACAAGTATTGTTTTTATAATCAACAAAAATCGATTTTGGGATGTGCTGTTGTAGTTTTATTTCATTCATATATTTAAGATTGTGATTTTACTATTAATTGTGCAGAAATGAAATTTTCATGCATTTTATATTCAAGTTTTGTGCATTTAGTGGAATAGTTACTTTAATTTTATCTTTTGAACAAAGCATACACAGCTTGTTTTAATGAAAATGATGACTTTTACCCATGATGGCATACTGACGAGTTGGGGGTGTTGAAATATTGACGAGATAGGAAAACCTTTTTTTTTTTATGAGGAAAACTTATTTTTAAGTAAAGTTAAAAGAAAGCGATGCTCCAAAATTTTTTTTTTGGTCCAAAAAATACGTAAAACGCAATATATCCTATGCGCATGCGCAAAATTGTACAATGCTGGTGTGTAGCATGAAATGGTAAATTAGGATGGTTTCGAGTAATTTCTGGCTTTTCTGAGGGAAGACTCTAAGGTTAAATGAAATCATTAAGTTACCCTCGATCCTAACTAGCCCCATCCTTCCCTATGCCATCATAGGAGCAGTGATTGCCTATGATGGCATACTTGTGCTTTTTTTTGCAATAAGAATAACTTATAAAAAAAATAAAACTGATGAAAACTCCCAGAGTAATTATTGTTCTAGATGTAACAAGGAATATATCCATATCAAAACTTTTATTATTGGTCTTCAGGATACTGAATAATGAAGCTTCAAAGTTAAGTATGCCATCATAGGCGCCTTTCCCCTATTTGTTCTTTTATATTTAATACATATCGATAAAATTGGATTTGTTAATTATGAGATCTTTTAATTTTTTCTTCAGGGCAATAAGGTTATCCAATTTAGTAAGTTCTATATTTTGAGGTATTGTTTTGTTGTATAAATAGGGGCCACGGTATACAATTGAAAATCTCGAAAGTGTTTTTTTTTTTTACGGGCGATGTAAAGTTTCCGGTTACTCGTGTGATATATCTGTTGGCGTTGGTTTGAAAAAAATTATTAGTAAAATGAGTTGGGACAAGTCCGAGCTTATATTTGAGCATAAATAAAACATTTTGGTAGATGTTGATTTGATAGATATTTAAAGCATTCAAGTTTTTAAGTAAAGGATCGGCATGAGTGAATTTATTTTTATTATAAATCAATTTTGATGCTTTTCAAGAAATTGTTTCGTCAATAATTATCCCAATATTTATTATATATATTATTATAGATGTTTATGTTATCAATTTTTACTAATGTTAGCATGCTTAGTATTTTGTTTTTTTGCTGGTTGGTTATTATATTCCAGTAATTATATTATATTCCGAATGATTCAACTATTTCAGACAAACCGGACAGCTCTTTTCCAATCATATCAATTGACGATCACTTAAAAAATCCTTGGATAGATGATGGGTGAGGCAAGTTCCCATGATACACTTTGATTAAATTTAATATGTCGGATAAGACTAAAGTAATATTATATAATTTTTTTTCAGAAAAGCAAAAGAACGAAAACAAACGTGGAAATACCTAATCAGATTTTGAATGATATTTATAGGGAGGATAGGGTGGTGGGAGGGGGGGGGGGGGAAGGCTCAATTTTATGACGTCCTTTTTAAGGGGGGGGGGTATAGGGAAAAGGGACAATCGGTGACAAAGAGGGGAGGGGGAGGGGTCAAAAAATGCCTAATAAAGGGTGACGTACTTTATGGACAACCCCTGAGTAAGGTAGACGTGTACTTCAGGCAACCCTGTTTTTTGGTCTTCAAAAAAAAAGGTTTTAGACTTTATTTCCAGTATTATTCATTTCGCGTAGACATTTTAGGAGGGAGGGGGGATTAAAAGTGCGCAAGGCAACAGGGGGCTCAAATTTCTAAGTTTTTGGCGTACGTACTTTATGGATGACCCCATGACTATCTATAGTATGATGAGCCATGATGTGCTAATTAAATTAAAAATATTAAAACAAGCAATTAATATATAAAAAAAAGAAAACTTCTCAAAAAGCTCGACCCTCACACTAGGCATTCATTTTTATTTTTTAGTATAATAATTCGGCTTTTTGTAAACTTGTGCAACAAGTTTACAAAAAGCCGAATTATTATACTTGTCTAAAATAAAAAATAAAAATGAATGCCTAGTGTGAGGGTCGAACTCACGACCTTCAGATTATGAGACTGACGCGCTAACCAACTGCGCCAACCAGGCTTGGATAATATTGAACATATGTTAACTTTTAGATTAAAGTAAAAGTGTGGAAAAGTGTTGGAGTTATAAATTGAGAGAATCCTTGGAGGGCCGCCGAGAGGGAGGGGCAAAAAGGTCAAACGTGCCCCGGGTGCCAAGATATTAGGGGCGCCAGAAATTAATTTACTTAAAACATATGGGATCGATTGGCCGAAAGGTTAAAGCGATGGGCTCCGGCGGCGGAGATTTTTTGTTTTAATGACGAATCAAATAAAAATAAACTATACTTAGTATAGTTTTAAGTCTTAGGGTGGACGTTTTTTTCAGGTACCCTCTTTAGCAAGTCTGTAAAAAATAAGTCTTACGAGAGATCAACAATATCGAAAACAAAGCCTTAAACTTAATACGAGGGTAGGCTACCCATGCCCCCCAATTGGGGTGGGGGGAACCCAGCAAATTTAGGGGCTCTTTTGCAAATTTAAGGAGCTTTTTATTTTAGCAATACCCAGCGGTAAAATTTGGAAGATTTTGAGACCCTAATAACACGTTTTTTGGGGCCATTAGCCACGGCACTGCTTTAACTTGATTTTTGCAAACTCAAAAAAGAGGTTGCCTGAAATACGCCTTACTCAAGGCCAGTATATACGGAGTGGCATGTGTGTGCATAGAGGGAAACTATACCTTTCGACTCCCCTATATGATACATCTTTTTATGTGGGCAAACTAGGATCTTTTGTCAGAATTTTAACTTTTCTATTGGTTAGGTGGTTAATTGTGATAAATTGAAAAACGAAGTACGTACTTTTAAATTGATACCACCCCCCTCCCCTCCATACGCTTTCGTACGCTATTTATACCCCCTCCCCCTATGAGCGTACATACTTTATGGACGGCCCCTTATAAAAAAGTAAAAAAATTGTCTTTACTGATGAGGTATAAAATAAATTTATGTGGTGATGTGCATATTAACTTACTTTGTTTATATTACCAAAGAATTATAGTTTTAAATAATTTATTTCTTTAATAATTTATTAAAGAAAGAAATTATATAAAACTATGATATAAGGTTCATCAGGTTTTGTCACAGAGAAAGAAATTAGATGGTTGTTTAAAACCAAATTAAAAAACTTTGGTGCGTTTACACTTTCTCAACAAACTCAGCAAATAATTAAAAAGATGACCTGTTTAAAACTACAACTGATCAAAGGTTACCCAGCACTTTTTAAAAAACCGCGAAGCAAACCGTTTACTGTAGGTACATCAATTACATCCTGCGTTTGGAGCGCAGGATGTAATTGATGTACCTACAGCAAACTCTTTTAAAAATACTTTTGTGACGCTACTACGGCTGCAGCAATGTCAATTGTCAGCATATGAAAACCTGGTGTTATATAATTATATAATTCAAAGAGGATTGTTATCACGAATATGGCGCAGAAACATATTGAAATTTTGGTTTTACCGTTCTGTAAAATACTCTATATATTTGTCAAGAATTTTCATTACGAAAATCTTTGTTGTTTACCGAGTTTCAGGTCCACCGAATTTTTTACTTCAAAATTATTAGCATCTATATACAAAAAAAAAATCAAACGTCACGGAATTTCATTCCGTGACGTTTTCATAGTGATTTTCATTACGGTAATTTACTAAAAAGATATTTCTTAATCAAACTAATAACCAACTAACAACCAAGATATTTCCGTTGAATATCTAGTCTGTAAATTAAACGATTAGATTAATAAAGCGAAAACTCAAAAAATTTCACTGTGGACTACAAGGAATCTTTTAAAATTTATTTAAAACATAATATGCTTATCAAGATTTTATGTTATACAAATTAAAATAATATAATTGCGTTATATCAAGGAATCCTAACTTTAGCTTTAATTTCTAGACTTGTAAAATCTCAAGTTCTTGAATGCTATTTTTTAACTGCGGACTTTGCTTGGTGCTGGAAATATTTTTACTATTACAATGACATTTAGACAAAAAAATATTACTCAAGGAAATAGAAGCAACTAATAATAACTACCAGCATACAATTTTTTTGTTTACTTTTTACTTATTAAGTGGAGAGCACTTATGACTTTGAGTAAAACAAAACATGCTTTTTAGGAAATTTATGTATTTAAACACTTTGAAAAAGTTATAAACTAGCTAATTTAATCTATAATCATATACAAATTAAGAAGGTTTTTTTTTTGCTTCCAGTTCAGGTATCAAGATATGGTACCTTAATTTTCAAGACCAGTACCGCAATTGTGTGTGATTTCTAATCATATCATGAATTTATTGTTTACACAATGGGGCCATACTGTATGTAGTATGTGCCAAAATTGTCACCATGTTTAAACAAAAAAATATTTTATATATATTTAATAGAAAAGCTGCGATAAAAAATGAAACTTTAGTTTTATTAATTAGATTTAAGACTTAGCTAAGTAAATATATTGCTTTTTGTTAAGTTTAGAAGATATTTAATTTTATTTTTAATTTTTATGTGAAAAGCTAATGGTGACAATTTTGTTGCGAATGAAAGCAATTAACATATTTGTCCACAGTTAATTAGGCATACGACATAAATTAATAGCCTTATGACTAAAATGATTGAGTTATCAACTTTTCACAGATTTTTAACGATTAAATATCATTTAAAGTTTGATTTTGTTTACAAAACATAAAAAAAGTATTGTTATTATCATCATGAGGAAAATAAATCTTGAACTAGAAAAAAATATTGTGGCTTATAGGTGGCTCATATAGAAAAAATACTCAATTTAAAAAAAAAATTCTAATTTTTTTTAATATACCGCATTTGATTCGAAATTTATAATCCTTTCAGAAAATATATACATTTTGCATAAAATACTTACTAATATTACCTTACTTAAACTTTTTCAAACTTGGTCAGTTTTATTTTTAGCTAATAATTTCTGTTTATCGGAAAACTTTTGTCATGGCTTTTATAGCTTTTTAATTTTATTCTTTTTTTGAACTTCAAAACATGATATCTCGAGATAAAGAAAAGCTTTTTGGCTGAAATTTTTAGTGTATGTTCCTTAAGCATTAAGATTTCAGATGTACTAAAATAATCAACTAAGAATAGTTTTATCAATTTTTATAACACAACACCCGTTTTTTATCACGTAAAAGTTTGTGATTTTTTAAAGTCTTGTGTCCCGTTTTTGATATTTCTATTATTTTTTTATTCTTTTAGTAGAAATGAATGAAAATAATATAATAAAGCTATAACCAAAAGGTTTTTGAGTTTAAACCAAAATTAATCAAGAAACATTGTTTTGAATTTTTTCAAATTTGCGTTTTTTACCTCTTATTTTGTTGAAAGTTGCCTAAAATATAACTCATTTACAGTTTTTTTAATGAAATTTGAGTTTCTTATATCACCAAAAATACAATAAAATATTTATGAACCGTTGCAATTTATTCTATTAAGAAATTTTTTTTTTCTATATGAGCCACCTTAAATCCGGACAATCTTATCGTGAAATCGCTGCTGAGTTCGGAAAGTCTCATAATCTCATATATAAAATCAAATTGCGCAATAATTAAGCCTAAAAGTGGTCGAAAGAAAATGTTTTGGAGGTGACAAGAAGCCATTGCTAGTTTCTTGTCACCGCCAGTCTCGTTTAAATTATGCAAAATTTTATGCACACATGACTTTTGATGACTTTTTTGACTGGATTTGGACAGATGAAAGTAAAACTAATATGTTTGGATCAGATGGTATAAGATATACTTGAAGAAAGCCTAATTCACCATTAAGTGCTCGAGATTTTACACCAACTGTTAAATATGGCGGAGGAAAACTCTTGTTTTGGGGATGTTTCTGTGCTCGTGGAGTCAGTGAATTAGTGAAAATTAATGGAATATTAAATGCTGATGACTATATCAACATCCTTAAGGTCGGATATTTCAAGTCCCTTCGAAAATGGGGCAGAACTGTACGCAACACGATGTTAATGCAAGACAACGACCCCAAGCATAAAGACCATTAAATTTCTTCACGAAAAGAAATTGAAAGTCGTTGACTGGCCAGCACAAAGCCCTGATCTTAACCCACTCGAAAATTTATAGGCAATAGTTTAACAACGGGTCTACAACTTTCCTACTCCACCTAAGAATAAGGATGAACTTTGGGCTCGTGTACAAGAGGTTTGGCTCTCAATTACACCCGAAGAATGCCGCAAATTGGTTGCTAGTGTTCCTGAAAGAATTCAGGCTGTAATTAAATCTACTGGAGGATACACTCGATATTAAATTACTACAATATGTTATTTGCTTTCATTTGCGACAAAATTGTCACCATTAGCTCTTCACATAAAAATTAAAAATAAAATTAAATATCCTCTAAATTTAGTAAAAAGAAATATTTTCAGTTAGCTAAGTCTTAAATCTAACTAATAAAACTAAAGTTTCATTTTTCTTCACAGCTTTTCTATTAAAAAAAATATAAAATATTTCTTTGTTCAAACATGGTGACAATTTTGGCACATACTGTATATACATACATATACATAGATGCATATATGTAAATCTTTATTATGTATAAATATATTCTAAAGTTAGTAATTCAGATTTAAAATAAAAACAGTTAGCTGATATAAAGGTATAAAATTATCCACCAAATAAAACACACACTCAAACGTTCTGACAAAGTTTGTGCAAAAAAGATGTTACATTTTTAAAATGTTTTGCGTTTTTCAACGCAACGCTAAAGCTTTACTTTTCACGTCAGAACTAGAACTTTAAAACGCAAGTAGGGATTTACCCTGAGCTCAAACATGCGCATTACCAATTTTTTGTGGTCAGACATTGTGGTTGCAGTTGGCCTAGGTAGTCCTAAGATGTCCCGATACTTTTTTTAATTAGATGGGACTTGTTGTATGTCTAAATATAGGTAACTAAGATCAGGAAAATCATATCTGGGCATACTTGGTCTCTGGAAGTGGTCATAACCGTACAGGTGGTCATTTTAAGGGTGGTCAAGGATGGTCCTGGGTTGTCCCAATGGCTTTTTAATTAAATGGACAGTTGTTTATTTAATTATAGGTAACTGAATTCGGGGAATTGATATCTGGCCATATTTGGTCTCCAAGAGTGGTTATGATTGCCCAAGTCTGGTCATGAGTTGTCAAGTGTAGTCATGTCATGGGTTGTCATGGTGTGGTCATGGGTTGTATTTTTGACAGTATTTTGTGATTTATATTTATTTATGTGCTTAATTTCTTTGATATTGTGAATATAAACAAAAAACGTTCAACAAAATTTTATTAACATAATTTTTTTTGTAAGAATCTCGGTGATGACGAAAATCATACACTAGTACATCAAGAGCCTTTTAACCTCCTCAAGTTGATCGGAGCCTTTGACTTTTATCTTACTCCTCCTTATTCTTGTCACCTCAGTATTGTAGCAACAGAGCACTTTTATCATAAGATCATAGTTTGTTTGAGGTCTGGAGAATTTCATTGTGCAGTGCTCTCTGTTGTTTTAGTGTAAAACATTAATATCAGGGCGTATGAAATGACTATTTTTCACAAATAATTTTCTGTTTTTCCCTTTTTTGGGTGTTATTTAAATGAACAAAATATATTTGACTCATTTAAAGTACAATTTTCTAGACGAAAACGGCATTTTAGAAAAAGTTTTTTAAACGGCATTAAAACTAAAAGTACTAGACAATATAGCTTTCTCGCTTTTAACACAATGAGAAATTAAACATTCTTTTTTCTCGTAAACAAAAAAATTTCTCTTAACTAAACTAAACTCTTTTTTTACATAAATGAAAACTTTTCGCATACATAAATACAAAGAATAAATATTCTCTTCTTGATCATAACTTTACAAATTTTTACATAATATTTACACAATACAAAAATCCACAAAAATGTAATTTAAAAAATAACTTAAACATAACCAAAGTAATTATTAGTGAAAAAACTATTAAACTAAAATTACATAGTCTTCATAGAATGTTCCATAACTTTTCACAATAACATTAAAAGTGCTATTTAAAAAAGATTTTAACAAAATTTAAATGGTTAAAACTGTTCTTTATATGTCTTTTTCAGACGTCAGATTTACCTTCAATTACACTAACTACAACTGGCCAATTTGTAACATTAACACTCAGGTGGCATTTGGAAAAACTGAAATAAGAATCTGTCAATACGACTTAGGCCCGTACCCAAATTTAGTGCGGTGGGGGCGGACTTGTTTTTGAAAAAAACGGCAGCCTAAAATAGCAAATAAAAGTCTTGTTTAATTTTTATAATAAAGCTTTCAAGAAACAAAGAGAGTTAAGTAAAAAAGGAGGTTGATCGCACCTAACAACCCCCCTCCCCCTCCGCACTTCACACACACTTGCACGGCTCGGGGATAAGACTACAATTAAATGAAAAAGAAATGATTCCATGAATATCTTGTAGATTATCCTAAAAATCTAGTTTGTTTGGTATAAGCTCTAAATACTATCACCATTTCATCAAGGTAATGCCAACAAGGATTTTCATAGATGAACCTGATCACACCAAAAAGGGCTTCATTAGTTACCAAAACAGTTTCAACGCTGTTAGGGTTACTTAGGGAAAGACATTTAGCTGTAAATACTAAGAGCAAAGAAAGAAGACAAGATAATTTGTCCAAAAAAAGTGGATTTGATGATTTGTTATAAAAGTTTATGGTTTTGTATAGCTTGTATCTTATATACTGAAAAGGTGAATCAATATATCTCTCCCTTAAATAATTCAGAATATTTTTTTTTTAACTTACGTGTTTAATACAGCATGTTGTTTGGACGGAAGCGATTTAGAAAAGCTGTTTAAAAAGGATATAAAATTTTAGTAAAATTGAATATCAATGTTTTATAAAATTGTAATTGACGTAATTTTATAGTTACTTAGTTAAAGACAGTGGACAGTGGGCCAGAGGTGAGCAAAACTCCTCAAAACCAACTTTGTAAGTTTTCGAATTATATGAAACATATAATTACAAAAAATAGGGAACAGAAAAAGCTATTTATTATTAGAGGTATAAACATAAATATTTTAAAGTACAACGAACATGCAAATACCGAAAAATTTTTTGACGACATGTTTCAACTTAACATCTTCCCCATTATAAACAAACCTAGCAGAGTAATTTCCGCATCTATTACTGCTATTTATAATATATTAACAACTCAATACTAAATACTTCTCTAAAACCAAGAATAATAAAAACAGATACTTCAGATCACTTCCCAATATACTTCTCTTTGTTACAAAATTCCTCAAAAGTTAATAATTCAAAAACCTTATGTTTTAAAAGATTCTTCAATGAAACGTCTACCCAAAAAATTAAGGACTTGCTATCGACAACAAATTGGCAAAAGATCTACCAAGATTGTAACCAAGAAAACACAAACTCTGTGTACATTAAACTTATAAATTTATTTACCCTACAATATAATAAGAGTTTTCCAAATCAAGAAAAAAAAAATAAAAGCAAAATATTTAAATTGTCCATGGATTACAAAAGAAATAAAAAAATCCTTAAAGCAAAACAAAAACTTTACGTAAAACAGTTAAAAAATTGAAGCGAAGCAAACCTATCCCTCTACAAGCAATACAAAAACTATTTGAAAAAATAAAATTAAAAAAAGAACAAAATTTTATATTATTCTAATTAAATAATATAAAATTTAAGACTGGCTTTAAACTTGAATAAAAACTTAAATAAACACGATAAAAAATTTTTTTTTGGTATGTTCTTAGAATTAAATATGCAAAATAGGAAAATAAAAATAAATTTATCACAAGACTCCATATCTTCGAATTTGATCAAGTCTGGTATTGGTACCTTGTACCAGCTTTTGTACAACATTTAGGTCAAGTCTACTGGCACAATAAGGAATCCGACGCTCAAGGTTTGATATCCCGCTTAAGCATTGCCCAAAAATCCTCTATAGCACGAGCTTCTGGTAAGTTTGCTGGATTTTCTTTTTTTTTGAACAAATGGTATCTTCTGGGTTTTTAACCATTTTGTTATCGAATTAGCATAGTGAGATGCTGCTAAATCGGGCCAAAAGATATACTTGGTGTCTCGATAATATTTATTAATAAAAGGTTGCAAGCGCTTTTGTAAACACTCTTTTAAATAGATCTCTTGGTTTACCGCTTTGTCAGAAGGAACAATGTAAATAGATGTGACCACTCGAGGGGAGATTGCCATCCATACAAGTAATTTTTTTTCAAATTTTGCAACATCATAATACTTAACAATGTCTGGTGTCAATTTTTGATCATTTGAATAGTATGTATTATTACCAGCCAGTGTGCTATTCGACAAAGTAAAGTATGACTCATCGTCAATAATAAATTCATGGTTGCGATATTTTGAATAAAGTCGACCACATTTTCGGCGAAGCCTCTGTTCCGGAGTTCTGCTTGGTCTTTTTTTTCATTTATAACAAAGAATAGGCTTTTTAAAGCATTTTAAGATTCGTCCGATGGTGCTTTTGCTACAACCAAGTCTTCTAGAAGCCTTTGAAAGTGACACACCTCTTCGATTGTTAAACATTTTCCTTAATTTGATGCGGTTGTTTTGTGTATTAAGAGTAGGCCTTCTTCCACTTCCAGTTTTGCGACCCAATGGTTTATTTTGATCGTAACTCCATCTTGAAATGGTTCCGAACAACGTGTTTTCCATCTTCATGTTTTTTTTTATAAAAATTATACACATGACTTTTTAGGGCTTGTTGATTTGGCATTTTAAATTGTTATCTAAACAAAAAATAATCAGAGAATTTATATGCTAATTGAAAGAGGATAGATTGACCTTTCATTTTATACCAAATACTAACTATTTTATTAAGCTTACTAATTAAATATCGCTAATTCAAGTTAGTCTCAAATTTTATGGAACAGGTGTTATAAAAATTTAATGGAGACCTAAAAAAGACATGGGACATTATAATCTAATTTTAACAAAATTCCTTCTAGATTAATAATTAATGAAAGTGAATCAAACAATAAGCGAGATATTTCCAACGAATTTAATAACTATTTTGCCAACATTAGCAAAACGAATTTAATAACTACTTGCAAAGTAGTGTTAGATGTTTTTGAGGAGATACGTAATCCAATTTACCAAATATTTAATTCATCAGTTACAACAGGTATTGCACCTGATAAACTAAAAATCTCAAAAATTGTACCAATCTATAAATCAGGAGAAACTAATTCTTTAAACAATTATTGGCCAATTTCAATCTTTTCGGTATTCTCAAAACTTCTCAAACGAGTAATCTACAATGAACTAAATGAATATTTAAAAACAAACAAAATTATTAATAAAGGTCAACATAGTTTCCAAAAGCTAAACTCAACGGAGCGTGCAATTCTTGACCTCTAAGATAGGATAAGTAAATTATTCAAACAAAAAGTTCACATTAGGGAGCTTTATAGATTTGTCAATAGCATTTGACACCATCAACCATGAGATTTTACTGACACAAAAATTAAAAACTATGGTATAAAAAATCAAGCTTTAAAATGATTTAAAAACTACCTTAACAGTGTATTATTATAGATACAAAAAAAAACTCAAACTTACTAAAAATAAAATGTGGTGTACCCCAAGGTTTCATTCTTGCTCCTCTTTTGTTTCTTATTTATATAAACAATCTTCTAAATACCTCAAATATCTTAAAAACTATAATATTTGCTGACGAAACAAACTTATTTTACTCATCAAAGACAATTAAAGACCTCTTTAAAAAAAATAAATGTTGAACTAAAAAAAATTAATATATGGATTAAATCAAATAAACTGTCACTCAATATAGAAAAAACTAAGTATATACTATTCCACTCTAATCAACAAATTAAAAAAAACCCCGAACCTACCAACAATTAATATAGAAAATAAAACCATCAAAAGAGCTAAAACCATCAAAATATACTTTTCATGTTTTCATAAAACCATCAAAATATACTTTTCAGGTTTATATTTATGTTTATATATATGTTTAAGTATAAACTAAGTCTGGTTCCAGAACATTTTATTGCGCACTTTTTTAAAAACAATATAAATAATAAACACAACACAAGAACATCAGGAAACTTTAAGATACCGTTTGAAACAACAAGACTCTCAAAAGCAGATTCATTTTTATTTGTTGTATTTTTTGTTTTAATTGGTAGAGTATAGAGATATATTGTTAGGATTATTTTTCAAGTTCATTATTATATTGTTGTATTTGATATTTATTTTAATCATGTGTTGAAGTTGCTATGCAACTATATTTATTTACAACATATATTTTGAAATTTATGTTTATGATATTTAATTAAGTTGAAACATCTGGTATAGTATGTAAACTTATCCTCTTTTTTATAATAAATTACAATATGTCTAGGGGTTATATATACCCTCGTTATTCAAGTAATATAAAAAACCGTTAAAAAAACAAACAAACAACCGGTTAAAAAAACAAACAACACAACACAAAAGTGCGTTGTCTAGTTTTAAATGTCAGTTAAGTTATGTTTCATTAATTTAATGGCATTTAATTACATTCAATTATTAAGTTTTAACGTTCTTTTAATTATTTTAAAAGTTTAAAAATGTAAAAACGGTTTTATAAAAAGAAACATATTGTTTGTTTGTTTTTTTTAACGGTTTTTTATATTACTTGAATAACGAGGGTATTTATAACCCCTAGAAATATTGTAATTTATTATAAGAAAGAGGATAAGTTTACATACTATACCAGATGTTTCAACTTAATTAAATTTTACAACAGCTTATCTAAGATGTTAACTTTTAAAAATTATGTTTATGATATTTATATTTGTATATCTTTACCGCCAATCTGCGATTAGTAATTTGTAAATACTTTGTAGTTGTAAAATAAACATGTATAAAAAAAAAAAAAAAAAACTTTTATATTGGAGTAATTTTATTTTGTAAATGTAATCTAGAGACCCTAGCGCTCTAAAACTGATATAATTTCTTCCCTTTCTGTGATTTTTGAGCTCAGTATAACAATAATGGCAATATTTTACCTTTCAAATATTGGTGAAAATGTAAAAAATCTTTTAAAAATGAAATATGAGGCCAGCAAGACAATTTTTAACATTTTAATTTTTAAACGGTTTAAACTGGTTCATTGATATCGTATATTGAAATAAGAAGAATTATAAAAATTTATTTTTTATGCTCGCTTTTTTATATAGTGTTTTTCAATAAAGCCCCCTTAAATGCGCAACAAATTTTTAAACATTTACCGTTACGCAAGCAGAAAAATACTAGGCCGCACTTTAAATTAGACTTATATACATGTATAGATAAATATTTACTACCAAATTTTCTGAGCTCAGCTGAGCGCAGTAGGTGCTAGGCTTTTAATTATAAATAACATCTAATTGTTGATTTTGCTTTAAAAACTGAAGAAGACGCATCAAGAACGGGTTTAGATCTTTTTAATTTTGCGAGAATTTAAAATAGCACTTTTAATGTTGTTGTTGAAAGTTATGGAACATTTTATGAAAACTATTTAATTTTAGTTTAAATATTTTTTTATTAGTAGCTATTTTTGTTATGTTTAAGCGGGTTTTTAATGTACATTTTTGTGGATTGTTGTATTGTGTAAATTTTATGTGAACATATGTAAAAATATAATTTATGGAAGAGAATATTTATTATTTGTATTTATGTCGGCAAAAAGTTTTCATTTATGTAAAAAGAAGAGTTTAGTTAAGAGAAATTAGTTTGTTTACGAGATAAAAGTATGTTTAATCTCTCTTTTTTTGAAAACGAGAAAGCCACATTATCTAGTTCTTTTAGTTTTAATGCCATCTAAAAACTTTTCTAAAATGCCGTTTTCATCCACAAAATTGTACTTTAAATGGGTCAAATGTGCTTTGTTGATTTTAAATAGCACCTAAAAAATAGAAAAACAAAAAGTTATTTGTGAAAAATATTCATTTTATACACCCTGATATTATTGTTTTACACTAACACAACAGAAAGCTCAACACAATGAAATTCTTCAGACCTCAAACAAACTATGATCTTATGATAAAAATGTTTTGTTGCTACAATACTGAGGTGACAAGAATAAGGAGGAGTCAGGGAAAAGTCAAAGATTTCAAGCAACCTGAGGAGGCCAAATTAAATAACCATTGGGATTTTCCAGGATCACCCTTGACCAATTCTAAAATGATCACTTGAGCAGTCATGACCACTCCTAAAGACCGAATATACCCAGCTTCATTACCGGGGGGTTATAGGAGCACTAGCCCTCCTTTTTTTTTCTAAAGGATCTTTTTTTTAAGAACTCACTAGATATTAGAGAAATTTTCTTAGAAATTGACGATTGTACCCCTCTACTTTGATAATTTGGACCTGCCCCCGGTATACATTGCCGTAAAAAAAGCTCCTTACATTGGAAATGGCTCCTTTTATTTGTTCCCTTCTTATTTGGGATGATGCGTGGGGGAAACTAACTACGGTTATACAAATTTAGTTGCTTAATCTTTTTTTCTACAAAAAAAAGCATTGCTTAATAATATAACGTAAAACTGCATCAGAGCTGCCACAATAAACTCTTGTATACAATAAGCCATCGTACAAAATAAACTCTATTACAAAAATAAATTTTATTTGATATTTAATCTTTATTCGTAAAATTAAATAATCTAATGATTTTAATTGGTTTTACCTCCGTTTGATTTATTTAAAAGTCTCAGCAATCGGAGCGAATGAAGATTATCAAATCACTCCGAGCAATTATAGTTAGACACGTTAGCAGCCGCAATTGAAGTGCTTTGGAATCAAAGGGTCTGTGGTCCGATGTCCACTCTCAAAGTAGCCTGTGTTGTTAAACCGATAATATGCAATATCATTTTACGCAACTGCATGTAATTTGCTGCTAAGGCAAAATTGTTTTCATTTACTTGCTTTGTTGTTTTAACACAAACAAACATGCTGTGGATCCAATCTCATTTTGTGTTAGTTAGCGCAATTGCATTAGATTTGCCAGATCTTTATATCCCTTTTTCCAAAGAAAGTGACAATATTCACTTAATGCAACTTTATGTGCTTGAGAGGTAAAGTGCGTGTGGAGCTTCCCAAGTTTGATTTCCCATTGCTTTTCATCTTGAATGAAGATCTTACCCTATTTTATCCAAGATAACATTTATCTAAGCAAGCAAGTTTTAGTTGATGTGGCCCTAACTGGAGTAAATATGATTTTTGAATGTCTGCATTATGCATTGCGTTCAAAAGTTTCGGAAAATGTTATTTAAAAAAATCCTACCGTTGAATATTTTGAATACCGTTGAATTATCTTGGCTTCCCCATATTAAATATTTACAATCAAAAGTTAGTATAGCCATCGGCATGATGTACCGAGTTCGTCCTTATGTTAATATTATATGTCTTAAATTAATTTACATCTCTTTAATTCATTGTTTTATCAGTTATGCCAATATTACATAGGGCAGCGCGCAAACTACTAAACTTAAAA
Source organism: Hydra vulgaris (assembly GCF_038396675.1). Taxonomy (NCBI): domain Eukaryota; kingdom Metazoa; phylum Cnidaria; class Hydrozoa; order Anthoathecata; family Hydridae; genus Hydra; species Hydra vulgaris. Next base: position 8,435,826 of record NC_088934.1, read on the forward strand.
AAATACTTAGTGTTTAAAAACATGCGTGTAGAGTTATATACGGAAAAAAAAGAAGGGAGCACACGAAACCCTTAATGCTTGACATGAACTCCAGTAAATTTTAATTGCAAGTTTAAAAAAAAATATAAATGAAAAGTATTTCCTTAGAACAAACCAATCAAAGTTCTTTAAATTGCCTAAGAAACTAAACAAGTTTACAGAGTGTTCAATAGCATTTCGCGGACCAAAAATATGGAACTATTTAAAAAAAAAAGAAGCTAAAAAAGATAATATGGTAAAATCATTAAACTCATTTAAGTTGCTAGCAAAAAAACACATTTTTAATTCGGAGGAATTACAAGAACTCCGTTAAGTTTTATCAAAATAGTTTTACTTTTTTATTCTTTGAAAAATTAATTGTACATATCTTTTGTAGTTATTTATGCAATGGTGTATATATTTTAAATCCTTGAGTATTTAAATTTGAAGTTTTTACATCTTACTTTTATCTGCAGTTTATTTGAACATTTTGACGACATTTTATTTTTTCAAGGGGCTCTATGAAAAGATTGTGGTGGTATTGTATCACCCATATCTTCTTTGAGTCCCGGTCTGTTTTTTAAATTGTCTTATTTGTTTATATATTTTATTACGTGATAATCTTATGTAACTTATTTTATTAAACAGCAAAATATATTCTAAACTAAAAAAAAAAAAAAAAAAAAAGAATATTGTAGAATAAATTAAAATATTGTAAAATAAATTTTATTTTGTTGAATTTTCTCGAAAAATATTATTGCTTCTCATGACTCAGAACAAATCAACATTCACCAAATATAAAGTATGTTTTTCCCTTTTTTTTCAAATGTTGGGATATTTTATGGGTTGTATTTTTTGAGAGGCTTTCATTTTCAATAAACGGTTCAGTTATAAGTAATCAACTGAAGTTTTACCTAATGCTTTAAGATTTGCCATGCAGTAGAATCATCCAAATTTATCCTATACCTATTATATAGATATACACTAATTGTTATAAAAACACGCAAAAAAAAATTTAAGTAGATGATTATTATAAGTATTCATAAAAGAATTCAAAAATCATAAACGAAAAATGTAGTAGATCAAAAGTCTTCAAAATTATAGTAGATCAAATAGTTTTCAAATTATAGTAGAGGATTTATGAATATATTTTATCGTTTAAATAGAGAGTTTGATAATCTTGGGATTAATAAATCCATAGAAAAAAAAATTGTATTTAAAATGATCGCCTTAACTGATGATTAAAAACAATGTGTTTCATAACATAGATCGCTCTCATAGATACTGAAATAAGAAAAAAAGAGACATTTGTCTTATTATATTTTGCTTACGCGATCCGTTTAGAAGTACAACGTCTTCAGCTTTGTTTTAATTAAATTTAAAAAATTTGTTGAGTTATAAATCTTAATTTTTCAATAACGATAGCTAGAATATATATAATAATTCTAAACGGGAATTAGAATATATATAAAATTATTTTTTAGTTAAAATTTTTCATTCATTTCTGAAATAATTAGAAGAAAGACTGGATAATCAAACTGCTTATGCATTACTAATGTCAAAATTAAGTTAAAGATTTATTCAAATTCTCTTTCTTTAAAGTAGCATGTTTCACACCAAACATTATACCCTGCGAAACTTGTCGTGTAATAATAACAATATCAGACTAGACAAAAAGTTTTTTAATTTTTTTTAAAGCACCGAAAATACGCAATAAGTAAACTTATTTTATATCATTCTTTTTTTTTTTAATTTAGTAAGAGTTTCATTACTAAAAGTTACTTAGAGCGAGTGCTGGATTACAACAACAAATTTACATCTATGAGCTTTTAAAAAAATATCGAGGAAAAACTTAAAAAACCCTGTAATTTTTATCCATTTTAGCAAAATTTTATTAGTTTTTCGCGTGTCTGAAGAAAATGTACAATTTAACAAAAATCTAAAAACAAAATTGGCAAAGATAAGAGATTTTTTAAAACGTGTATTTTTTACCAAACCATGGTCTAATATCCCAGGTCAAAGCAAGAATTAACATTTTTGGAAATAAGATATTTAACTTAATCTTAGAACTTAAAGAATATATCCAAGAAAAACTTAGAAGACCTGCAATCTTAATTTATTTCAGCGAAATATTATTAGTGTTCGCGTGTCTGATAAAAATGTACAATTTAACAAAAATTTGTTGTCTAAAAACAAAACTGACAAAGTAAAGGATTTCTTTAAACGTATTTTTTTACCAAATCATGGTCTAACTTCCCAGGTCAAAGCAAGAATTACCATTTTTGGAAATTAGATAACAAACGAGAAATCGAAAGAATTAGTAAGCAAATTAAAAATGATCTTTTTTTAAAAATAAAGTAAAATTTATAAAAAAAAAAAAAAAACAAAAAAAAAAAACTGTCACTCGCTGGCTAATTAAAATTTTTATCTTCAGCCAAAAACTTGCCTGATGAATTTAACTAACAAATAATGTATATATTTATAATCTTCAAGCAAATAATCTGCTAAGTGAAGTAACTAAGAGCATGCGTTTGAAAACTTTCAGCGAAAAATTCCATTCTATCTCTTGTAGAATCAGAGTAATGTTTGCAGAGTTAATATACTCCAATAGTCGTACTTAGGTGACCATTCCACTCTCTTCATTTTGTCTGTCGAACACCCAAGAGTCGAAAACCTCTCTAGAAACAATAGAAATATATATGCAAATTGAAATTAAAGAAATTTTTATTTTTAAAACCTAATATTAATGAAACTTGTTTTTAATTAGGTTTTATATAAAGAATTGTTAAAAATCAACTTGATAATTAGCAACGTATCAAGGGCAATATATCCTATTATTTGTTATTGAAAAATAATTTTTTATCGTTCCGCAATTTAAAAAAAATACCAATATATCGCAATTAACTGTAGAGCAGTTATTATGTTGAAATATATTAATTCACAAGACTATAAAGTTGATTTTTGGGTCATTTATGCAACCTTTACCGATTCTAAATTTAGACAAGCATGATACAATTCAGTCTGACAGTATTTACCTTAATGAAAATATATAACGAACATATTAACGGGTTTAAAAATAAAAGCCGGCGACGGCAAAAATTGTGTCTTTATTTAAAGTACTAATACATTTACTATTTTACGAAATATAATTTGAAATTATAAATATATTACAAAATCTATAGCTATTAGCAATGATAAAAAAAATTGGAAAAAAACTTATTTAACTATATTAATATTAATATTAAAATAAAAACTTTTCTCAATCAAACGCTCAAACATTTTTTTATTACTTAAAAAATTGATGATTAAAAAAAAGAAAAAAAGGAAACGTTTGCTAATTACAAAGGCATAATTAAGTCGAAGTATTAAGTCGTTTTCAAATGCAATTCTGATCATAACGAACCTGCAGTAGAGGACAAGACATTCGTTACTGCAATATTGACCTCCGCGTTCTCGAGTTGTTTTAGCAACACTTCCACATGCAACTCGAATACAAAGACGAGGTGTCGGCGAAACACTCTGTAAAAAAATTAAACAAAAACACATTTACAACTTTGATAGTAAACATAAAAGTTCTATACAAATTACAAGTTCTATACAAAATAACCAGATAGTCAAAGAAACGGTAAAAGCAAATAAGTCATTTTCAAAAGAACTTTTACCATTTCAGATAGTTTAAAGTTATGAAGGTTACTTATTAGGATACTATTTTAAACAAAACTAATTTTCAGTAAAATAAATTGACATTGCCGTTTCACCGACGAAATGGCCTACCTAATAATTAAACTAAATTTTGAACGAAAATTAATGAAAAAAAAAAATAGTCAATACAGTTAAATTAATAAAACGTTATCGGAGAGATGACGAAACGTCATGTGAGTATTCGGAGAGATGACGAAATGTCACGTGAGTTATTTGCTAATAGTCTAAATCGCATTTCAAAATACTTTCTAAAGAAAGAATTTTTTTAGTCATACAAAAAATAACACAATCAAAATAAAACTCGACCATCTTTTTGCGAAATAACTTACTTTTTAACAAGGCCTCTAATCTGGATTAAAAGATAACCTGATTTATCCCGTTTTTTACAACAAAACTTTGTATTTTTCGTTTCCATTTCTTTCCAAAATAACAAGTGTAGTAATTAATATAGAAAAATATAAATTTTTATTTGTTATTGTTTTTTCCTGTTTATATTTAAATTTGAGTTCTATGAGAAGCTCTGACGTGAATTTGATATTGTTTATATAATATGTTACCTGGATACCATTGAAACTACTATATGGAAATCTCTGGAGTGAGTTGGATTTATAACAAAACATTAACTGTAAAGTATCGAAACTTATGTGATTTAAAAAATATAAATAATAAACAATGCAAAAATTCTAAACATCAAATATTAATTACAAATTATTGATTAAAAGGTAAAGAACCAAAGTAAAATAATCAAAGGTGAAGTAACTATGGTAAGATAACTCACATTATTAAAGCCAGTTTTACCGGGGTACCACAAATATATTTTTTAAGTATCTCTAAATTACAACGTTACTTCTTGTAATATTTAGCAAAGAACTATATTTAATAGTTGATTGCATTCAAAGTATTTAAAATTATCATTTTTATCCTTTACACCAATGTGGTTAACATAAAAATGTGATTTGAGATTTTTTTTGATTGAAGTTTTTTATGACCATGCAAAGTTTAAAACACGGTTTTTGAACACTTTTATTATTGTATGCACTACAAAACTTGTCAATAAACAAAAATTTATAACAGTAAAATTTTTTTTTTTTTTATTAAACTCCATGTACTCGGATATGTTTTAAAGGAAACTTTAGGGCCTTTTTTTTTTGTTCGTTAGGCTCCAATCATCATAATTTTTGCAAAAAACTTCCTTATTTGACACAATCAGAAATATGCAAAAGTTTGAAGTTTGCTTCACATCTGAAAGTTAACTATATTACTAACTAAAAAATAAGAACAGCCCCATTGCTGAATTTTGAACCTGAATGAAAACTTTTATTTGTAAGTAATTGTAGTTTACTTATAATAAAAATCGTTTTTGAAATTTAAATAAAGTGCTGGCAGCCAAAAATAGGCCAAAAAAGGATCAGCTGAGATTTTTTTCCCCTCCTATTATTAACAATGATTGTAATTAAGAATTTTAAACTGATTAAAAATTGTATAAAAACATAGGTCTATAAATTAATGGAAAATTTAATTTCAAATTTTACATTTAAAATTAAAAAAATATATTAAAATGCAACAAAACAGCGTTTTGGAAATTGTTTTTGAGACTTACAACAGAACTTAAGTAACTTCTTCTTAACATTAAAAAGAACTGATTTCTTTTAACCTTTTCTTTACCAGACCATGAAAAAAGGCTCAAAAAATTACCATTTCTTATTTTCCAACAATTTCTTATCGAAAAGAGATGATTTTTGTAAAAAATTTCAAGTTTAAAACTATTGCATTGGAAAAAAACTTTGTACTTCAAAGTAAAATAATATTTCTTAAATTTATGTTAATTTTATTTTTAATATAACATGAACTTTGCTATTAATGTTTTTTTATTTATTCAAGAGAAAAACAATGTTCATGTCACTATAATACCCGAAAAAATTAAGCTAACTTTTGTTATTGATAAGACTTTTTATTGGTTGCTCTGTGCTACTCTTCTATTTTGAAAAAAAAAAAAGATAAATTTTTTTGCTAAATCATCAAAAACTTTTCTCAGCTGAAAATGATAAATTAAAAGTAAAAACATCTTTTACCCGGAAAAAAAATATTTATGTGAAGAAAATGTGACTTATTTTAGGTGGTACTTAAAAGTACCGTCGGCAAAGAAAGGATTAACATCAATTTCTAATTTGGGATAATTTTTTGACTAATTAATTTACTAGAAGAATTTATAAACTAATATTTTGAATGATGAAAATAATTGCTACCATGTAATTTCTTTTTATATATAAATATAAACTAACAATAACAAGTTAGAAAACATTTGTCAGAGAAAATAAAATCCAGGCTGCATAATTATACAAAAATATATGAATGATAGCGAACGTGTTGCACGTAGATGTCGTGCTTTTATAATATTTTTCATATATATGAAAACGCTGATATTCATTCTTACACACATAGATAAAGTACAGGGCTCGAAATAGCCGCCGGACATAGGTCGGGTAAAAAACGACGTCCATCAGTCATTTTGTCCGACCATTATTTTGAGTACATTTATTTTATAATCAATTTAGTTAATCCAAAATTGTTAATAAATTCAGTATTGTATATAAAATTTATTTTTTCGAACATTTTATTTTTTATAAGCAACAGAAAATGAAGTTAAACACTCAGCTACGTTAATAAAATACGTCATTTTTTTGAGCTAATTCATTTTTTAAAAGAGGCCAAACATTAATTTTTTTTTAAATTAAGCAGCCCGGTTTTTACCTTTTATATTAAAACGTTGCAATTTATTATTAGTTCAAACTTATATTTCAGTATAATTTTCAATATAAATTTAAAATAATATAAATTTCAAACGAATATTTCAACTTTTAAAACCTTTTTAAATTTGTTTTACAAAAATTTTAACGTAATAGTTTTTTTACGTAACGTTTGTTTTTGCGCTGAAGTTTTTCCCTATGAAAAGTGTTTTTAAAAGTAAAGAAAAAGTTTGATAAGATTTATTAAAAAAATACATATATATATATAAAAGTAATTACGTATACTATTCTCTGATAATTTAAATACAATAGGATAATTGTAAACAGTTATTAGAATTAATTTGTTACTTTATTTAATAAAGTAATAAGTAAACTTAATAATCTATATATTTAATATAATTTTGATTTATAATAATTTACAAAGCATTTCGCTTAGTATAGTAATTTTTAAAAAACGTAGTATAAATATACTTTCCTTTTCAAATTTTAGTTTTTTGAGCGAAGATATTTTCTTTTTTGGAAAAACTTTAAAATTTTCTTGTTATTTTTAGCGCATTTTTAAAACGCCTAAGTTGTTAAATCAAACGGCCGTGGTCAAGTTGTTAACACAAAATATTTTAAGCATGGTCAGAAACAGCGTTCGATCACATTTCTTTCGGTTTTATCGAACATGACCGCCAAATTTGAGTATTTATCGTACAAATTGTCCGAACGAAAAAGCTCGTTTTTTCGAACCCTGTATACACACACACATATAAATTAGTGCATCAAATGCTTCCTACTTTAAAAAAAAAAAATCCGTGCCTATTCTAAAAATTTTCTATTGGTACTCACAAGTACAAGCAACTATGTTAAATTTTCCCAAAATTCCATTGGATTTAGATGCACCTCAAGCCTAAATGCCAAACTTTTTTTTTTTAAATATGTTTTGTTGGGTCTCAAAAGTAGCAAAATTATATAAATTTTAAAAATAATTATTATTTTGTAAAAAAAATTATTTTGTATTTTAAATTATAGCTGTATTATAATTGTATTTTAATTTTAATTGTATTTTATATTAAAAATTTTTATCAAAAAATAAAAAAGTAAGTTTCCTAATCTTGTTTCAATTGTTCAATGTTCAAAAGACTTATAATATAATCATATAATCAACTATAAGTCCTAAACTTATAATAATTGAATAAAATTTCAATATACAGGAAAACAAATAAATGATTTTGACATGATTCATATAAAAACATCTAATCAATATATAAATATCTTATCTGTTAAAACAAAAAATATGTATCTAAAAATGTGACTTTACAAAAATCAAAATGTCCCGTAAGTAACAGTGGAATTGCCCACTAATTTATATATATATATATATATATATATATATATATATATATATATATATATATATATATATATACATAAATATAATATTATATTGCTGTTTTACATATAGAAATATCATAACAATGATAATACTGTTTCTCTAATGTATAAGATCATAACCATTTTCTTTGCTTAACTGTAGCTTTTTCATGTCGCCTATAACACACCATCTCCAAGTTTCCAGCTTCTAATTCAAATATTTTTGTCTGAAACTCTTAACTCTGGACGCTAATAGGTGATCACCTGCAACTTTAAACCACCTTAATCTTCTATGTTGCACCCCCTCAGATACACTCACTATTAATCTCTATATAAGATCACCACTTCTTTTCTTGTTTTTAGAGTTGCACCGCTCATCCATCTGATTGTTGTCTTTTCAATTCTTTTCAAGTAGTGGACATCATTAGATGGACATCACCTTTATTGCATATGTTTCACTGCTATGCATCATTATAATCTGGACTCACATAGTGTATATCTTTTCTTTAATCTTTAATAAACTTCTTGCCGTTAGAAGTGGAGTAAACGGTAAGAAACAATAATTTTAAATGAATTCTATAGAATAGAGTGCTCAATGATCTTAAAAGAACAGAGCAATAAGATAGATAGTATTCGATATATATGTATATACATATATATCGAATGTTTAAATATTTAACAATGCTTAAGATATATATAGTGCTACTGTTAATATATCCAAATCAATAGCAAATTATTAGATTTAAAAACAAACAGGAAAACGTCAAGTTGAAATACTTTTTTCGTAATTCATTTAAGTTGTTGTTCCAAGGGAATTAAAATATTATGGGGAGTTAATTTGTTTCGCCAACAGGGGTTAATTTATTTCAAGCGGAGTTAATCTATTTTGAAATATATTAACTTCCCAGGTAATTTTTTACGCTATGGCAGTTAATTTATTTCATGACACTGGCTCTTTAATTTTTTTTGTGTGTGAATAACGCTTTTGTAGTTGATAAATGACATCAAACATAAAATACTCCAGTTAAAAACGTTATATTTGGATTTTCCATTTTGCAATTAATTTTTATGTAGATCAGGCATGTCAAACTAAAATCCTAACATGGGCTAAATAAACAAATTAAAATTTTAGGTGGGCCGCAAAAAAAAAAAAAAAATTTTTAAATTTTTTCCTTGAAGAAATCACACTTTCTATGAACTTTTTTAAAATAAAAACTGTAATTACAAAAAAAAACAAAAAAAACAATATAGAGATTGAAAATTCAAAAAAGCGATCGTTGAGAACGAAATAAAAATATATAAAATTAATTTGCAAAAAAACTAAATAACAAATTACATGTTGTGGGCTGTGAGTTTGACAGCCTTGATGTAGGTGAATGCCTTTATATATAACCATTTATAAAACATAAAACCACTGAATAAAATTAGCAAGCTTATTAAGTAAATGCTTTAAAAGTCTAATTTATATTTGATTTAAAAAAAAAAAAAAATTTGTGTTATAACTTAAACTTATGTAAATTTAAAAATTATGATACAAGTTTTGCTGATAAAATCTTAAAACCAAAATAACTATTTTTATTATATTTCATGGTAAATGAAAACAAAATATTATAATGGAAATAACAAGTCTCCAGTTAAACTAAAATCTTGTTTTTTAACAGGTTTTAATCTGTGAAATTGTGTAAATGGTTTAAAAAACTCTGCGGTAAGTACATTTATTATTAAAGGTGAGTTTCCAATTATCCATTTTTCTACAAGAACGGGAAAGGAAACGGAAAAATAATCACGTGAGCATGCACAGTTTTCCTTTGAACAAATTAAAACTTTTATTACACATGCTCATGTGATTATTTTTTCCTTTCCTTTCCTGTTCTCTTAGAAAAACGGATGAGTGGAAACTCGCCTTAAAACCAAATATTTTACAACAAAAAATATTAAACAGACTTATGAAATTAATATTAACCTCTCAACCGAAAATATAATGGCAAAACAACAAATGCTTTTTTGTTAATATCTCAATAAATAAATTGTTTTGGTTATTTTAATAAACTCAAAACTTATTTTCTGATGTTTATTTTCAAAACAAACATAATTTGTCTCGCCACATGGAAAACCCTTTTATAATAAATATACGCCTGCAAATAAAAAAAATTTGTACAAATAATGCCTTACCAGTAAATATAGAATAGAGTAATTCATAAACCATACCTTTAATGTCTTATTTATTTTATGACAAAAAAAAAATATCTTTAAATTGTATTTCCAAGAAATATTTGGATATCAAGAAAAAATTAAAATTTATAAAAATATTGGGAATTTCGGAAGAAGATAATTCCTGTGATTGATATGACAAAACCTGGCAACCTGTCAGTCTCTTTGGTCTACTGTGTCTAGTATGACCAAAAATAACATGATAAATTTTATTTTAATTCAAATCACATTTTCATGTTTACTTTCAATTGGTTCAAATTGCTAAAAACAAAATTCTCAAGTTTTTTTAAATACTACAAAATTTTAAATTTTCTTAGGTTTTTGTTTATTTTCATTAGGTGATGCTAGAAAAAATATACGAGTTATGAATGTAGTGCAAAGCACTAAAAACACCACTTATTGAGTTAGTTCTATATTTAAGATGCCACTGGATTTGATTCAAAATTAAAATCAGATTGTACCATTTTTTTAAATTATCAATGAAAAATTAAAAAATTTCATTAAAAAAAAGCTCAAATCCAAATTTTTAAATAAATTAATTTAAAATTTCGATAAGAAAAATTAATTTTTCCTAATCTATGGACAAAAATAAAATTTAATATATAGGCGTAATAAAAAATCTCTAAGCTAATTTCCTTGATGTTCTTGTTTCTAAGAGAAAAATAACTTACCACACCATTTTCTACGCTGGATTTTTTAGGTATTTTGAAAACAGGTTTTGATATAGGTGGGGATTTGGTATCAGAAAATCGTTCAACAAAATTGGACTGTTTTATAGTCTCTTCCACAGTACTATTATTAACTAGTCCTTCTGATACAGTTTCGACTTCCATTTTTACAGGTTTATTTGGTTGTATTTGTTTCCTTACAGCAAGTTTTTCTCTATTAATTTTTTCTTTAAGTTCAGCAGCTTTTTGTTTAATTCTAGATATGGTAGGATCATCTTCATCATCAACATCATCATCAGAGCTATCTGATGAAGGTAAGGATGGGGAAGAACCAATATCCTTTTCGGATTCAAAAGATTTATTTTTTACTCTAGTTTTATATTTATTTGCACCAACATCATCAACTGCACTTATTTCATCATTATTAAACTCTATTCTATTCATGTCCATATTTGTTTGCTCCATAAACTGATTGGCATTTCGATCAGATTCGGTCAATGATTTTTTTCTTGTCACCAGTATTTTGTTAGATTTTTTTCCTTTTCTTTTAAGCAAATTTACAGAAGTATCGCTGTTTGCTTCTTCACTAGGAGATGATACAGGTAATGAAGTAGCTGGACCTTCCTATAAAAATAAAAAGTATAAATACTAAACAAAACTGCTACAATATTTAGCAATTTTTTTTACAAATTTTAGTTTGCAAATAAGTTACCTTTGCAATTAATTCTTTATATTGTTTAAGCTTTTCAAAGTACTCATTTTTGTCTTTGTTATATTTATCATGGTATACCTGAAAAACAAAATAGAGTTTTAATGTTTGGATTACATCATCATCATCATCATCATCATCATCATCATCATCATCATCATCATCATCATCATCATCATCATCATCATCATCATCATCATCATCATCATCATCATCATCATTATCATCATTATCATCAGGTTAACTAAGTATACCAAAAACAGCAATGCTACCATAGTTTAATGTTAACGTAGCTATCTACATAAAAATTATTACTATCAATATCAATAACTCAAAATAGTCAGCAATTAATCATAAAGATAGCAACAGCATTTAAGTAAATTTAAAATTTACATGATGCATGATTAAAAAAAACAGTATAACCTAACATTTTATTATTAATGGAAAAAAATACATTTAATCAAAAAAGTATTTAAAATTAAAAAAATACATTTTTTTTATCTTCACTCAATGCCTCCCATAATTGCGCAACCATTTTTGACACCTCACCAAATCCAAGCTAAATAAAAAAAGTTAAACACATTCATAGTGTTGATTGAAGAAAATATTAAACTTAAAAAAAAACACAAAAACATAAAGAAAAATACAAAAAAATACAAATACAAATTGAAAATAAACTTTAGCTGATTATTAAAAAATAATCAAAAAATATTGTTTTAATTTATAAAAATTTGTCTGTTTAATTTTTGGGAAAAAATGATTTACATTTTTAAAAATTGTTCAAAAATCACATAACATAAGTGTCATGAAAACAATTTTAAATATTATAGCTTTAAATATTTATCAAGACAACTTTTAATTAGGTTTAAGGTTTCACTTTTAATGACAATATCAGGTAGTTGGTGGGACAATATCCGCATTGGTGAGACTATTAGTTAAAAATTGATGATGAAGACTGCAGCTTTTTACAATATCCCTCTTTTGAAATTATCTCAATACGCGTTAAGCTGATATAGGCCAAAATTAATTTTATTTAGATTAAATTTTTGAATATTTTGTATATTTGTATCAGGTCACCACTACGCATAATTTTTTGAGTGTGCTCAAGCCAATTTTAACTCTAGTTTGGTAATTTATTATTTTAAATTTGGGGTGTCATTTAGTGGCATAACGTTAAACCTTTTCAAGTGCATCAATCTTATTCTTAAGACTTAAAGCACATTGATTGAAAAGGACCCTTTAAAGAATCAAGTATCAGTAGCAAACCCAAAAAAGGTAATCTTTCAATAATGAAAGACAGGTAGCAAAACTAAAATAGGAAAATTTTCGATAATCAAGAGCTAGTAGCAAACCTTAAAAAATGGACTTTTTAATGATCAAAGGCCAATAACAAACTCTTAAAATAATTTTTCAAGCTTTTTTTAAAAATCTAGTCTTTTTTTAATTAATGCATTTAGAGGGTGCCTACCTACCAGCAACATCATAAAAAAGAGTGTTAAGTGAACCACCCTAATGACCTGCTTAATCACATTTAAAACCTTGAAAAATATTTTGATAAGATCTAAAAATTGGTATGCACAGTAATTGAGCAACACTGATTTGAAAATAATAGGTATGAAAGATGTAGTGTGGCCAATCAAGTTTTTGAACGAAAATATTGGAGAATACCAGAAACCCACCTTTTTTTTCCCCCAAGAATGTTCTTCATAAATAAAAATTAAAACAAAAACAAAAACATAGACCTACAAGAAATGACAACAAAAGTTGCACCAGAAGTAGTAGCCATCCTGAGGATGGCTAATCAGTATAAGAGAAACAGCAAGAATAATAAACTTTTTAAGAATATTAAACATTAAGAATATTAAACAAGAACTTTATCAAATGACCTGAAAATATTTAAAAGTACAGGTATCATATCAAAATGTCATTATTATTTATAAGGTTTACAAATCGTATTTGTATAAGCATGAATGCTTGTCAACCTGTCATTCAAATATACTGAACATAAATTGTTTTTCCTACTTTTAGATAATTGTCAAGTTTGTTTTAAAAATTGCTCAAAAATGACGCATTTACAACGCCATCTGGGAGGGAGTTCCATTTGCTGACTACTTGTAAGATGAAAAAGTTTTGACGAGAAGCTAGACAAGAACAAGGTTTTTCTAGTTTGAATGAATATCCTCTTGTAATAGAATTTATAATTGTTTTTGGAAAGATCGTTTAACAGTTGTAGCAGTTGTTTAGCAATTTATAGACGTTTATTAAATCTCCCCAGATTAGTCTGTATCTTATGGTTGTCATATTACTTTTTAATAGTCTTTAGGGATATGTAAGACTTTGTAATCCATGCAGGATCTTAAAAGAATTTTGTATTATTATTAAAAAATTTCTATAAGCTTTCTGCTATAAGCTTGTTTTTGTTGAAAAAATAAAATCAGAAAAATGCAGAGTGAAATACAATTACTTTATTGTACCAAAGTTGCAAGGTGGCAATAAAAGTGTTGATATTTGAGGCTGCATAAAGTTATTGAGTAGATGTGTAATATTTATACAGGCCGAATAAACCCACACATTAATATATAAAAAAGCTATATAGACACTTTTATACTAAAGAATGTGGTGCTATAAAACTGCATGATTTGCTAGAGCAATTCTTTATGATTGTAGAGTTAATGTCCCAAAATGCAAAGTCAGCACTTCAACATCATTAAGGAAAATGAAAAAAACTTCCAAGGATACCGCAGAAATTGCTAAATTAGATATAAAGAAGGTCGTGAAAAAAACCTATTACCCCTGTATAATTCATAATGACAGTAAGACTTTGTTTGAAATAAATCAGGAAAAAAGACTGAGAAACAAAAGATTAGCTGTGCTTGTTAACATCAAGAGAATGCCACATCTTTTTGGAGTACCTACCTAAAGTCTTCTTCATGTGAAGATATGAATATAGGAATCATGAAAATACTAGGAGAATATGACCTTATTTCAAAAGTATGTTGATAATGGCTTTGATACAACTTCAAGTAATATTAGTTTTAAAAAAGAATCACTTATGAGGATTGCAAGAGAGGTAGACAAATACCTTCTTTTACTAGCATGTAGGCATCATATCACAGAGCTTAGAATGATTCATTTCTGCAAAGAAGTGGTAAAAGAGAATAGTCTAGGGCCTGAAAATTCCTTATTCATAAAGTTTAAACATGTTTGAGGACCCTAAATTTAATTATGACAAAATAAAACTTACTTCTTTTGGTTGAAATACCGTGGAAAGAACAGTTGTGAAGAAAGCTGCAAGGCAAATTTTGGATTAATGTGAGACCAATATTACTAAAAAATGAAATACGAGGAATGACCGAAAGAGTTAGCTAAACTAACCATGCAGTCTTTATCCCCTTCTGCAAATTTCAAATTAAACAAAAATTGAAGCTGTTTATCATGCTAGGTTTTTAGGCAAGAGTTTATACCACCTTAAACTTTAGTTTTGTGCTGACATATGTGAAAGAAAATAATAATCTACTTGTAGATTTAAAACTAATTTGATTTTTTTGGATTGATTTGATGATTCGATTGAATTTTAAAATTTGATCGATTTAAAACTTGATTGATTTGATGATTTAAAACTAATCTGTATGTTCGTAGTATATTTTTACATAAGGTGGTATCTTCAAGCACATATAGCGATTCAATCTTCTGCTTTTGATCTTGATGCAATCTTTACATAAGGTGGTATCTTCAAGCACATATAGCGATTCAATCTTCTGCTTTTGATCTTGATGCAATCTTTACATAAGGTGGTATCTTCAAGCACATATAGCGATTCAATCTTCTGCTTTTGATCTTGATGCAATCTTTACATAAGGTGGTATCTTCAAGCACATATAGCGATTCAATCTTCTGCTTTTGATCTTGATGCAATCTTTACATAAGGTGGTATCTTCAAGCACATATAGCGATTCAATCTTCTGCTTTTGATCTTGATGCAATCTTTACATAAGGTGGTATCTTCAAGCACATATAGCGATTCAATCTTCTGCTTTTGATCTTGATGCAATCTTTACATAAGGTGGTATCTTCAAGCACATATAGCGATTCAATCTTCTGCTTTTGATCTTGATGCAATCTTTACATAAGGTGGTATCTTCAAGCACATATAGCGATTCAATCTTCTGCTTTTGATCTTGATGCAATCTTTACATAAGGTGGTATCTTCAAGCACATATAGCGATTCAATCTTCTGCTTTTGATCTTGATGCAATCTTTACATAAGGTGGTATCTTCAAGCACATATAGCGATTCAATCTTCTGCTTTTGATCTTGATGCAATCTTTACATAAGGTGGTATCTTCAAGCACATATAGCGATTCAATCTTCTGCTTTTGATCTTGATGCAATCTTTCAGATAAAAAAGTATAAAAAAGTTTGTTATAATCCTGATGCAGTTGACACTGTTAGCATCTCTTATAAGCATACATGGCAACAATTGCTGAAGCTTTACTATTCTTCCAAATGCCGGATCCATATTTGTTTAAACATAGAATATAAATAATAGAAACAATTATTGTCATGAATAAAATGAAGGTACCGATCCTCTCTCTTTTGGTTGATGAGTTTTTTTATTTAATTTTTTCATTGATTGGGTTAGGTGATAACCATGGAAAGGAAAGTGACAAAATCTGAAAATCAAAGTCTGAAATCACTCTCTAAACTAAAGAAAAACAAAATTGTAAACCATCAATATTATACTGCTTCATCAATTAAGACTCATCAGAAATAAATGTTCAAACTAATAAAACTTCAATTTATACCAATAATTAAATTACAGAAAGTCATAAATGTCTTGGCAACTGTAAGTTTTCACAGATTTATGGAATATGACACGATTACAAAAAAATTTGACCTATTTTTGTCAATGTATGTACACTCTGCAGTCAATAAAGCAAAAACAAAAAATAATAAAACAAATAAAATTGAATCTAAACAGTATAAAACATTTAAAAAAATCATTCTGCATTAAAAAAAAGAAAAAAGATATTCAAGTCAATTAAGTTTGCTGTCTTTAAAAAAGTATAAGCGGTAATTTAAAAAATGTTTCATTAGTAATTAGCTTAATGGTTTTAGCTTTTAGACAACACAGAAATGTTGAACAGTATTCAAGAGTAATTAAAAGTAATGTAATTTGTTGTCAAAAGATTTTTTTACCTTCCATATTTTCAAAGCCAACATTTTATATATACAATCCTTGGAATTGGGAAAATTGAGGTCGGCATCAGGTCATATAGAATATATATATATATACAGTGGGCAAAATAATTGTCCGTACATTAATGAAAAGTATCTATATTTGATCAAAACAACATTTAAAAGTATTTAGATAGTTGTAATTAAGAGTTTTTAAAGAAATATTATAATATTAAAGTAATTTTAAGTATATTAGTTAAAAATATATTAATATATGAAAAGTTATATAAGTTTATTTGAAAAGAGTTAAAAGTTTAAACAAAAACATTGTCCATACACTATGTTAATTTTTAAATTAAAATTAGTTAAAACTAAATTAATATCTTGTTGGACCACCATCAGCTTCAATAACTGCTCTACAATGATTTTTCATTGATGAGACAAGTTTAGACGTAATTTCTTGATTAATTGATGACCAAACATCTAAAACCAATTCTTTGAGCTTGTTTTTATTCTTTGGAGCTCGATCTTTCATTCTTTTTTCCACCACCGACCATAAATGTTCTATAGGGATCAAATCGGGCGATTGTGCAACCCAATCCAAAACGTTAATGCCATTTGCAGCAAGATATCTGGTTACAGATCCAGCTTTGTGCTTTGGATCGTTGTCATGTTGGAATATAAATTTCATTCCAAGTCCTAATTTTCCTGCCGAAGCCACCAAATTCCGTTCTAATATGGATCTATATAAATGTTGATCCATTTTCTCATCAATAAATTCAATTTTGCCAACACCGGACGCACTCATGCAACCCCAAACCATAACATTTCCACCACAAAATTTAAATGTTGGCTTCAAACACTTCACATTATATTCTTCTCCGACTCTTCTATAAACTTTTGCACCACCATCAGCTCCATATAAATTAAATTTACTCTCATCAGACCAAATAATCATATTCCAGAATGTGTCATCCTTCAGAACATGTTCCTTTGCCCACTGCAACCGTTTTCTCTTGTTCACTATGCTGATGAATGGTTTTCTCCGAGGCGTCCGTGCAAAAATATTGGCTTCATGCAGTCTGTTCCTAATTGTTTGTGGCGATAATTTAATATTTAATTCATTTTCCAGCTCTTTTGATACTTCTACGGCATTTTTTCTTCTAATCTGCTCTATTTTCCCAACTATGCACCTGTCAACTCTTGGCGTTGTTGATCTTTTTCTGCCTCGTACACCATAATTTGCCACTGATTTTGTTTTTAAATACTTTTCCCATATATATTAAACAGAGCTTGGTGGTATTTTCAACATTTTTGCAACTTTTCTAATTGATAATCCATTTTCCCTATCAAAAAATACTCATTTACGTAAGTCAATACTATATTCTTTTCTTTTTCCTTCCATCATAGCCACGTAGTTAAGAAAAGGTTTATTTTTATTTATTATAGTATTATTTAACCTAAAAGTACAAGATATTAATATAAAAATCATTTATAAACAAAATTTTACCTTTTAAATCCAATGTAAAGACAATTTTTTGGTTTTAAAATTTTTAAAACTTTTAAATAAGTTAATTATAATTTAAATTGTCGGGAGAAAATTAAAGATGGTGTATCGTATATTTATTTGTTTTCTTGTGCGCTATCTATTGGTTTACTTTATTTTTTTCTATCATTTAAAATTTTAGCGCTTTTTTCAAAAAACCTTATTTTTCATTAATGTACGGACAATTATTTTGCCCACTGTGTGTGTGTATATATATATATATATATATATATATATATATATATATATATATATATATATATATATATATATATATATATATATATATATATATATATATATATATATATATATATATATATGTATATATAAATAAATCAGTGGTGTACACTGGATTTTTAGAAGTTTGAGTTTTGACATTTACAGGCATTGTGCAAACTCCAAACTTTTGTATGTTTATGCTTACCTCAAAAAAGAATGTTTTGCAAAGAATTGGGGTGATTGGAGCTTTGAAACAAAAAAACCCTATTTTTTGGGCCCACCCAGCCCTTAACGTGGGAGCAATGAGTTTATAAAATATTTTCTTTACTATTTTTATCTAAATTTATATTCATCAACAAATTTCAAATTTCATGCAATAATCTCTTATTTTTCAAAAACTATGACCATATAAAGTTTAACCCCCCTCAATTTGAGGGGTCTGTAAACATTACAAGGTCATAAAAACTGAATACTAAGAGATTATTGCATAAAACTTGAAATTTGTAGATAAATATGAATTTAGATAAAAATAGTAAAGAAAATATTTTATAAACTCGCTGCTCCCACGTTAAGGGCTGGGTGGGCCTAAAAATTGGGAGTTTTTTATTCCCAAGCTCCGATCACTCCAATTCTTTGCAAAACATTCTTTTTTGATATAAGCATAAACATACAAAAGTTTGGAGTTTGCACAATGCCTGTAAGTGTCAAAACTCAAACATCTAAAAATCCAGTGTACACCACTGTATATATATATATATATATATATATATATATATATATATATATATATATATATATATATATATATATATATATATATACATATATATATATATATATATATATATATGTATATATGTATATATGTATATATGTATATATGTATATATGTATATATGTATATATGTATATATGTATATATGTATATATGTATATATGTATATATGTATATATATATATATATATATATATATATATATATATATATATATATATAGCACATTTAATAAATAACAGTGAGCCCTTTTTTTAAAATTATTTTATTCTTAGAAAATGAAGTTTTTAAAAGATTTAAAAAAATCTTTGCAGATAAAAAAATCTAGTGGCAGCAAGTCTCCACTATATGAACATTAATGATTCTTAAACATACGAAAGAAAAAGAACTTAACATTATTGTAGGTGTTTTAAAAGTGATCTCAAAATGTAAACTTATCTTATAAACTTTATTTATAAAAACTTTCAATGTATTAATTCAAAAATACAGATTTCAAAAAAGCTTGTACATAATTTAATAACTATTTACAATATTCATATTATTAAAGATTATAAAAATATTCATGATTATCTTTATACTTAAAACTTCAAGAAAATTTTCATAAGGAATACACACGTCCCGGGAATCATGAGAAACTGTCTACTGTTCTCAAAAATGCAAAAAATGAAATCTTTTGTGACTGACCGAGAAAAAAAAATCAGTTTGAATTTTTTCATTTATTCCTTAAAATCATGAATTGACAACTTTGACTCTTTTTGCATTTTTACAGCATATCTAAACAAATTCTACTCAAGCATTCTTTAGATATGTATACTGAGATGAATTTGACCAAAAACATCTTTACTAAGAAAAAATAAGTAAAATATAAATATATTTATATAAATCCTTTTTAAAGTTTTATATCTATTCTAACAAGCCGTAAATGATACCATTTCCTGATATGTAATTTTTTATTAGACAGGATTTGTTAGTTCATCCCAATATGTCTAAAGGACCAATCTTTAAATATTTGCTTTGTGCTATATTTTTAATCAAAATTTTTTTTCTGAATACCGGAAATAGCACTGACAAAATAAAGTGTGCAATACCTACATATCTGTGCATGAGAATTTATCTGCTTCAGATCCCATTTTAAAGGTAAATTTTCCATAAAAATCTAATGATGACAAGGTGTTTCTTGACCAATTACTCATTTTCCTTTTTTTTTAAATACATTTTCAATGTCAACTTTTGCTAGTCACCAATGACAGCCCTAATCATATGCATAAAAGTAGTGATTTTCTTTAGGTCTGCTTTGCGATCATGACTAATTCAGTCAAGTTCCATGATGAATGCAGGAAAACAGTTTGTTTTCTCTGCATGAGAAAGTGTCAGAGAGGTGACAGGCCACTTGATACAAGTTGTGCTAGAAACCCTTCCAACTCCTATAGACTTTAGTGACTCAAGAGTGCCCAGAGGCATTTGTGACACATGTAGGCTTGCATTAGGGAAAAAAGCAAGGGGAGAGTCTGTCACCATTTCTCCTGTCTTTGAGTTCTCCTCTATCAGGATGAGACCAGTTACAAGAGAGCAAGCATGTGACTGTCTTATCTGTAAGATAGGGCCGATGAAGTTCCTCGCAAAAGCATCCTCTGGACAACCCACCGTCTTCAAATTCAGCACAGCCTCAAGCAACACAGCGGAGGTGCTCAGACTGTCTTTCAATCATTGGAAGAGGGGTGCCACACACTTGCAGCAATGTCTCCTTCAGTGAAAATATGACAGCACTTGCACTTGAAAACCTTAAGGTTGGAGAGCAAATTGCAGCATCTGTAGTTGCTGCCAAGGAAGCCTCTCCACATGGGACTGTGAAACTGGCTCAAGCCTCTGGTAAGCGCCCTTTGCGAGTGAAGAAAGGTAAAACTTATTGTTCTTAATAGGTACTGCTACATTATTTTTGTGGTTTAAATACTTAAGAGATTTTTGTAAATTAGCAATGAGAATTCCTCTGTGATCCTAGGTCCATCCAGTGCCAAAAATCTCTTCCTAAAGCTGATGTTTTGAGCGCTCGAGACTTAGTGCAACTTCAAGCCAACACCGGGCTGTCAAATCAATCTGTAAAGAAGCTACTGTCCACACTTAACCACTTCTCCCAGGCTTGAGTCTTGAGTCCAAACATTCACGCAAAGTTTGCTGAACTTGGCAAGAGCTTAGCAGAATACTTTACCCAATCTACAATTGAGATCACCACTGACAAAACAGAAAAAAGAAGTCATATTGTTGTTCAATGCATCAAACTAGCAGACCTTCTTGATCAGCTGCTGCTCCAAAGGAAAATTTACTCAGAACATGTTGTGAAGCTTGGCATTGATGGTGGAGGAGGCTTTCCCAAGATGAGCGTCGGAGTTCAAGAAGCTGAACAACCTGAAGACTTACAATCTTCCCCCCAAAAAAAGACTCTGGCTTCACAAGTGGCAAAAGACACAAGCGTCAAGCGCCAGCTTCTGGTTGCCATTGCTGAAGATGTTCCTGAAAACTACACCAACATTCAGAAGATCCTTGACTTAAGGCATCCTGATGGAGTTGACTTTCTCCTCTCCTGCAACTTAAAACTGGCCAACATTGTATGTGGCATTCAGTCCCATTCCTGCTCACATCCCTGCACTTGGTGTGATGTTGAAGCAAAAAAACTCTCTCAAAAAGGGAACCTTTGGACGTTTGGGTCACTGCGACAATGCTTTGATGCCTTTCAGGTAAAAATTACATTCCTTCTTTACGTAGAAAATTTATAAGTCTTGATTTTTGAGTATTTCAGTTACCAATTCAAACAACAATAACTGTTTCTTGATACCAGATCTAAACTTTATTCTTTCATTAATGTCAATTTAATAGAAAAATTGGAAAAATAAAATTGTTCTTGTGTTTCAGGCACATGGGCAAGATCCAAAACAAGCACAACAGTTCAAGAATGTCATTCACTTGCCACTCTTCGACAAACCAGACAGCTCTTTGGTCCTCACCTTCATAGCACCCATGGAGCTCGACCTCCTCCTTGGTGTGGTCAATCACCTTTCAAGGCCTTGAAAGAGGCTTGGCCAAAGGCTGATGATTGGTCAAGATCACTACACATCAAGAGCCAGCCTTTCCATGGTGGCCAGTTTGCTGGCAATGAATGTCGTAAGCTTCTGAGGAATGTAGATGTGCTGAGGCAACTGGCTGAGCAGGTACTTTTTAAGTTTTACAACTTACCTTATGCTAATCTCTTGAAAAGTACATGGTATAGTGTTTTGTTTATGTTTTTCTTTACTAAATTTGAGCATTTCTTTATACAGGATTGTGCCTTCAATATTTTTGGCATCATCGACACTCTTCAAAAGTTTGATGCTGTAGTGCCCTCCTGCTTTGGCAGCACCCTTGATCCTCACTTTGCTTCAAAGATTCAGGCCTTCAGAGCATCATACCTTTCTCTCCAAGGGGTCAGTGTCACCCCAAAAGTTCACGCAGTGTTCATCCATGTGGAAGACTTTATTTTGTTGAAAAAAGAATCACTTGGCAAACACAGCGAGCAAGCCACTGAGGCACTGCATCACAGCTTCAAATATCATTAGGAAAGATACAAAAGGCCTAACAACCATCCAGAGTATGCAAAGAGGCTCAAAACATGCATGGTTGACTTCAACAGCAAGAGTGTCTAAAGTCATCAAGAGTTTATGATCTGTTTGGCTTGGTTTAGGAATCCTTTTTAAAGATTACTGTGTACACATTCATCTTAGTATCCATATCTAAAGAGAGCTTGAGTAGAATTTGTTTAGATATGCTGTAAAAATGTAAAAAGTGTCAGAGTTGTTAATTCATGATTTTAATGAATAAATGAAAAAGTTTAAACTGATTTTTTTCTCTCGGACGGTCACAAAAGATTTCATTTTTTGCATTTTTGAGAACAGTAATGTGTGAGGATCATTCTCTCCAAAGGATTTTTTCGGAGTCTTCCATGACAGTTTCTCATGATTCCCGGGACGTGTGAATAACATTTATAATATAGATAATATAAAATCTTTCATATAACAGGTTAAAAATGGGACAAAGTTTAGCAGACAAAAAATATGTTTTATTAATTTATTTTGATTAGTGTCAACTACCTATTTTA
The DNA here is from genome assembly GCF_038396675.1 of Hydra vulgaris. Classification (NCBI taxonomy): domain Eukaryota; kingdom Metazoa; phylum Cnidaria; class Hydrozoa; order Anthoathecata; family Hydridae; genus Hydra; species Hydra vulgaris. Next base: position 8,459,087 of record NC_088934.1, read on the forward strand.
TAGCAAATTTCACGCTGATAATTTATTTGTATTTGATCATTTTCAAAATTGAAACCAAAATGCACCAGTGAATACAAGACGCGAAGAAAAGGTGTGTACAAGTTTTATCTAGCCAATAGATCAGAGGGAAAACCATTCTGCATTAAGCACTTTGTATCTGAGAAAAGGTCAAGAAGCACAATCTACCTGATTATCAACCAAGCTGAAAATGAATCTGGAGACCAAAGAGCCAAGAATAGTGGCAAAAAACCAGTAATCGTAACCAAAACCAATGTAAAGCAACTAAACACAATGTTTGACCATAATCGTAACGTCAAGCAACTTGACAAATCCAATGCAGTTATGAATACATCTCCCTGACGTTAAAAAGCATGTCTTCTATTCATACAAGCAAGAAACTCAGGATCCTGAAGTGACAAAGGACGAAAATGCAAAGATTAGACCAAATTTGGGTGACGAATCTTTATCTCACTTTATCTCAATTGTACATCAATGGCAACGACACTTTCTACACCAGTGATGTTTCACTGGTGTAGAAAGGGTCAAGTATGACCCAACAACTAAACACAAAAAAAAACTGCTTGTCAGGCTTTGCTTTTCAGAGCATAGCATTTCAAAGCCTTTCTTCCTCCCAAGCAGAATGGCAATCAACTAGCAAGTCTACTTAAGCAAGTGTATCCAAAAGAGATTAATGCCGTTTATTATAGAGCATCATTAATATAATGCCTATATATTTTAGCCTGGCCTAGCATCGGGGCATTACGCAAAATCCGCCATTTCCAACCTGGAGGTCAAAAAGGTGAATTTTGTCCAAAAAGAAGACAATCCACCATATATCCCAGAACTGCGCCTAATTGAAAATTTCTGACACATTCTAAAAAGCAAGGTCTACGCAAAGAATTGGCAGGCTGTTTAGATCATCTGCACAAAAAGAAGTCAACATGGTCAGCATACAACGTCTTACACAACAGGTTCCAGCTTTTGTTAATTTTGTTTGACAACTAAATGACAATATAAAGATCATTAAAACTTTTTACAATAAAGAATGTGATGCTGTAATCGAATCTTTTTAGTTTTTTAAAAAACATTTAAAAATGAGGGAGTAACATATTTTTAAACTTTGTCGCATTTTTAACTTGCCACCTGTTAATTGAAGACTTGGGTTAAACTACTTGTGCATTTAAAAAGTGTATTCTTTCCTAGTAAAAGAATCTTTTACTAAAGCAGTATTTAAACAACAACAAAAAAAATCTACAAAAATTAAAATTATTTTTTAAAAATGCAACAAACCTCAGGATGATCTTTCTTGATTCCAGTTTGAACCTCACGAAAAAATAGTTGATATGCCAGAATGGGCCTAACATGAAAAAAAAAATCGATTTGAAGAAATCAATTTTATTTCAAAATACTAACAATACTAACATGAATACAAACGAAAAATACAGAGAAAAATTACTTCACTGGTGCCCTGGAATCCTTTTTCATTTTTTTTGCTTTAGTTTTCTCTTTCTTTTTTCCTTTTAATTTTGTATCATCTTCCTTCCTAAGTTTAGCAGCAACTTGAGATAATGGAAGTAAGTCACTGTTTTTAGAACCTGCTTTTCTCCCTTTTTTTTTGGAAAAAATTTCAGTTGAATCTTCTTCAAATTTTAATTTTGACAAAGGTAACGAATCTTCATCATCCGTACTGGAAGTCCTTGAATTAGTTAATTCTTTTATATCATTTTTTTTATTCCACTCCGTCTCTAAAGATTCTTCATAAGTCAAATCATTTTCACTAAATTCAATTTCTTGTCCTTCTTCATCAAAAATATTTTCATTGTTGTCTTTCTCAACTTGCACTTCCATTGCTCTGTTCAAATCTTCCATAATTCTATTTATAGTTGGAATGTGCTCAACAGTTGTGCTTGGAATTTTCACGGAAGTAGTATTTTCATCAGTTTTTTTATATTGGTTCTTTGAATAAAGTGGATGACGTAAATTATGAAATTTTTCTCGTAGTACATTTGCTATTGATTCTTTCCTGTCAGTTTCAAATTGTTTTTTAGAAACTCCAGCAGATCCATCAAAAAATGAAGGAGATTTTATACCATCACCAATAAGATTTTGATTTGTCATCATTTCTGATGAACCTGATATAACATCATCAATTGAATTAGAAAATTGATTAATGGTTGTATTTAACTGTAATTGTTGCAAAGCGTTACTTTGCTGAGTTTCTAAAGATGGCTTTGACTGTTGAATAAGATAACCAACTCGCTTACCATCAACTTCAGTAACAAACATAAGCTTTTGGTCAGCAGTTTTTACTATTTGTCCTTTGAGAGGAGCTTTAGGCGATGTTTGAATTTCTGAAGAAAGCTTTAATGTTTGAGGCTGTTTAGAATTAATGTTAAGTAAATGGTTAGAAGTATTTGAAAGTTCAACAGTATTTAAATTATTATACTGCATATTAGATATATTTTTATGAGGTTGCATCGATATATGCTGAGTACCAGCAACTATATATTGAGAGTTCTGTGATGATGGATTTTTAGATACAAGTTCATTTGGTAATACTTTATTATTGATTCCATGAATATCATTAACAAAGTTACTGCGAATGTTTAGTTCATTTGTCGAATGCTGCTGTGGAATTGAATTAAACTTTTCTAATTGTGTTGGAAAACATATAATAGGATTTTCTACAAGTGCCGAGTGTTGCTGAGTTTGCTTTATAAGGTTTGAAATGGGTGTAAATAACGAAGGAGAGCTTGAATGACTAATATTGTGAAACTGTTCATCTCTTGGTGATAAAACTCTGTGTGGAACAAGTTCGGGTATATTTAATTGTTCAGGCATTGGAAATGCAGGATTTATATCATTAACATGATCCTGCAATTGACTAAGGTCATGCATAAATGAGAAAGCATCTGGCGGCGGAAAAACCAAATCATCAGACATCTATATATCAAAACAAATTAAAAGTAAAAACCAAATCATCAGACATCTATATATCAAAACAAATTAAAAGTAATCTATACATAAAATAATAATAATGAATATGATGATAATATTAATAATAATAATAACAATATAAACAACTAACCATTCATTAATAATTCAACAAGATTCAATTTTCATATTATTGCAGTAATAAATATATTAATCTAAAATATTTTAAAGATAAAATTGATTATATTGTAATATTTCTAGGCAAATAGGAAGTGTTTAAAAAAGACTATAATTTATTATTTTTAAAACTATAACATCATATGGGGATCAATAATTAAGTTCAATCCTCACACCATTCATAGTAGTGCTCAACTAGTTTCTCTGTGCAACATACCATTGTACATGGTATGTTGCACAGAGAAACAGAGATTTTGTATTCAAAACATTAGGTGCGTGCAAAAGTAACTGAAAATTTTTTTTGTACTTAATATATTACATCTGCACTTAAACATTATGGCCATCTATATGTAAGTATACATACATACATACATATATATATATATACATACATATATATATATATATATACATATATATATATATATATATATATATATATATATATATATATATATATATATACATATATATATATATATATATATATATATATATATATATATATATATATATATATATATACACATATATATATGTGCACACACACATTTCAAATTTTTATTTAACGCTATTAAATAATTTAGAAAAGTATAGTAAGGATTGTCTGCTATATAAATACCAAATGGGCATAAATTCTGCTAGAGAAGCCCCTTAAAACTTTAGCGGCCCAATAGTTAAGACCCTAATGTAATACGCTATATCACCAAAATGGTTCTGATAATCAAGAGTTAAAATCTGGGTAATTAAAAAAGATAATTATAGAAAACTGCACTCTTCTTTGTGAATACTCTAGCGTGCTGACATAGCTCTATTCCTGTGATTTAAATCAGCATGATTATTGTTCAAAACAAGGTGCTTGAGTTTCTCATCATTTGATTTTGAAAAAGCAAATTTGGCATAAAGACATTTGTAATTTTTTGCTATTTAAAAAAAATACTGAGTTGGTTTGCCTATTCTCAATAGACTTGTCCCTGACTAATTATTACATGTTTCATTTGATGAGAGACCAATGAGGCAAAGTTTTTGAAAAGGAGACCAAACTCAAAGCTTACCTTAACGACTTTTTTTGCCTCCAAACCCAAAGAGTTTGACAAACTGTCATAGTCAATAATGGAGCATTTATAATTAAATTTTACTTAAAAAGAAAAAGTATCTAATTATTTTTGCACACGCTCAAGAATTAAAAACACAATAGGGCTCTAACTATTTTTACCTGGACTGTTCTGAAGCAACAAAAATATTTCATATAAACCTATGAACCATAATATAAAGTTATGAATCCGGAATCTATGATTTTTGATAGATTCTAGGAGCTTCAGAGATTTTAAACTCTAAAACTAGATATAAATCCAGGTAAAAATATTTGATTCAAAACAGTGGAGCTTTCTAATCCCTGGAAGATATAGAAATAAACTAATGAACTTTATATTAACTCAAAAACAAGAAGAAAAAAGTACAACAAATAATAAATAAAATAAATATTTATAACGTTGTATTAGGCACCAGCAATTTTCAACTTTTTTTTAGAAAAATCAATTGTTTCAAGGGGAGTCTTTATTAGACCATAAAACTATGCGCAAAATATGAAAGTTGTAATTTTTCCTGATTCTATCTTGATTTATTTTAATTTTTTTAAATCTAATTCATTACTCAAACTAGAGTGAGTTATAATTAAAGTATTTTTTAAATGAGTGTTAAACATTTTCCTGCGCATTTTCACATATAAATTTTTTTTTTTAATTTTATAATCTTTTAGACATATTTGGGTCCTGTAATAAATGTCAAAGTCATTTTACATAAAAGCCATATAACTAGATAAACACGTAAATAAAACATTTATAAAAAACATGTTTTTAAATGTTGCAAATTATTTAGGTTTAGATGGGAAGCTAACAAAAAAAAGAAAAAAAAAGAAAATAATTTTATTTTTTAATTACAAAAAAAAACATTTATCTTTTTAGCTCGATAACTTTATTTTCTTTATAACTTCATTTATGTTGATTTTTTTCAAAGTTATTTTTCAAATAAAATAGGTGCTAGTTAGTTTTGGACCTTTTTTTATTTTTGAGTTATTTTTTATAAATTATTTACTCCATCTTGAAGCAACTTAATACTAAAATTTGCTATTACCTATTGTTGTATATCCTTTAACTATAATAATATTGCATATTCTCAGTTTAGTCATTGAATGAGCTCAGAACTAAGGTATATATTATTATATAGTTACAATATACTCGAGTTTTTCTTTTTTGAACAAGTGCTGGGTTAATAAAACACGCACTCAGATTTATACAGTGTAATTTTCTTAATTGTGGCAATAATGGCCTAATGGTAGAGCGCTTGCTTCAAGCGATAAGTTCTGAGTTTGATTCCCAGCACTTCCCTGGTAGTACTGTGCTCAACTTGTTTATCTACACAGCAGCCTTGTTTGTCAAGGTTGGTGTTTCGAATTTAAAAAGTTGAGAGGGTTGTAACCACAATAGAAGTAGCTTCCTTGACTGTAGTGGCCTTATAAGCCTTGTAGAGGTGATAGTATTAAAAAAATATATATTCAAAATGAATAAAATCTTTAAAAATAACAACAAAATTTATAAAATATACAGATTTTTTTAACTTTTGTTATTTATATATAATTTGTTATAAGCAATTAAACTGGATTTAAAGAATTATTATGCAACTTTGGCTCTTTGCAAATATAACATAAAGAAAAATTTTATCAGAGACAACAATATAAAATATTTTGAATATATAACTTTAATACTTATTTTATCTTTTAATAAAAAATACTTTTTGCAAAATTTATTTAATAAATATTTAAATCTTTTAATAAAAAATAGCTATTAAAAAAAATTCAGCTTATTTCAAAAAATAAATCTTTGATCCAAGAGAATAAATCTTATAAATTATGAATAAAAAAGCAAAAACATTTGCCAGTAGACTAAACACTTTAAGTTTTCCATAGTTTTGTAATTAAACAAATAAACAAATATGTTCCATTCATATTCTTTTACTTAATTTGAAAATGCACCAACACTACAAGGCTGTTTTGTCATTTAAAATTTTTTAGACTCAACTTTACATTTTGTCTTTTATGAGTAGTTGGATGAAGAGCTTTGTCAAATTAGGGACCAATTTAACAAGATTTTTTTTCACTTTTGTGTTGCTATCAAATATGACTGAAATATGCTTTATTTATAGAATTTTTTGATATCTTTTTATGAATACCAGATCACCATTGGGTTGTTTAATCTAGTTATTCCATTTCATGAGATGTATAATGTACAATTAAAGTATAAAAAATGGAAGCAGAACAACAATTGACTGACGATTTTCCAACAAATTACACTTGGTTTTCATTTAAGCTACATAACTGTTATCATTAAACAACTTCATCCATTGTAACAACCTTTAACAAAGCAGATAACTATAAAAATAAATTCGATAACAGCAATATCTTATTGCAGTAAAGAAACAAGGTGTTTTTCACATACAATAATTTTATTTGAAGATGCTAAACTTTCTAGTGGCAATTGACAAATCCAAGTGTCTATCATCAATGCTGAAATATTTTGACAACCTAAGAAGTTTTAATAAAGATATTTATGTTATATAAATTTCAATAATAAGAAATAAATTCTTATAAAGCAAATAGAAATTAATTAAGATACTACTATCTTAGTAAAGAAAAATAATATTACAAATCAACATATAAAATTAGAAATTAAAAACTAATTAAATATATAATAAAAATATATGTATAATTTATTTAAAATTTAGAATTATCACAAGGTGCGATAAAACTTGAGGATTTGATTTCAGCTTTATCTCAACAATTTTTTAAATTCATGAGTAAAACTTATAATGAGATATTTTCCTCTAAAGTTTAAATGATTGCAGTGCAGTGATATAATGCAAAATAACATAAATTTGAGATAAATAATAGGATGGTTTATGATTATGACTTTTACTTTTATATTTAAAATTTAATACTATTCTTTAGCAACTAATCCTTTTATTGATTTTTGACTTAAATGAACTGAACTACCAAATTTTAAATTGGCTTAAAAGAGCTGTATGTTCAGTGTTTTACAAAAAAAAGAAAATACAAATAGTAATAATTTACAGAATGTATTACAACAATGTAAAAAATATATAACTTTTTTTAAACTAAAGTAAGTTTTTAAATTATAATTAAAGTAAGTTTGCAAAACAACATGTAGGTAATGGCAAGCATTTTATTATAATAGTTTGTATATTTTGTTGTTGTAACCTGACTTAAATTTTAATTCTATATCATCATAAAATGAGGATCAATAATAACTACAAATAAAGACAAAAACACATAAATTTATTTTTAAAAAAACATATTTCCTTTCCACTCTCAACAGCTCTCTCTTTTAGATTTATTTACAAACGCAATAGTGATTTTTTAAGGTCTGTATTTTAGCTGTAAAAAAGATTTTCTATTAGCCTATTTTTATGTGAAAAAATATCATTATTATTATGTGAAAATTTTTTTTTTATCAAAGAATGAATGTGAGTTGCACATAAAGCTAAACTATCGTTGTAAAAATTATAGTTTTTTAAATATATATATATGTTTTTTTACAAATAATACATGTAGTTTTTTAGTTAGTGCAATCAGAAGATGAGTAGTTCCTTATTTTTTTACTTCAGTTTGATTTCTGCAGCAAAACATTTTACAACACAAACTTTAAAATTGATAATGGTTAGTTTTTTTCTTAAAAAAACAAGTACTTGATTATTTTGTTTGTTACCTTTATAGCAAGGATACCATCTGATGTTATCCCATCAAATATTAATTCATCTAAAGTGATCATTATAATTGAAAATTTTATCCAGGGTAAAAATAAATGATAAAATAAATAATAATACAATAATTTATATCAAGCTCTACTTAGTAACATTTTTGACTCATTTATGTAATCACTAATGATGGGTTGAACTCCAAAAAACTTTATGAACAAGCCAAAGTTTAATAGAAATAGTATTAGTATGTTAAAATATATTTAACTAAAAGAAAATAAATTTAATGTATAAATATTATTACCAAAAGCTAAACACCAATACAAAAAAAATCTAAATTCACTTAAAGATAATGGATAAAATAATAGCAAACAAAATGGATACAAAATGGATACTATTTAACTGCTAGTTAATAGTATTTTAATATTTAAATTAGAAATAGTTTTCTAATTTAAATATTAAAATATTATTTACAAATAATGGAATCTACAAAAACTAAAGATGCAGAAAATAATAAACATACAGTTAATATATATGAATAATAAAAATAAAAATAAAAAATGTATACATATATAAAATAATAAATATATACTAATAATATCGTAATGTTATTTCTTTAACAAGGATTTGATGGTATAACTTATGTTTTTCACAAATATAATTTGTAAAACGTAAAAGTCCATCACAGGATATTCAATACCAAGCAACAATAAAATATCAATACTTCTCTGATAAAATTTAAAATTTGAAGTTTGTTAAAGAATATCTTAAAGTATACATAATCAATAAAAGCACTAATCAACTTTTTGACTAAAAAGATGGTTCACTTAATTTAGATGTATACCATGATGGAGATGTAAGCGCAAAATCTCCAACAAAAAAAACCTTTCTTTTAAAACTTTCGCGATTTGTCTTACCATGCGTATTGCATGAGAAACCGTACACATTTAAATAGCGGAACTATCGTCCATTCCGGTTGTTAAACTTAGCCAATAAATTTTTATTATATCAACAAAACCTTTAATTTTTAGTAATTTTAAAAATGAATTTTATTACTAACGTTGTCAGTTAACTTCACAGAAACTGAAACTAGGATTTTATGAATTATCTTTCTTATTAGATTTCTATTTTCCAATATTTTTAAAAACAAAACCACTAATTTAATTATATAGATCTTTATTTAAATTTAATGGTCTAAAAAATTAGAAATTACAGAATTTTAACATACATACATACATACATACATACATACATACATACATACATACATACATACATACATACATACATACATACATGTATACATACATGTATACATACATATATACACACATATTATGGTAGTTAAGTTTGTAGTTTTTTTGATTAACTAGTGAACAAGCTTATGCTTCCCATCTCTTATAAGACGCAATGTTCGTTGAGTAAAACTATTTTTATATGTCGTGCTTGCAGCGGCTTGAACCCGAGTTGATACTTTGTCTTGTTGTTATTTAAGAATTATTTTTTGTCTTCATGTGTAGCGGATGATTTGGGTTATGTAAAATTCATTTTATAATTTTTATACATATATTGTCAATGTCTGTATCAGTGTTTTCGATGTTCTATTTTTGGACTGATTTTGGTGATTTCTGGACTAATACCTACAGATTTTAGCGTTTTTAGATGTATTTACTGTAAATATTTTGTATTTGCAGCAAATATATTATAGTTAACTAAAATATACTTGCTGTGGAAAATTACCTAGAATTTAAAGTGCGTTGATCGAGTCATTTAACGGTTTTTAGTATTTGATATCTTTATGTTTTTAATGCTATTTAAAATATATATTATAAACAAGTACATATTGTAAACCCAAATTGCAACCCTGGCTTGAATTTTAAACCCGTTGTTTGAGAAATATCTTCGTTTGTCTTTAAATATCTTCGCGTTATATTCTTTATTATCAACCTCTTATATCCAAATAGATCGTTTTTACAGGAGAGTAACTATTTATCATTTACAGTGTTTGTCGTGTTTATAATATTTTGCAGTGGCTTATAATATTTCTTATAGGATTTAACATGCAAACTTATCAAAAATTACTTTTTTGACCAAATAAGTATTTACAAGATTTACAAGATAGACAAAAATTTTTAATGAACAAAACTAAGTCAAACAAAAGTAAATAAAGTTTTTGAGGTGGCTGAAAAGTTTTTATGATAAGAATTTATTTAAGCATGATTACATTTACTTACCAAGTCAATATTATTACATTGATTGTTTAATAAAATCCCAAATAAAATTAAATTCTTTCATAAAATTTAGCCCGACTAAAATTTTGTCCGATAAAAATATCTACAATATGATTAGACAAACGGCGTTAAGATAATGCAGTACTAAAATCAAAAAAAAAAAAAAAAATTAAATCCTATAAATTAATAACTTTTTGTTTTAAGTTAATAATACAATTTTTTTTTGCGCTTATGCAACAGAAAACTTGAAATACAAAGGTTGACGCAGAAGTTTTAATATTAAACCAAAAAAAAAATACAATTATTTTCAACGATACATATACAAAAAGAGCAAACTATTATATTTATTAAACGTTGTATAACCTTTCGCTCTGATGATAACCAGCTAACCTTAAATCAACAAGCTTAATCATGACGTCAAGTTTGATGTTTTTTCAGGCAGATAACATTGAGAAGTTATTGCATATTTGAAGGTTTTTTTTGCCATAAACTAGTCTATCGATATGTTTCAATAAATTTTTAAAAGAATTAACGTTCGAATATTGAGATGGCTATTTAGATTTTTTTAAATTAAAAAATTTAGTTTTTTTTAAATTAAAAAAATTTAGTTTTTTTTAAATTAAAAAAATAAAAACTTGAAGATTACCCGTAAAAAAGAAACTTTGAAAAAACATTTTTTTTTACGTATGTTTTGAATCATAATCTTATTTAAAAATCATTTATCCTTAAGGTATAATCATCCTTTCCATATGCCGGCATCACGTATTTATTAATGTATTTCTCCGAAGAATGCAAATGTTGCTTACTCTAGCAAGAAACGGATGAAAGCTGTATAAAATTTTTCGGCATCCTAAAGTAACGTAAAAAAAAATGTATTATTTAGGTCAAAAAATTTTCTATTACGCAACCAAGCTTTAGGAGATTTATTTTTGATTTTGATCTCAGCATGGCGGGTAAAAAATATAAGACATAATTAAGTATATTGATGCAGCACATCAAAAGCAGACTCAAAATTCTTCCAAGTGATATTGATAATCTAACTGAGTGGTCAGACAAATGGATAATAAATTTAACATCGTTAACAAAAAATTTTCAATATTATATGAAAGATTCAAAACTAGTCTCAACAACTACAGAAAAAGACATTAGCATAATGATATCAAATACTATAAAGTGGAATTACCATACCAATATGATTGTAAATAAATCAAATAGTCGATTAGGTAAATTAATCAAATCAGTTCTTACAAGGATAAAAACACGATAAATATTCTGCACAGCACTCTCGTAAATCTTATTCTTGAACATACCAGTATAGAATCCCTGTAATAAACAATATACAAAAATATGAGAAACTAAATTGACTCTAGAGTTAAGTCATCTACCCTATAAAACAAGGTTAAAAAAACTTCAACTAACTTTAAAACCAAGAAAATAAGAGGTGGTTTAATTCAATATTTTAAAATTTTCATAAATTGGACAATGTATCTTGATGTCAACAATCAAAGTCAGCAAAATCTATTTCAGCATACAGTCAAGCTGCAAACATTAGGGGTCATAAATCACGTTTTAATATTGAACTTATAAAAGCAACAAACTATGGGAAAATATAATGACAGAGCTGCAAAACTGTAGAACAAACTACCAAAAGAAATCAATTTCGCAGAAATTATTAAAATCTTCAAGAACAAACTTGATAAAAATATGGATATTATGCTATAACATTATGATATAATCTCTAATCAAAATAAATTCAATACGACGTTTGATCTCAAAAAGCATAATAAATAAATAATATAATTTTATTTTCAAATAAAACATTCTTAACCAACTGCCGAAATCATTGAGATGACCTTGCCAAATCATTGAGATTTTTAAAAATATCAAATCACTCTTTCGTACTTTTTAAAACCAAGATTTTTTAAAAAATAAGACATAAAAACTCTTCAAAATCTTTCATTGAATCTGTCAATCGCAATTTCAACAAACCATTTTTTCAATTCCTTTCATCAACAAAAGACAAAAAAATCTTTTTATAATGATTGTTCATGCAGTGAGTATGCCAAATTTTTTCCTTTATAAAAAACTTGAAAACTTATTGTTTACGTCCTGTTAAAATTTCCCGTTAAGATTTTAAAAATTTCTGCAATCGCTTATGGATTGGTTTGGCTTTCACTTTCCTAAAATTATTTTAACTTTTTCAGGTAATGGTAATGTATCACCGTAACGCTATCAATTCAAGCCTCACGATGTGATTTTGACAAGGATTTTACAGTGAAATGTTACAAATTTCACATTAAATAATGTTGAAACGAATACGGGATGTTCGAGTAACTTCTAGATTAAGTGCAAACTCCAAAGTTTTGTATGTTTGTTTTTATTTCAAATGTTTTGTCAAAAAGCGCAACAATTAGGGCACGAAACAAAATAACCATAAAAGTGATCTCACTCGCTTAAATATGGCGGAATGACAAGAGAGGGATTAGATTTTCATAAAAATTTATCTTTTTATGTTAGATCAAAGTTTATAAATAGATTTACACTTTCATAAAAATTTCAAAACATTTGCCAAGTAAAGTTTTTCACATATAACTTCTAAGAAAGGTATTAGTTTTTGATAACATTTCAAATCTGATAATAAATTTTCAACTCGTAAAGTAACTGCTTTAAAAAAAGAGTATCTGGTTACTTAACTCCAATACTAAACTTTAACTTTAGATCAACTCCTAAAAAATGACGTCAATTGAATAAAAATAAAATAATTAGCTTGCACCTACCAATACCAAGTTCAGAGTACGACTGCTGTATAAAGCACGTCACACAGCTGCAAAAAATCTTTTTTAAACACCTAATTTATAACTCTTCTATTGTTGTAGGATTTTTTTTTTTTTAAACATCTTCGCTTCCAATAAGGCTGCAAGCAACCACTAATTAAAGTTGGAAGTAACTGGAAAAGAAAAGAGCAAGATAACGATTGATAGGCGACTTAAAGGATTGCAAATTACATGAATAAGGAAAGCAAGATGAAGGAAGCAAATTCCAAAGAGCTGAAGTTGAAGGAAAAAAACTAAACGAATAAGAGTTTTTGGAGCACTTAGGAACAATCACAGAAAAATGATGAGACTTAATTGAATGACGAGAAACACGAGAATAAATTTTAGAAGATGATACTAAGATGATATAAGATGATAGAGCAGTGCCCATTATAGAATTTGTAGAAAACAGAAAGAGAAGCAACTTTACGACGATGTCATAATGGTTGGAGGTTAGCTGCAAGAGCAGGTGCAACTATGTTTACAATGCGTTTTTGCACCTTGTCTAAAAGAGAAAGGGCATCATTAGAAGATCCGCCCCAGATATGGTAACAGTATTCCATTCAAGGCTGGATTTGAGATTTATAGAGATAGAGAATAGAATCCGAAGTAAGAAAGTGTCGAGCTTGATAAAGAGATGCAACCTTAGTAGATGCTAACTTTGCAACTGATTTGATATATGGTTTCCAAGAAAGATTGGAAGTAAGAGTTAATCCTAGAAGATGAAGAGTAGATGACTCATCGAGTACATCGCCGCTCATAAATATAGGAAGATCTAACTTATTGCGATAACGATTGGCTGAAAAAAATTGAGTTTTATCTGAATTAAAATTCACCAGCCACTGTGAGCCCCATGCTGTAGCAGAAGTGAGATCCTTTTCAAGCTCAAATGCCCCTCCAAGCAATCAGAGGGTGTTGGTTTCTTATCACGACAAAAATAAATGGTAACATCATCAGCAAACAATGCCACCTTAGATGTGAGAATATCTGGAAGATCGTTAATGTAAATTAAAAAGAGTATAGGGCCAAGGATAGAACCTTGAATAACCCCTGAAGTTACAAAATAAGAGTGCTGTCCGTCGAGGACAACTTTTATAATACGATTGGAAAGGAAGGATTTAATAATCTTAAAGTTGTTGCCAGATACATCATAAGAAGAAAGCATATGGAGAAGACCAGCATGCTCTGATAAATACAAGAGAGATGGAATTAAAGATTTGCCCTTATTATTAATACTACTAAAGATTCTCCAGAAGTTACGAGAACCTAATTTTTGAGATGAAATACAAGATTTAATGACCTGAGAATAGCGGGCTTTGACGTTAGACAAAACCTTATTACAATGGTTTCAAGCAGTAATAAACAGACGTCTGTTTTCAGGAGAATTGTTTTGCTGATAGATATGGAAATAATGGTTTCGATTGGCAATCGCAACAGCACAGTGTGAGGAAAACCATGGAGAAGAGTGAGGCTTGACTTGGAATCGTCGAGAGGGAATAAAAGATTCCATGCTAACCTGAATCCAAGAAGTTAAGTAAGAAGCACATTTATCGACAGGAAGACGAAAGATTTCTACCCAAGGGCCATCACGAAGAAAATCACGGAAAGAATCCCAGTCAGCTTTAAGGTAGTTGTAAGAGGTACGATAATAGGGGGGTTCAGGTGATGAAGAAGAATGAGATATTAGTTTTAGAGAGATAAAACTGTGATCAGAAGTACCTAAGGGTGAATGTGGAGAAACTTAGCACTGACTAGGATCAAAAACAAGACATAAGTCGAGTAGAGAAGGTAAATGATTCGGGTTGTCTGAAAAGCGAGTTGGAAAGTTGACTATTTGAGTTAGGGATTGAGAAAGGCAAAAGTTGTGGGCTTTAATGCATGCAGAATCACTGACACTAGAGCTAAGCCATTCAGAGTGGTGAGCATTAAAGTCACCGACAACAACTATATTAACTGATAGATAAAGAGAGAGGACTTGGTCAATATGAGGGCTCGGTCAATATCAGAAATAACATCAAAAAGAGTGCATTCTTGAGATGAAGGAGAGCGATATAGAACAAAGAGAAAGGCGATAGAGTGAAGCGTTGCTTAACGAAAGCACATGAAAGAATAGTCTGTGGATTCAAACCTAGTTTCCCGACAAATGGGGGAATTCTTACAAATTTAAATGCCCTGACCAAGCATGTGACTATTGGAATAACGAATTAATGTAAGGTAACCATAAATACCAAGATCACAAGATGAGACAGCTGAACTCAAATTAGTCTCACAAAGAGCAAGTAGGTCTGGTGAACTTTGCAAGAGATAAGACTCAACAGAAGAAAAGTTACTTCGAAGACCACGGATATTAGTGAATGATAGGTTTAGAGAACTTGGTGATGATGGTTTTTTGTGTTTTATAGTTTTTGGTACTTTATTCATTTTTAAATTTGTTGAAGAACTTGACTCAAAGCATAGATAATACTCAGAACACTGCCTAATATCCCAAGCATTTGCCTCATAACTATTAATAAAACCTAAGCCGTAACAAAGGGCTCCAAATGTGGCCTTGGCAATGCACACCAAAAGTACAAACAGAGACACCATCCATGTGCAACATGGCACTGTTAATACTTTAATATTTTTCAGTTGTTGATGGAATCAGCCTCTCTGAGAGCTACCACAGTGTTTGGGAAACCTGACTACCAGCCGGCCTCAGAACCATAAAACTGAGTTTTAGAGCTGTATCCTCATTAGGAGATAATAGAATGAGTTGTTTAGTCATAAAAACAGAGACACAAGCAAAACCCATGCATTGAGTAAAGAAGATCCAGCAATTTGATTAAAAATACATCTGCGCCAGCCTAATAGATGAAGAAGGGGTGCGAGACTGGTCAACAGATAGAATCTGTTTACCCCTTAAGTCTTTTTCTAGGTGGCTTTAAGTCTTTGCCTAGGAGGCCTAGGATTAGGCATGATAACCAGAATTTTTTAAATCATACCTCGTCCTACTTTTAATAAAAGATATTTTCTTAAAGGATTTTCTGAATGTGTCTTGAACCTTTAAAACCCGGCTACATTAAACAGAAGACAACAGATAATTACAATAATTATACATGTATCATTTTTTCAATGTTGAACGCTGATTTTAATTCTGATAACTTTCATCGTTTTATTAAGCAACCTTTTAGATAGATAATCCATGACGTCATTATAGATTGAGCTAGCATTCAAAATTATAAACATTGGAGTTGAATATTCATTTTGTTTTTGATGACTCACAAAACTCTCATATGTGCAAAAACCCACTGAGAGCATAGTAAAAAATGCAGCATCTGTGCTGAATACAGCATCGGAGTATACAAGCCACAATCTTGTAAATATCTCTCCATCGACGAGAAAAATTATTTTTTGAAAACGCTGTTTTAGTTACTTGAACAGTTATTTTTTCATAATTTCACAGCGGTCATGTTCTCAGAAATTTTTGGCCCTTTTCAGGGTCGTTGACCATTACCAAGTTTATTGAATTGTTGTTAGGCTCAAACAATACAACAATATATACAAATATCGATGTTTCTATGTATATATGTTGTGGCAAAGTGGATAATGTTAAAAGCGTTAAATCATAATACATAAGTTACAATTATACAGAGTACAGTTAATTGTAATAACTATTTTAAAAAATTCTTAAAAAAAAAGTAGTTTTTAGTTATGCAAAAATGCAAGGATGCAAACTATTTTATTGCATTAACTTTTGGTTTTTTTATTTTTTTTTTTTAAATAGTTATACCCGTGACCAAATATAGACAATTTTGACACAAATATATATAACTTTTGAATGGATATTTACTATATTATTTTCAAAGTCATATGAATAAAATCTAAAAATTAAAATAAATATCAATTTTTCAGAATAGACTGCAATGTTTTGATCAAAAGTGATGGCGACGGGAATTTTAGCAACGATTCTAAGGATTAAAAAACATAATTAGAAAAAAAAAAAATTCTTTTCCATTGCTTTCCAAATTATTGTTCTAACAGCTTACCATAATCTTTCTTTGTTTGTTTTTTCAAATTCATATCGTCTTTTTTTTCTTGAAACTATCGTATCTATTATTATTATTTTAAAAAACTAATTAATCACTCATCATACAACGTTGTAAAAATTTGATCTTTGCTTTTGAAGTCTCCATAAAGCATAAGCATATATGAAACATAAAGCATAGGCATATATGAAACATAAAGCATAAGCATATATGAAACATAAAGCATAGGCATATATGAAACATAAAGCATTAGCATATATGAAACATAAAGCATAAGCAAATATGAAACATATTCAAAAAAACTACAAAGATTATATTATATTATATAAAAAGTTTTTTTTTTAATTTTTTGCTGCATCTACAAATTAGTAAACGTTTGTATCAGAATTTTGAATCGGTAAAATAAGCATTATCGCCTGCTACCTAGCAGGTCAAGTTTAATTCGCGAAAAGTTGACTTTTTGTATTGAATTTAGGTAATTTCTCAGTCCTACTCAAACACTTTGAAAAAAACTTCTGTGCTAGCAAATATATGGCAACATCCAAATGTTCAATGTTATCCTGTTGTGTTGACAACTTGTACGAAAAATTCTTTTTGTTTGCAAGGATATATGAATAAACCTGTTTAAATTCTTTATGTTGTTTTTCAGTACTAATTGAATTTAGCGTTAAATTTGCGGTACTCGAGGTAAATTATGAAATCTTGACGGAAAGAGTCAAGATTTCACGATTTACCTTTATAGTTCATTATTTTGATAATCTTTCGTTGAATAGTAATATAAAAAACATGAATTATACGAAAAACATTACACAATTATAAAAAAAGTCAAGTTGTTAACTTTTATGTGAAAAAAAAAGAAGCTAAAAAACGTTTAAATAAACGAACATTCAACAACATTCATGAAAAATTGTTAGAACGTTCACGATGCAGAAGATAAACTAATTGAAACAATAGCCCGTTTGATCAAGTTCAAAAAACTCATATCCAGGTGCATTTTTGTAGTTCCAAGTATCTATTGATATAATTCTGACAATGTGATGAAATATTAGCCCAAAAATCAACAGGTTTTTAAGATGTTTAAACTTCTTGTTTAGTTCTGCAAGTGCAAGGGCGGATCCAGCATTATTTGGTGATTAAGAAAACAAACTTCAAAACATGGAGCAAAGCTCAAATATTTATATGTTTATACTTATGTCAAATAAAAATGCTTAGCAAAAAATTACAATGATTGGGAACAAAAAAGCGTGTTTCTTCTCTAATTTCTATTCCTAAACGCAGGAGCAACAAGTTGATAAAATATTTTTTTTTTACTATTCTTAACTAAATTTATATTCATCAAACAATTTTAAATTTCATAGAACAATCTCTAAACGTTCAGAAATTAAATTTCATAGAACAATCTCTGAGCGTTCAGTAATTAGGACTATATAGAATTTATCAGTCTCTCAAATTGCGGGGGGCTTTATATGGTTTAAACATTATATGGTCATAATTTTTGTAAATTTAACCAGCCCAAATTTATACTTTTAAAAAAAGAAAGTTCAAGTTCTTGATCAACTAGCATTAAAATATTGATGTAAAGGGGATAGAGCTTTTCATTTCAAGCAAGTTGTTGATTGATGAAACCCTATAATTAAAAAAAAGTATGGCTTTTTTAATTTTCAATCATCACCACTTAAGCAAACTAAATTTTAATGCGTGCTAATTGACCAGCGGATTATATCATCTGAAAATAAATTTTCTTCTGACAATACATTGAGTAGCTTAAAACGTTTTCTATGATGACGAGTATTATGTTTACTCGTTGTTTGTATTCTATATCTAAAAAAGCACTTAAAACTCTCGGCTAAGTCAACAACTTGAAAAAATGCAATCTTAGTCAAGTGGTATTTAGTGGCATTGTTTTGAATTCAAGAAATATGTATCGGTAGTGCAATGGTTTCTTTTATAATAAAAAAGTTGAAAAATTCGTAACAAAAACTTAAACTTTGAAGTATGTTTTTGATACCTGATAAATTATCGGAAATTTATGGGGTAGTGGTGTAGTGGTAGAGCACTCGCATCATAAGCGAGAAGTTCCGAGTTCAATCCCTACCACGTTCTTGGTAGTACCGCGCTTAACTTGTTTCTCCACGCAGCGGCCTTGTTCGTCAAGGTTCCTGTTGGGGAGTAATAGAGTTTAGAGAGCGTTGTAGCCACAATTAAAGTAGCCTCATTGACTACAGTAGCTTTCATGACCTTGGGGGAGATGAATTAACAATTAAAAAAAAATAAAATAAAAAATAAAAATTGTTTTTTAATAAACGAAACTAGTTTTGAATTGAATTAAAAAAGCTGGTTCATCTTTTTTAATTTCGTTCGGAACTGAATAAATGATTTGTTGCTTATTTTGATCGACTCAAAACCGATAAAAAACGAAAGAATGATTTCCCTCCCAATCGGTTAAAGCATTAATGGATAATTATTTTAATTGAGCGTGTTATGTAAATGCGCATATAATATTTGATATTTTTTTAAATAAAATTTTTAAATAATTTGACTTCAAAAATAACCTTGACTACAATACACGCAAGTTAGGTACACGGCGGAGAATCTGAGTAGGGACCATTAAAAAACACAAGAAATTTTACAGAATAAAGGTTTTTTTAAAAGTTGTTAGCAAAATGCTAACTTAGCTTTCAATTGTAGATTTCAATTACTTAAAAAAAAGCAAAATGTTTTGTAGTTGGGTGGGAAAACAAATCTAGAGGAGGATGGGGGAGGGGGGCAAATACTGAAACAATATACTGAAACCATTGCTAATATTTATAAGGTAAAAAATGTAAAACTAAAATTATACCTTACATTAAGAAAATAACACATTGAAAAGCTAAAGAAAATTAAATTATTGAAAAAATTTAAAAATAAAGCAAAACTAAAACGAAATCTATGTCCATAAATTAAAATTCTCTATGTCCATAAATTAAAATTCAATCTTGGTGAACATGAATCATTTGTTAGAGTTATTTTTTTTGAATTGGTAAAATTAGACATTATGTGTTTAAATAAAATGAGATAAAAAAAAGGTGTCATAGCTGTTTCATCTTAATCTTGTTTTTTTTTAAAGTAAAGATACTATGCATTTTACATTACATATTTTAACTGAGAAAGCACGGTTATTTTAACTTATGCATACATTATTTACGTGACTTTTATATCTTTATATAGGAGATACTATACACATATTATGATACTAGTGAATCAAGTATTTATGAACCTACATCTATTTCATGTAAATGAATGGAAAGCTTAATAACCAATAGCATTGTAAATTATCTCTCATTTGTTGTCTCAATCTCAACATATTCTTATAAAGAATAAAGCATGTGTTACAAACTTATTAGAATGCAATGATTATATTACAAAATGCTTAGCTAACAAAAATGCAGATTTAATATATCTGGACCTTTCAAAAGCATTTGACACAATCTCTTGCACCTTATTAATCCTCAAGCTGAAAGCTTATGGTATTGTTGGAGACCTTCTTGATTGGATTATAGATTTTCTCACTAATAGAAAACAGAGAGTAGTACTTGGATAACACATTTCTCCTTGGGCTCATGTTAATAGCGGTGTCCCACAAGGCTCTATTTTGGGCCCAATACTCTTTATAACTTATATCAATGACTTGCCAGACAATTTAAAATGTGTTTGTAAGCTATATGCAGATGATTCTAAGTTAATAAATGAACTAAGAGTAAATAACAATTCTTAATGATACTACTGATATTCAAACTGATTTAAATAAAATCCCTGAATGGACAAAAATTTGGTTAATGAAGCTCAACCTAGAAAAATGTAAGGTTATGCATATGGAAAGAAACAACCTACGCACTATTACCCACTATTCATTTCAAGATACAATCAATTATTTAAATTACGATTTTGAAAAATCAGAAGTAGAAAAAGATCTTGGTATACTTGTTTCAAGTGATGCTAAATATTTTCACCGAGTTATTCATGCTAGTAAAAAAGCTAACAGAATGCTTAATATGCTGAAAAAACATTTGTATCCAGGAATTTAGTGTTATGGACCAAGTTATACAAAACATGTCAGACCTAACCTGGAATATACAATCAGTGCTCGGTCTCCTTACACAATAAAAGATAAAAAAATTATTGAGAAAATACAAAGACGATCTACAAAAATACCGACCATATGCAAACATCTTGGTTACACAGAGAGATGTATCTTGTTTCAAATTTAAAAACTGGAAAATCGTAGAATAAGAGGAGACTTAATTCAAAAGTTTAAAATCGATAAAGGTCTTGCAATCCTTAATTAGCACACTAAACCTATTATTGATCCGGCTCGATGTGGTAAAAGAGAACAGTTTGTAGGAGAGTTTAATAAAAATTGTGAACAACGATATCATTGTAATGCACTCAGTGATCCAATAGTAAACTGTTCGAAAACGGATAAATTTAAGTGAATGCTTGACAGTTCAATAGGTAGTTGCCTATAGTCATTTTATGACTTTAATAGGACCTGTATCCTATTTGCATCTCAAATACTATATATATATATATACATACATATACATACATACATACATACATACATACATATATATATATATATATATATATATATATATATATACATATATATATACATATATATATATATATAAATATATGTATATATATATATATATATATATATATATATATATATATATATATATATATATATATATATATATATATATATATATATGTATATATGTATATATGTATATATGTATATATGTATATATGTATATATGTATATATGTATATGTATATATATATATATATATATATATATATATATATATATATATATATATATATATATATATATATATATATATATTTATATATATATATAATTACTGTCAATATATTCAATTATAATTAAAAATTACAATACGATTATGGAGATATGATGAAGATTTAAAAAATCAATCGAATTCTTTTATTTGAAATCAGCACGAATTTATAAGCGTATTACGTCCAAACAAAAGCTTTAGATGTTATAATTTTTTTTGCTTCAGGTTTTTTTAATATTTGAAGAAACTTTTTTTTTTAATATAATTTTCAAAACTTTTTTACTAGTCCTAAAAGTGAATATAAAGAACACCATTTTGAAATCTATAGATCGCTTTCGCTTATCGGCATTAACATGAATTAATTTAAATTTTTTTGAAAAAGTGCCTTAATTAACTATAGATCCTAGTTCTAATCGGTTCTGACATATATTAACTATATATAGTTGTCAAAATACAATATTTCTATCAATTTTCACAAAAAATACTAGAGTTCCGACCAAAAAAGAGCTTATAATTAAGAAAAAGCACCAATAAACGATCAGAACAGATCATATTATTAAACTATGATGTTCGTATTACCTAAAAAAACGTATTTATTTAAAATCTTATTCAAATTTGGACAAGCGAAAAGAATCTTCGGTCTGGGTTTTTTCGCTATAAACATTTATATTTTATTATACCGCAAAATTTATCATTTTAACTTTTTTAGTCTTTTCATAATTCACGAACCTGATCCTTTAATGGAAATAAGTCGTAGTCAACAAAATATCATACAGACGCCATAATATTTTAAAATTGCCTTAACTACACCGAAAAGTCAGGCAATTAGAGCGAATGAGACAACACTTCCTAGCCAAGCATTAATAATTTTTGCGTCGATTTTGAAATGTACACACAAAGAACGATTGTTGACACGGAGGTAGTATACTTTGTCATGGCCCAGGTGTTCTTTTAAGAGTTCCGCTTATAGATTGTCGAGTTAAGCACAGTATGTTTCTGTTGCGATTGTGGTTTTTAGTAGAAGCAGTTCCCAGAAAACAACGCTGCGCACGTTTCACCAAACCAAAAGCAACACTTTTTTAGGGTGTACGTTGACTTTTGAATTGGTTTGATGGTTGTTCCAGTTCAAGGAATTTGCATTTCCCAGTGTAAGCTACGCAGAGTACCGATTTCTAATCTCCGTTTAAAGATGTGACGAAAAGAGTAGAGATTCGTTGAGGTGTTATTTTGCTGGCCTAGTTGACTAGTGTTAAATTTGTGTGGTATCAAGGCAATATTTACAACTGCTCTTGTGGGTTTAATGAGCAGGTGGGTGAATATTTTTATATTTATTAGTGTAAATTTTGTAATTTTAAAGCTCGGAATGGGTGGGAAAATTTTCCGGAAATCAGTAAATGCTCCCTCCTTTGTATTAAACACCTGAGAGTAACAAGTCATGTTTACGGACAAGATTTGCAATAAACTAAGGGCGACTTTAAAACAATGTATATAAGCGAGAAGCTGCGTAATTGTAAATAAAAATGATAAAAACTTATGGAAGCGAGGTAATTTTAATACTAAATTATTATACTTGATATTAATTTTGTATAAATGTTGTACGCATTTTATAAGTAGTATAATGTTGTATATGGGTAGTTTAATGTATGCCTTGTATGGGTTGTATAATACTATAAATATCGTTTGCTTTGTACGGGTATTGTTTTAAAAATGTAAGAGAAAAAGAAGTTAAATATTAAAGAGTTACAACAACAGAAACTTCTCACATGTTCTAATAGAATTCATTCATTTTATAACCTATAATATTAGTAACTCAAATGAATAAAATTTGAAAAATGCCAAAGAACTGTTGAGTGATGAATTGCAATGGCAATTACAATAAAGAAAATAAAGTTAAGGTTTTTCGGTCACCAACTTATAAAAGATGTTCTCTTTTGCTCGATGGATTTTTATAATACCATATGAGCATAATTTTCCTCCCAATTATCTAACTATATTTAAACATAGTTAAAAGAGACTCGATGACCCATATTCGATACTTGTTTTAAGCAGAGTCTTGTTTTTACAAATCATAACCCATCTCGAACAACTAAAGACTTTGTCTAAAGTGCGTAATGTATTTACAGACGAGCTCCAACTTTTAAATCAAAAAGAAAGATCTCGTCAATTTTCAGCAATTAAAAAAGAAAGTCAAAGCTAGCAATCTTTAAATTTCGCTCCAATCTACTTGGTTCTCAGCAGTATTACGCTATGCATACAATGTATTGTTATACTATTGTACATTATGCATACAGTATATTATTTTTGAAACAAATATACCAACACTTAAAGTTTTAATAAAAAATGTAAATGATTTGACTGTTTAAGTATTGTATTTTGGCATTAAGTATACCATTAAAGCTTAATCAAAAAACAGAGTTGAGAAATTTAATTCATATTAATAACTTGAGGAAGCTTGGAACCTTAGTATTTTAACAAAAAAGTACTAAAGTTCTAACTGGAGTCTCGGAATCCTTGCCGCCATTACACATAAAGACTCCGGGGTCAAAAATTGATTGTTCCTCTGACCTAAATGTCTTCATTTTTTCCCCAAAAGTAATCCATAAGATTCTTTACATTTTAAGAGCTCCTGGATTCTAAAACCAGAAAGAAATAACTTTTTTAGACTTCAAATCCGGAAACCATTTTTTGCAACTCCGCATGTAAATCACTACTTTGTAAGTTTCAGATTAAACAGTAATAGTATCAAATATTCAGATTAAATATAGCAATAAGTAATAGCAAGTCGTTTTTACAGAAGTAATAGTAGTTTGTTAATTCAGAACTTTCAACATATAAGCCATCTTAAGATAGAACCATATATGAAACTACCAATTGCGATAAATAATATAGAAGCATCATTTGTATCGTATCCGATTCAATATTGCTTTATCTTTCTTTTGTAATTGTTAGATAGCAAACTTTAAACGTAAAGATTATTTTAAATTGTCTTTGGTATTCAATTAAATAAAAAAATGTTCCTAGTATAAAATAGTTCATATTAGTTTTGCCCCACTATTACAAAAAGTTTTAAACCGTTTCTAATGAGGCAAATCCAGAAAGAAGTTTTAAACCTTCACCTTCACGTCTTTTTACTTTTTTTTATCCTACTTCAGTTACCTGAACTTTACTACTAAACTGTAATAATAAAAAAATACAGAAATGATAAATGTAAACAACTTACGTATCCAATCAAAATAACAAATAAATCTTTTTTTAAAAAAATATTGACATACCTGATCAGTTTGATAATCAATCTTCAACGACATTCCTTTACGACTAAGTTGCCATTTATAAGAACTAATTCCCTTTATTTTAAAATATTATTTTGTGTAAAAAAACAACAACAAATAAACATTTAAAAACAAAATCAAATAGTTCAATTATTTATATGTTAAAGTAAAGAATGCTCTGAAATTAAACTTTTTATTAACGACCGAAAAATAGTAGTTAGAGTGCTTCGGAATCAAAAAGTGTGTAGTCTGATGCTCGTTTTAACTATAAATCGACATCAATGAAGAAGCATCGGAAAACTTTCTTATTAAATGCTTTTTTGAGGAGCTCCGTAACAAGACCACAAAGTCATCATAAAATACCTTAAGAACCACAAAAATATATTAAACTAGAATTCTAAAACATTTTATTTATTACCAGCAAATAAAAATAAAAAGTTCTTTTCACCGAGATCGTATAAAAGATTACGAAATTTACAAAATGCATTAAAACGTAGTTACAGGTGCCGGATTAAGGTAACAGAGCTTTTAATGAACTTTTTGTAAACATCTGTGACAAAAAATAATATTTTACAACTGTTAACAGTACATTGTACAATAGTATATATTTTTTTAAGGTTTTTATTACTAAAAAGGAGATAAGGATGATAAATAACCATCGTTATTTTCCATAAATAAATGTCATGTCATATAAAACATGTTAATAAAAATGAATTTGAAAATATTGTAATATAAAAAGAAACAATGCGGATTAAAAAGTCAAATTAATATTTTTTTATAAGTAAAACTATTGTTTTAATTTTTTTACTGAGCCCACCAATTTTTTTACAGTTTTATCAGTTTACCAAACATACTATAAAATAATTATAACAGTTTAATAGATTCATATTTAATGACGCCATTACTAGATACACTTCATGGAGCTCAAGCATAATAGGAAAACAAAATTTTCAAAAAACTTAATATTATTCAGCCCAAAGCGCAAGTTGTCTTAATCCGGCGTTGGATACAGTATTGCAGGTTGTACCGGCTACTGTCATAACGGTAGCAGAGTTGAAATGGCTGCAATAGTAATAGCAGCTGAGAACTCTGACCTGACACAAAACTGTCAAACTAATAGGTGAGATAATGAGAATTTTAGTTACCAAATAATTTAAATGTACTAAAAAATAGTTTAAGAATAAAAAATTTATCATTTATTACTTTTTTGTAGTTACATCATGGCTTGGTGGCTATTGCGTCTGTAATTATATTGAGTTGAATCATTTCAGGATCTACAAATTTTTCCATATTTTTGGGATCTTTAAATAATAATAATAAAAAAAAAAGATGTAGAATTTAATTGAGGACAATTTCCAGTAAAACGTTTCACCTTTAAACCAGACAACTAGACTGATAGACAACTAGACTGATACACCTTTAAACCAGACAACTAGACTTCAAACAGCTACCAATTATATAATTCAGCTTCAACCAATCATCTAGAAATGATATACTTCAGCTTTAAGCATCTAACTAAACTCCGAACTTCTAGCAATGATATTTTTAAGCATTAAAACAAACATTAAATAAAACTCTATGCATAAAACTCTAACATTTAAAAAATAATATATTTCAGCTTTAAAATATAAAACATCATCTTAAACACTAACAATTCAAACAGTTATTTATTCAATTATTTCAAACCTCAACACATATGGCATTCATAATTGCGCCATAATACTTCGACTGTTATATATTTTAACTTCCAACCATAAAATGCTAATTAGTTACTTAACCATAAAAAATATTAAGATTTTAATTGAGATTTTTAACAAAAATCTCAACATAAATTTTAAACGCATTTAGTGACCAGCAAAAATTAGGAGTCAATAAAGCTTTCTTGTTTATAACAAAAACTAAACTGATCTATCTATTACGAAAAAGCTCGAAAAAAGAATTTTTTAAATATAAAGTAATACTTTTTTATTATAATCACAAAATACTGTGTTTAACAGCATATTTTATTTGCGACCATTCTTCTTTAAACTTTATTACTAAAACAAAAAAACAACCAAAAAACAGTTCTTCTTTAAAATATAAAATATTTACTTGCCTCAGTACATTAAAGAAAAATATTTATTACAGAAATTAAAATGTATGAACTTTTCTTTCCAAATATTTTTTTAAAAATAAATATATAAATTTTCTATTACAAATTATGAAACATGATTACAAAATTTTTAAAAAACATACAAAGAATGATAAAATAAGAAATCAATAACTTAAAACACTCTACAAGGTTGTTTTAAGTTATTGATTAAAGAAATACTATTTTATTGGTTTTTGTACTCGTTTTTATCTATTTAAAATTTTTTATTGCCGTTTGTATTTTGTCCATTTTATTAAAGTCTCTGGAGATCTATATAAGAACATAAGTTTTGCAAATAAGTCCTCTTCTAATTTTAGTTCTTTGCTCTCACGGACCATGTATATCTCTAAACATAACTTTAATATGCGATCTACGTTTGGAACTTCATCAAACATTATACGATACGAAATTGACGTAAAAAAAAGGCGCACAAATTTACCAATTAACCAAACAAAACCAACATACAAACCAATGATTCTAAAATAAATTATTTGTTAAATTCTTTTAAACTTTTCATTCAGAGCAACTATAGACTTTACATGAGGTAATTTAACTTTCTTATAAATTCATTGTATAATATAGTAGAATATGTAGGAACGTAATATAATGCAATAGTAGCAATACGAAATTACTTAGACATCCTATATTATAAAAAAAAGTGGCAATATTAATCGTATAACATAAATACCTACCCTGTATTTGCAAAGAAAGACAAATGTAGCGGAGGTACAAAATCATTAAGCACGATAATCTCTAGATTCCCAGCGTCATGGGAAAACATAGGCTTAGGTTTATTCTGAATTATTTCCCACCATTCAACTTGCGCAGCATACCCTTCAAAGTCTGGGATAGAACCGTTTCTCAATACAATCGTGCAATCTACATAGCTACCATCGCCCAACCAATCTACAGGTTTTACAGATCCACGTGCTGGAACTTGAACAAATGTTGCAAATAAACGAGGTATTTTTCTAAAAAAACCACACCATATAAAGCATTTGTAACTAATATTTTTATTAAAAAAACAAAGCAAATTTTTGCAAAGTCATTACATTTCTCCTTTACCACTTTTTATGACTTCAGCAATCGAGTTTCTAATAGGATCACCAGGTGGTAGAGATATCGCTCTCACCCAACTGACTGTGCTTTGAACTAAAGTAACTTCGGTATTGTTTGATTCCCTATATTATATATAATATTCCCTATATATATAAGATTCCCTATGTATATATATATATATATATATATATATATATATATATATATATATATATATATATATATATATTTACAAACCACAAACAACTAAAAGTAAACGCTATTGCGTACCTATTGAATACATATTGAAACCTGAGAGATATGCTCGAATTTGATTTAAGATCATTTATGAGAAATGCTCTCGAAGGAGGGCTAATTGTCCATATAGAGCTAGAATTACTCAACACTTCAACACTCATGATATTACCAGTCATCTTATAGTCTTCAAACCCATGTTCAACCTAAAGCATTAACTATAACGTGTTACAAACATTGGTAATATTTTAAACCCTAATATATTATTAATAAGCTCTCCTAGGTATTAAATAAACGTCTTAATAATAAATTTAGGAAAAGTTCCATCGGAAAAAATTACTATTTCATATCTCGCTAATACTAAATAAATAAACGCATCCTAATTACTGAAACCAGCATTAAAAACAAACTTTTTAAACATATCTTTTTTAAAAACCTTTAATGATTTTATAATATACCTTGTGTGTTCGAAGTCATTATAATTTTAAAAGAAAAAAGTGTTTGATTAGTTTTATTAACAATATAAAATCAGTTAATATAGCAAAACTAATATATTGAATTTTATATAATAAAGGTATAAAAATATAAATAATTTGCAATAAATATTTTCTGGTTTAACTTTAAGTTACACTTGCATATAAAATAGTTAATACTTGTATTTAAAACCCTGTTAAAATAAAAGTTAATACTTAAATAATACTAAAATAAAAGTTAATACTTAAATAATACTAAAATAAAAGTTTATACTTGCATATTTATTAAATTTTATTATTAATTTTATTATTTATATTAATTTATTTTTATTATTTATATTAATTTATTATTTATATTAGTTATTATAAATATATTTTATTACTTATATTTATATATGAATAAATTTTATTATTAAATGCATATTTATAAAAGTTAAAACTTAAATAATACTAAAATAAAAGTTAATACATGTATATAAAACACTGCATATAAAATAGTTTTTATGGTTAAAAGGAAAGAAAAATATTATCTCTTTCCAACTATGTCACAGCCTCATTTATTCGAGTCCAGAAAATATATTATTAAATACTAAATTAAAAGCACAACCTTACTATTATCCCAATTATCAGAATAATTATACTTCGCAATTGCGTTGATACTGTCTTGCGATAGTGTTTGCAAAAACTGTTGTTGTGTAGTAACTTTAAAAAGGGGCTAATATAATAAATTATAAAAAATAAAAAACAAACATATTATAAACAAACTTCATTAAAAAAAAAAAAAAAAAAAATTACCTGATAACCTCCTAAGGTCAGAGTAAATGTTGCCTCAGTAGGAGGACTATAAATATAGGAAGAGTTGATAAATGACATGAAAAGCAAAGGAAACCATATGACTCCAATAAGCAGAGCGACAAGTAAACCACCAATCAACCATTTGCTTGTTGTCCAGTAGTGCAATCCACGTGGATGAGGATAATACTTAATTTTAAAAGATAATTCATACAAAAAATACTTATTTCAGAACTTCTTTTTACAGAATCTAAAATCATTTAATACCTTTTCGGAATTTCTCCAACATTTTAATATAAATGTATTAGCGTAAATGTCTTCCATTTTTAACCAGTGGTTTAAATTCAAAGTAGTCTTTGTACAAACCCAATCAAGAACACTTCTTAGCTCAAGAAGAAACGGGATGGCTTGTATCCTAAAAATTTACTTTTTATTAACGTCAGAAATAAGATCATCAATGATGTTTAAAAAATAATTAAACCATACCCTTGAAATAATATAGCACTCGTGATAGTATAGTTTTTTGTGAGAAAATTCACAAGAATTCTCGTAGGATAACCACAGCGAACTTGATATGCTGAGAGACCAAAGTACATACATTGAAATATGTACAAAAAAATTGCAGGAATATTATAAACAAACTCTCTATAAACAAAAAATATAAAAAAATAAACATTAAAAATTACATTAAATAAACATTAAAAAAAAAATAGAACTTGAAAAAATTTAAGTTTAACCTTTGGGTAATTCCAGGTACAACAATAAAAAGAAAGATATGGAAAAGTAAAACCAAAATTGCCAAGTATATAAATTTTACAAAAGCATACTTTCGAATATAAAGAAATCTAAATTAATCAATATTAAAAGAGTAGGTAGGAGTAAGTAGAAGTAATATTAAAAAACAGCATCGTAAACAATAAAACACAAACAAACAAACAAAAAATTTAATCACAAAAACATTTTAAATAACTAATAATTAAGCAATTAATATCAATAATAACAATATTAATAATAATAATAATAATAATAATAATAATAATAATAATAATAATAATAATAGTAATAATAGTAATAACAATAATAACATTAACAAAAATAATAATAACAACAATAAGCAAAAAAGTTAGTTACCTATCAAATAGCATTAACAAAA
>NC_088934.1:8495000-8500000 GCF_038396675.1 Hydra vulgaris
AAACTAGTTAATTCTGAGATTTCATTCTATCAATCCTGTTATATAGGCTGAAAAGT
This sequence comes from Hydra vulgaris, assembly GCF_038396675.1. Taxonomy (NCBI): domain Eukaryota; kingdom Metazoa; phylum Cnidaria; class Hydrozoa; order Anthoathecata; family Hydridae; genus Hydra; species Hydra vulgaris. The sequence goes on from NC_088934.1 coordinate 8,495,057, forward strand.
TCTCTTTGGTTTTAGAAAGATGTGCATCATAGAGGTATAAGGTGGATTTGAACCTAGAACTATTTGACAAGTTATAGTCTTTGTAAGATAAAAGCCATGGTATTAGACACAGTTTAATAACCTGCTTCTTTGCAGAAACTTTAAAAATATTTCACCTATCTAAAATCCTAACCAGTCTAAAATCTGTTGAATAGAAAAGGATACTTCATGACTTTCTTTTAGAATAGAAGAGGATACTTCATAACTTCCTTTTAGTATCAGAGCAACAACTACTTGGTCATTAAATATACTTAAACATATTGTGCATTCTGTAGTTGATACTTAAAAGGATAAACAGCAGCATGGTATATGAGTTGATTTTAAAATACTCTATTATTCATGTTGATTTTTGCCAAATATCTAAAGTCTCAGGATTTTATGGCTGATAATGGATTGCGTCAGAAAATAAAGCAACTGTTTTATTGTTGAAAAATAAATTTTCAACACTTTTCAGAAATTCAGTTGTTACATAAACATATAATTATATGAACTGTATAAAACGAGAAAAAACCAGATGTCCTGATCATTAAATGAATGAATTATCAGTTACAGGACCTAAAACAATTGCACTATATTTTTTGAATGTAACAACAGCATCTTTTAAAACAATAAATTGATACACTGATCTTAGTTTGTGAACCAGAGTAATAAAAACCATTTCATTATGACACAAAGCATAAAGGATTTTTTATGGATTCTAAATCATATCTATCCATCCCAGATAAAATTCTAATCCTATGAAATTCTAAATATACAAATTTAATTGTTAGTCTACTTTTTACCTTGTCAACTATATATATATATATATATATATATATATATATATATATATATATATATATATATATATATATATATATATATATATATATATATATATATATATATATATATATATATATATATATACACATACATACATACATACATACATACATATATATATATATATATATATATATATATATAAATATATATATATATATATATATATATATATATATAAACAACTTTAAAATGTATTCTACAAAATAAAGTGCTCAATGTTCTTAAAAGAACAGAGCAATTATAAACCATAAATCATTTTCTGATTTTCTGAAGAGTCTTTATTAATGAAACACAGTGTTAAATGAAAAAAAAATTTATGTTAAGTGATTTTCTACTAATATTTTTAACAAAAAGTAATGAAAAACTTTAATAAATATCCAGAATTTGATTTGATAAAACTAGTATTTATGTAACAATACTTTGGAACCTCAGTGATTGTGAAAAATTCAAACCTGTAGAAGTTGACAAGTCTGGTACTGAAGAACTTATCCCAACTCTCTGTGATACAATCCCCAAAAAGAAAAATGATCCATCACGATGGATTAGAAACATTAAGAAATTCAAAGTAAACACAGGACAGAGATTTCTTTATGTATCGAAGACTGGTCTGAATAAAGGAATTGAAGTAGTGGTACAGGGTAAAGAAATGTGAAAAGGATGTGACAAGAAATGTTTGTTTCAGGGTGTAGAGAATCTTACGGAGCAATATTGTAATGAATTATTTGATTCAAATTGGTCAATAAAAAGTATAGATGAAAGGCACCAATACATTGTGGCAAAGGTAACAGAGGAAGAACCAAAACGAAGAAGGAAAAGGGAGCATGCAGGAAAAGAAAGAAACAGAAACTGAACCTTTACATACAGCTTTCCATGCCAAGAAAATGATGCTCATGAAACGCTTGTCTGTGCACCCATGTTTCCTAATAACCTGGGAATATCACAGCAGGCAGTAAAACAGCAACGGCAAAAAAAACTGCTACAGGGAGTGTCAAAAAAGATTTAAGAGGTCACCACAAAAACCAAAGAAAAATATCAACTGAACTGGAACAAAATGTCATTGATCACATTCAGACGTTTTAAGTCATTGATCCTATTACACGAGACACACAGAAAAATCAGTTTCTTCCTCAGGAGCTTTCAATTAAGGAAATGCATAGAATTACTCTTTGTAAAGCATTGCAGTGAGAAAAATCTACTTATAAAGGGATACAAGTTCTAAGAATTTTATTTAAAATTCTAAAAACTTAAGAAAAATCAGTGTGGAACTTGTAAAAAGTTCATGAACAAAATAGAAAAGGGTGATAAAGATTGTCAAAAGTATAACAAACATGTCAGCAACAAAAAATTTACTTGAGGTTATAAAGAAGAAAAGAAGAATGAAGTAATAAAATCACAATTGATCGTAACTGCAGCTTTTGACTTAGAGTAAGTTATTATATCACCATATGGTACAAATGGAGCTTTTTATTATTCAAGGCATCTGCAAAATTATAACCTCACTGTTACAAAAATTGATTCTTTAACGACATATTCGTGTGCAGAATGAGAATGAAGGGGAAGCAGCGAGCTGTGAAGTAAGTACATGAGTATTTAAATTTATTGCATCTGAAAGCAAAGAAGGAGCAACACAAGTTTATCTCTTCTGTGACTGATGTGGGAGCCAAAATAAAATAGAATGATTGTCCGAAGTATTGACTCTATTCAAATTAGATTTAATTGAGCTTACATTCTTTGTACCAGGACACAGTCAGAGTGAAAATGATGTCGCCCACTCAATAATTGAAAAACAATATCGAAATCGAACAATATACACACCTATGCAATGGGAAACAACAACAGAACAAGCTTTTAAAAAAAACGCCTGCATATTAACTGTGTTAAATCATGATGATATAGTAAATTTTAAAAATGAAAAAGCATTTCCAGCATACTCTGCAGTATTAGCAAACAATGCTTTGAAATATAAAATTCAACAGAAGCAAATGATCTAAAGTCTAAACCAAAAAAAGTTGTGGGCCAGTATTGTACAACTAAAAGTTTTAAAAGAAAATCCTGATATTCTTTACTTTAAACATAATTATGAAGAAGAATAAAAAAGTTGTATTTTTCGAGCAAAAAGAACAGCTCGCACAAAAGAAGTAATATATATATTCTGGTTTTATAAGTGTATATCGCAGGAGCAGATATACACTTACAAAACCAGAAGTATCTTGCTCCAAGAGGTATTAATGCACTGAAAAAAAATATATTCTTTCCTTACACAACAAAGGTTATATTCCAAAATAGCATCATCATTTCTACCAAAACCTAAAGATTCGAGTTGGTTGCATGGATGATGATGACAATTATGAAATACCGAAATAAATAGTACCAAAAAGAACAAATAAAAAATCATAACAAAGCAGACCATCAAATAATTGAAAAAGATTCTATAGAGTCTGTTTCCAGCAGTTAAGAAAATACAAAATTGGCAAAAACTAGATATTACAAAATGACAGTTATTATATGAAACCTTTGTTACTTGTACCATTTGTTTTATTTTACTTATTTTAAAAGTGTTTTTTAAGTTCATTAAATGTTAATGATTCCATCACTAAATGATTATTTTAAAAAACTATCAATGTGTTTAGTTAAATTATGGCTTATGCAAAATGAAGTTTTTAAACTTCATTTTGCATAAGTTTTATTATTAGTAGTACTAATTCATTTACTTAATAAAATGATAGAGAATTAAATACTTCAATAAAATTTATGGACTTAAGATACTTAACACTTATAGAGTTATACTTGTAGAGTTTTCCATATTTAAGATCCTTTCAAGACTTATGTCGAGATGACCTATTAAATTGTTTAAACTTTAATCTTAAGTAACACACATACATATACTGCAACGATTTTATATTTTAAAATTCAAAGTCAGGATAAAATCCAAAAAACAAATTAATCTTTTTTATTAAAATATTTGGTTGCTAAATTTTAAAAGTTTAAATAAATCTTTGGGCTTAGATTGGCCAGTGCTTTGCTTTGGTATATGTACTTTTTATTTACTCTTTATTTAACTTTATCTATAGACCTTGTGCCTATTTATATCTACATGATGTTTGAACTTAATGCATTAACAATTATAATAATAATAATAATTTATAAACATATATATACTCTTAAATTGTTTTTGTTAGAAGCAGTATCTAAAATTTTAAAACAATTATAGTTACTTAGATTTTTACAATTAACAGATGAAAAAATGCTTTTAAAAATTAGATTGCTTATCACTTGTAAGATGCTCATGAATCCTTGTTGATAAGTGTCTGGATGTTTCTCCAATATAACTGGCATTACATTTAGCACAAGAAAATTTGAAAACAACATTGGATTTGAGCAGCTTAGGAAGTGGATCTTTTATACATAAACTGTTTTGTAATTTGTTGGTAGTGAAAATTAAATTAATTATGACATCTTTACAAAAATTTTTAATGATTTTATTAACTTTAGATTTAGTAAAATTTGAGTAAAATTCTATAAATGGAAGCTTATAATACCTTATATTATGGTTATTGATTCTATTTATCACAGATGGATTTAACTTTTTATCAACAAATAACTTAATTTCAGTGTCAATTATTTTAGGTGGATATTGGTTATTTTTCAAAACATTAGATAGATTTTTTTTGTCCTTATCAAATCCTAGCTATGTGTTATTGATTTTATATATTCTATCAATTAAACAACGGATAAGACTAATTTTATAACAATAGGGAACAAAACTGGAAAAATTTTGTAAAAGACCAGTATATGTTTTTTTGTGATAAACTGATGTGAAAGTGAAACAGACTTTCTTTTTCTATAGTAAATTTTAAGTTTTTATGTTGTTTATTAAGATGTGTAAAAATTATTAAGATGTGTAAATTACTGAGCTTCAAACTCTGAATTAAAAATAGCGATAATACCATCCACATAACATTTATAGAATATTGGTATGGAGGAAGTGCAATTACTAACCCATTTTTGTTCGTGAAACCCAATAAAATTATTAGCTAAAATTGGCGCTAAAGGAGAACCCATGGCAACGGCATCTAA
>NC_088934.1:8505000-8527500 GCF_038396675.1 Hydra vulgaris
CTACACTAAAAAAAGCTACTCAATTTTTTTTTAGATATATATAATTTTATATTTATTACATATTACAAACATAAAAACTTTTGCAAACACACTGTTCACTGACAAAATTTGGGGAGTATTATTTTGTGTGATAACTTATCTAAGTTTAATGTCTTGCAGTTATCATAGTTGGCAAGCTAACTTGGTAAGCTAACACTAACATTAATTGCATTTTCAGTATTTCTTGAAAATCTGATAGACTATCACTGAGTAAATACAGTAAAAAAAGCATACTTAAAAAAATCATTATTACTATAATAATTTGTTTAGGTATGCTTATTTCCATAATATCAATAATCCTAAAAGACTGTAAGGCTGTAAAAGGCTGTAAGGGTGTTGTAAAATATAAGAATAGAACAAAAACTCAAACTAAAAAATAGAGCTAGAACAAGTGCAACAATGTTGCATTAATTTATTTGACCTTGTCTAAAAGAGACATTATTAAAAAGCATCATTAAAAAACCAGCCTGATTATGACAACAGTACTTCATATGAAGACAGATTTATAGAGAATATAAAGGAGAAACACAGGACCAAGGATGGAACCTTGTGGTACCTCAAAAGTTACTGGAAATGAAGAAGAGCATTGTCTATCTAAGTCAACTAAACTTAAAAATAAAGTCATGTATTAAAGTTGTCCAATGACAAATTTAATTCTTTGTAAAAAAAAAAAATGATTTAATAATTTTCCACATATACCATTTGAAGAGAGCTTATATAAAAACCAGCAAGCCAGACCTTATTGAAAACCTTTGATATGTCAAAACCAATTAAACTTGTCTCCCTATTTCTAAGATTTGATATTAGAAGTTTGTTAATTGAAGATTCAAAGACCTTGCTAGAAACGATAAGAAGACTGATTGAATGATAGTTATGATTGGATGATAGTTATGATTGGATGATAGTTATGATTGAATGATAGTTATGATTGGATGATAGTTATGATTGAATGATAGTTATGATTGGATGATAGTTAGAGGGGTCAGAGCTATCTTTAGAGTTTTCAAAAATTGGAACATATACCATTTTAAAGGAAAACAAGATTCAGTTAAGCACTCGTTAAATAGTTTAAAAAGTAATAAAAAGAGGTCTGTAGAAGTAATCGTCTGACAATTATGTAATGACAGGAATATTTACAGGACCTGTAGAAGAGTTGAGGTGAGAAGCAACTGATTTATAAAACTATTAATCATAACAAAGTTATTATAAGGGAATACTCTAAATCTTTAGCAAGAATCTTCATATCTGAAATTTCATATCTGTTAGCTTAATTAAGCAACTTAAAAATAAAATTAAAAAATAAATACAACAAAGGCTGTAAATTTTGCTTATTTGTAAAAGTTATTTTTAAAAATTTAGAAGAGAACTAAAACTCAGATGTTGAACATGATTTATAAAACTATTAATCATAACAAAGTTATTATAAGGGAATACTCTAAATCTTTAGCAAGAATCTTCATATCTGAAATTTCATATCTGTTAGCTTAATAGTTGCATAATGTTTTAAATAATAAATTACAATACGTTGTTTGATGGAAGTCTTTATAAACGACATATAATCAGAGAGAGATAAACTAAGTAAATCAACTTGAACAGTCTGCAATCATTTCATTATCATAAACTTAGTTATAGGTGATTTCAACATATTTTATCTACATTTCATTTGCATTAGAAAACACATAAAAAAGGCATATCACTGAAAGCATACACAAGTAAAAAAAAAACACTATATTATCATAAGCTATAAGATTACAATTGAAATAAAATTCTAAATTTTTTAATTTTTTTATAAAAATTATTTGTCAAAACTTTAAATTTATAGCTTTATAAGATTCTTGACAAACAAAAGTTTATTTGAGGTTGAGATAGCAGTTCTATCAATTCTAACCAGTCATTGACCATTATTATTTTTCGTGCTGATTTTAACTGCCTGACCTTAAGTCAATAAATTTCCCAGAAAAACTCTAATTCAATATCATGTAAAACAGTACAGTTATTGAAGTTATGTAAGAGTAATTCTCATTTTTGGACAGAAATAAAATTTATTATGCCAGCAGAGTTAGTGTTTAATTCTGGCAACTATATATTTAACTATTTAATAATTCTGGCAATAAGATATTTATTTATGGCAATTAAACATTTCCAACAACCATGGGTTTATACAAAAAGTCCTGATTAAATTTCATCTGTATGATAAATATATCACCATTTGCCTTTGATTTGAAATGTGCATACAACATATTTGGTATAAACATTCTAGCAAATATGTCTGTTTGTGACATGACAATAAAGTAACTTTAGAAAAAAGAATTACAGGAAAATTTGACTTGATTATTAGTACAATATACATGTTAAAAATGGTGCAAACCGAATGTTACAGTATAAAATTGAAATGTGATGGAAGTGGCTTTGATGCTAACCAATCAAACACAATAATAGAGGATATAAAAACCCAGTTATTATCTTATTGCTCCTAGTTTGATATTTTTACAAAACACTTTGATTATCTGATTTTATGGTGAAAAACACTCATAAACCAGTATTCCTAAACATTGTTGGTCATATGAGCCACATTTAGAAGTTTTAGAAACTGTTTTTTAAAAAAAAAAAGAAAAAAAAAAGAATGATATCACTCCTTTGTGCTTGCTAGCAAACTGTTCACATCGCCCAAAGCCATTTGCTATGGGTGATTTTTTCCAAGTTAAAACTGTATGGCATAAAACTTTTGCTAACTTTTGCTTGGTGAGTAGATAAAAATAGAAATTAATTTTTCTTCTTTGAAAAATGCTGTTAATTTAAATTAGCTCATTATTTCATTATTTGAATTTTTTCATTTCATCCATATTATATGGCATACAAAAATTTAACACTTGAACTTTTTTTAATAATATCTTTAATAACCGATAATATTCTCATCAAAAACTCCAGATCAAGTGTCAAAATAATACTGATACAAATGCGAAAGCTTTTAGTTAATCAATAACTATTTATTATCAATAAGTTAACAAGTGATTTTATATTACGGTATGGTATTTATGTTATGCTAAAAATGTTTTTGTTTGGTAATACTTAAACAACTCTATAGATATTTAGTTGCGATATTTTAATGTAGCATATTTTAAAAATTGCAGACCTTATGTTACAAAAGTTACAAATACATAAAATATGCTCATCTTTATTAGTTCAAAAAAGTTAATGTCGATAAATATAAAAAGCAAATAAAAAGAATTATATGACGTCAAAAACTCTGTCACATGAATGCATTAAGCATTTTTTATTCATCACAGGGCCTGCATTCACCAACATAAATTAGATATAAGATATTTATTATAGGGTCGCTATGGAAATTGTAAAAAGAACAGTTTATAAAAACAGCAGTTACAAATGTTACACTTTGAAACTAAACACTAAAAGTAAAAATTTTAAAAATATATATTCTAAAAGAGTGTATTGTCTAGTTCACTTTTAATTAGAAAGTTCAACTTTTTTTTTTAAATAAACTTTTGTTCAATTATTAAATTTACAAACTTTTTTAAGTGAATGTTTACCTTGGTTTTTGGTATATGAGAGTCCTATTTATAAATGATTTTTCATCTTGTATTTTCTTAACCTAAAATTAAATCTGAATGTTTTAAAAAAGCATTATCATTTTATATATTAATGTTTATTCTTTCCTAATTATACACACACACATGTATGTATGTATGTATATATATATATATGTGTGTATATATATATATATATATATATATATATATATATATATATATATATATATATATATATATATATATATATATATATATATATCCCCTTATATCCAGAGTTGTTAACAAGGCCAAAAATAGCAAGGTCAAGTCCGAAAATAGCAAGGTCAAGGCCACATGTTTTAAGGCTAAGGCCAAGACCAAAGCCAAAAGTTTCAAGGCCAAGGCTAAGAATTTCAAGACCAAGATCAAGGACAAAAGTTTCAAGGCCTTCCAAAACATTTTTAAAGCCAAAGACTAAAATTTTGGCCTTACATTAAAGTCAATTGTTAACAAAACTGCAGGTAGCAAGTGCTGTGACTATAAAACCACATGTTGTGAAATTATATCAAGGTTACGCACAGACTTTGACGAAGTAAGAACTTATATTTGGAAATAATATGTCAGCCAAAAACAAAAACACATAAAAATAAAAAAATAAAGCTTTTAATTCTTTATTTTTATGTATTTTTGTGCTTAATGCAAACACCTAATATTAACATCTTTTAATTAAAAATATGTTGATATTAGTTGCTAGCGTTTTTAAAAGTTTTAAAAAATTTTAAAAGCATTAACTATCACTATAGCCTAAACGGCATTGCTACATTTAAGAAACATCAAACTTTCAAGCAACACATCAGACATACAAGATCTATGAAGGCACATTATAAATTCACTCTGACAAAAGAAACGCTTGACAGGAGCTGACATTGCAGGGACACAGAAATACTTGTCAAATATATATATCTAATTTTTGAATATTGCTTCATTATGTACAGTTTTTTTAACGAAAACTCTTTTTGATTAGATTCTAGTGATTTATTCGTTCAAGATAGTTTGTCAAAACTATTTTGTTTGTAAAACATGATTTTTGTAAATAATATGCAAAAAGGCTACTTTATTTTTTAGTAAAGAGCTTTTAAATCTGAGGTGTAATACTATTTTTAGTAATGTCAAAGCAACTTCTGGTGTTGTTCTTGAGCAAATCTTTTATATTTAAGGAACCAAACTATTTAAACTGTTGCTTATTTGTTCAAATTTGGATTTTATAAAAAAAAAATTATAAAAAAAAACTCTATAAAAACTACATTATTAACAACTTTTTCAAACAGATTTAGATAAGTTGAATAAAAACAGTATAAATAGATAAAAAAAAATTAATAATAAATTATAACTTAAATATAATAAAAACTATTTTAATTAAAAAAAAACCTATAAAATTCTGTTTTTAATTTTAAGAAAAATACACGTATTTAAATCTTTTTAAAATGTTTTAACTAATAAAAAAAACATCAAAAAAACATGTGGCATACTATATGGATGTATTAAATTCCCGTTAACCAATCATGTCATTAATTGTAGTTTTAAAATGGCTAGCCAAAAATAGCAATTTAAACAGTGACATAAAACACAAAATTAAGTTCTAATGCTTTTAAGTAAACAAAAATGACTCTTGTAAACAAAATCAACTGTAATACAATTTTTAAAATGCCAACACGAAAGAAAGTTCTGAAATTATTAAGAGAAGGTGGAAGACCAAGGCCAAAATGTTCAAGACCAAGAGCAAGGCCTTAATTTTTGGTCCTAAGGCAAGGCCAAGACCAAGGCCAAGGACTAACAACTCTGCTTATAAGACATGTACCAGAAAAAATCTGCGCATGTTCTTATGTGGTGTTTACGGAAACGGTGCATCATTTTAAGTAGCTAATTGTTTTAAAATGTCATTGTATTAGTGTTATTTAAAATTTAAACAACTCTGTTATCAAAACAATTAGTTAATTGAAATGTCATCAAATCAAGATAAAAAGCAAGAAAAATTTTTGCATTTTCTCTTTGAAACTCCTTTTGTATCAAACAAAACGTTTTCTAAAGAGTTGCAGATTGCTTTGAGAACAGTGCAGAGTGTTGTGAAACAATTTAAGTACACTGGTACAATCAAAAGGAAATCAGGAAGTGGAAGAAAATTGTTTTGTTAGACGAGATCTTGGTAAAAAAGTGAAAGATGCCTTAGACAGAAAACCTGAGATTTCTGTTCGAACTTTAGCGAATAAATTTAAGACAAGTGCTTCCGCTATACAAAGAGTAATGAGAAATTGTGGCTATAAATCTTATAAAAAGAAAAAAATTCCTTGTCGTGAAGAAAAGCAAGAAAATTTCACAATTTGTTGTTCAAAGCTATAAAAAATTATGCGCCAAAAAATCTTGTTTGATTATTGACGATGAAACTTATTGTGCTGCATATTTCCGATCTCTTCCAGGACACCAATATTATTCAGTAAATAATCGCAAGAAACTGAATTCCAATTATAAATGCATTGGAACGCAAAAATTTGCTGAAAAATTCTTAGTTTGGCAAGCAATTTGTGAATGTGGTGAAAGAAGCTATTGTTTTGTGATTACAGGAACAATTAACACCAAAAAACTACATAAAAGAATGCCTCAAGAAATTTCTTTTGCCATTTGGGCTCTTGTCAAAAGAAAACTAAGGTTCAATGTAAAAGAAGCCAAAAACATTAAAGACATCAAAAATAAATGAATTAGAGCTACCAAGAAAGTTCAGCCGAAGACTGTGCAAAAAGCTAATGTCGATTGTAAAACGCAAAGTGCGTGCGTTCTTACATACAAAACTTCACAAACTTTCTTAAGTGAAATTTAAGAATATTAATATATGTACTTTCAAAATATATATAACATTCATTATTGAAGTACAATAGTTAAATAAATATTCTTTTAAATGTTCGCACAGATTTTTTCTGGTACATGTCTTATCGTAGTCGAAAGAAATTTTTATGGTAAAAAAAAGTCTCTTCCAACAACATTTAAGCGACTTCAACAATTAAACTACATTTTAATGTCGCCTGAAAGTTAAAACAATTAAAATAATGCTAAAGTATATTAAGTTTAACTGTTTTTTAAAAAACCGCAGTAATAATGACTAGAAAGTTTTTTGAATTAATAGTGTTTTTGTTTTTTTATTGTTTTTAAAACATGCGTAGAGTGTTGCTACATCGACTATCTTATAGCCTGCTGCAACAAGGAAGTGCTGCTACATCAACTATCTTATAGCCTGCTGCTACAAGGGAATGCTGCTGCATCGACTATCTTATAGCCTGCTGCAACAAGGAAGAGCTGCTACATTGATTGAAGGTTTGGTTTGGGCAAGCAATCATTATCATTAAAAAAAAAAAAAAAAACAACTTTATTCAAGTTTTTAAACTTTTTCTGATCTGGTTTATTAGTGTTCTCTTTAAAACAACAGTTTATGGAAGAAACTTTTCAACTACTATGCAAGACTCTATATATATATATATATATATATATATATATATATATATATATATATATATACACACACACACACACACACTTACATAAATTGTTAGTTTTTAGAGTACCGAAGGTAAAAATGATTCTTTTGACAACAAATTACATCGCTTTTAATTACTTTTAACTTTTTATTTTTTTTAAATGTTTGTTTTTATTTATTTAATCTTTTATACTGTTTTTATTTTTTAATCTTATTTTATTTTACATTATTATTCTTTTTTCTTTACTTTATATAACTATTAGATCAAGAATTCCTTAGCTCAAAATTTGTTTTAATTCATTTTTTGCCTAAATAAATTACTTGTTGGAACTTTCATCAAAAAATTTAGGAATCTCAACATGTTTTATGTTTGGAGTTCCGTTAAAACATTTTATGTGTTTAAAGTTACTTTTGAATGTACTTTAGATTTTTGAAATTGGGGATACTTGAAAAGTCTTGTATAATGTAAATAAATTAAGTTTACAAGAAATATAAAAAATTTAATTAAGTTTAGACAAAAAAAGTAAAAATAAAAATCTTTATACGTTCTCTGAATCCATTGAATTGTCAAGTAAAGAAGATACAAAACGTTGATTCTCTGGAAAAAAAAAAAAATTACAAAAAAAAACTGTATATATAACAGTATAGTAAAAAAATAATAATTAAAAAACAGTATATTTATAGTATATCCAATGAATTCTCTATGGTATATCTAATGTATTCTCTAAAGTATATCTAATGCATTCTCTATAAAATATCAAATGTATTCTCTATAGTATATCTAATGTATTCTCCATAGAATATCAAATTTATTCTCTATAGCATATCTAATAAATTCTTTATAGTATTTTATTTTACTTTTTTTAATAATTATAAACTCTTATTGTGTTTATACAAACTAAGAGGTAATAAGTATAAAAAATAAAATAAATTAAAAAGAAATAAAAATTATATAAAAACTAAAAAAAAACAACAAAGTAAACAAAAAAATTAATAAGAATACATCCTAGTTGCTCTTTAAACTACATTAAAAAATTTATAATACAAGTATACAAGAAAGAAATAATGTAACTAAAAAATGTTTCATATAAAAAAAATTTAGGTTATATAAAACAATTTCATATGCTACAAAAATATTAAATACAAAAAGTCATTTTTTTTTAATGGTCAAAAAAAAAAGAAAAAAATTAAAAAACTTTATAGCCCACCCTAATCATAAAACCAATTTGTCATAAAGGGTACTTTTTGCAAAACTGGATAATAATAAAAAATCAATATTAATCACCTGCATTACTTGCTACATCTTTGTGTCTTGGTGTACAATCTTCATCATCATTAAATAATTTCTCTCTCCACAAACCATGACCCTATATATAAACTGTATAAACTATTATTGCAATTAAATCTTGATACTTGCTACTACTTGATACTTGCTACTACTTGATACTTGCTACTACTTGTTAGAACAAAAAGCAATTAAAATCTTTCTAGTATTAAAAAGGATGTTAGAACTGTGCTAAAATAAATAAAAATTCTTAAAACATTTCAAATCTTATACTAGGTGGGATGACAGACTTAGAAAATAAAAGAAAGTCTAGATTTTCTTTAACATATACTGCAGTGGTATAGTGGTAAGGCACTCACCTCATAAACAAGAAGTTCCATGTTTGATCCCCGCCACACCCCTGGTAGTACAGTGTTTAATTTGATTCTTTGCAGCAGCCTTGTTTTTCAAGGTTAATATTTTGGAGTTATAAAGCTGAGAGAGGGTTGTAACCACAACTAAAGTAGCCTCCTTGACTTTAGTGGCCTTCTCGGCCTTGGTGAGGTGAATTGACATTAAAAAAAAGTCAATTGTAGGGGGAATAAAAAAAGATAAATAGTACACCTTTACTGTTATAAGGTTATAATGTATTTAATAAATAGTACACCTTTATTGTTTATTGCATCTTGCACAGGATGTCAAAAAATTTTGAAACCGTTTAAAATAAACACTGCAACTGTTCCAAAAAAAATTTTCTATTTAATTCTAACCTCAATACTTGCTTTAGATAATCAACATTAGTCCATGTTAAAGCTTAGTACTGTAGAATCTTGATAAATTTCAGTTATAATTTTTTCAATAGGTTTAAAATAACGAAAATAGCATCTTATCTATGTCAGACACTAAACTTCCAGGATCATGACTTAAACTGGGGTATTGGGTTCTAAAGATTTCTTACACATCAGAAAGTAACTTAGATTTTGTCACAACAATGTACCATTTTGTAGAGACAAAATCTACTAAATGTAGAAAAAAAATGTATGAAATATTTTTCTAAAACCACATTAAGTGCTTACATTAAATTTCTGAAATCACTCTTTTTCATAATCAAAAGGGTAAAATAAATTAACTTGCAGTATACTTTACTAAAACATTGCCATATCAAGATTATCATTTAACAAACTAGTCTTTAAATTGCCATCAGTTCTTTTTAAATTAAATTTATTGTTATTTTTTTGCTTTCATTATTTTCTTCTGCTTTTCTTTTCATTCCTTTCATTTTGAGAACATTAAAGTCTTTTATTTGGCTAATGTTTTTTTTTTCCAGCTCAGTCATTAGTTATAAGTCTTAAAGAAGTTGAGCTGACAATGATTCCAATAATTGTCTTTATTTACAATACTTTATGTATGAATAAATTCCAAATGTCATCAATCACAAGCTCTGAAAGCTGTCTAGTAAGTTTAAAACTGAGATTTGAAATTTTTTTTTCAAATCTAGAACTAAAAAGCAAAAAGTTCAAAACCTGATATTTAATGGACAATTTTTAGTAAAAGTGGGTGTGCAAAAACAAAACTATTTCTGGAGAAAGATAAATACTATGAAAGATTTTGAAGGCATTTAGCCAAACTATTTCCAACATCAGCATTAAACTCATCCATTTAATAATAAAAAACAAAATGATTAGAACAAAATGTTTTAAACTTTGGATACAAAGAAGAATAACAAACAGCAACAATAAAGAATTTTTCTATTTCATTGTTATTAGTGAAAAAATATACAAGACAAATGCCATTAATCTTGCTAAGACATCGTCCAAGCTGATGAATTTTAAATACTTTAAACTTTACAGATTCAATACAGTGAACGCTCTATATAAGCAACTTATTTCAACCAATTTCAATAAAAAAGTTTCTTATTGGGAAAAGTTGCTTATAGGGGAAAAAGGAGTGAAAAAATACTTATTGTCTGGAACATATTTTTACTTATTTCTTTTACTAAACTGTGTAGAATAAAAAAATTCAGTTTTATTTTGCAAAAGAAATCATTTTATTATTATTATCATAAGTGTAGTTATTAATTATATTTCAAAAAAAAAAAGAGTAAACAATCAAATTTTGAGAAATCTTTGATTTAGTACAGCACTTATTGCCAAAATAAACAAGAAAAATTACATATATTTGTTCATGATATTTTCTCTTATTATTCGCAGTCGTTTTCTTTTGCCCATTCTATTACCAAATTAAAAGAATTTATAATATCATTGATGTTTTTATTGGAGTCATCCAACTTTTTTTCATTTTCTTCAACAGGAGTAATTTCACTTTCTACTTCAGGATTTTCTTCAAGGTTAAATGGATGATTTGCCTCGCTTGTTCCACTTGCCCACTCCATAATTTCAGTATCTGCTAAATTACAATTGTTACATATCAAATTATAATCTTATTGTATTAAATTTCATCACTTGATGAAAAAAATGTTTAAATGAATTTTGTATAACTGACACAGAAATTTCATTCCATGCCTGCACCACTAAATAAACATTTATATTTTTCAGTAGTGAAACTATTTCATCTTCTGCACCTAAGGCTGAAAAACATGCAAGTAGATGTTTGCAATAGCGTTGTTTTAGTGCTTTTATCACATTTTGATCTAGTGTTGCAATAATAGTGTGTTATTAGGGGGGAAAAACTTTAAAATTCCGGTTACCAGTAAAATTATTTTCAGACCCATAGCAAGTTGAATTATCTACTAAGAGAAGGGTTTTTATGGGAAGGTTTTTAGATTCCAAGTGTTGAGTTACTAAAGGAATGAATATATCATTATACCAGTTGCTAAAAAGTGTATAGGCTTGCCAAGCACTTATGGATAATTTGTATATACTGGCAAATCCATATTTTTGAAGCAACCAAGAGATTTTGATTTTCCAATAATCATTAAATCTAATTTACGCGTACCTGTAGCATTTACGCACGACATAATTGTTACTCTTTCCTTTATTGCATTTCTTCCAGCAGCGGATTTTTTAAAATTTGTATTACACTTTTATTGGGCAAGCTTTTATAGACAAGACCAGTTTCGCCTCATTTATGTATATGTTCAGGCAAAAAGCCATTTTGAGCAATATAATTTTTAAATTTATTTATAAATAATTTAGCTAGCTCCACATTGCAAGACACACTCTCTCCACAAACAGACAAAATCGATATACAGTGGCGTTTTTTTAAATTTTGTTAACCATCTATCAATTGCTACAAATGTTTCAGGTTTATTATCTAATCTATTTACTTCCAGTGCTTTTAATTTTATCATTTCATTTGGAACTAAATCATTTAATTGACGCCGCTCTAAGAACCAAGAAAACACTGTATCATTGATTTCACTGTATCATCGATTTCACTATTCATAAAAATTGTTTTAGAGCCATTAAGCTTTAAATTTTATTGTCTTCATTTGTTTAATCTTATTCTGATTCATATACGTTTTGGATTCTTCTAAATTTTCTTTATTTTCTTTTACTCTTCTTATTGTAGATTTAGCAACTTTATATTCGTTACCAATGTCCTTTGTTTTCTTAGCATTTTCAATGTCCTTTAAAATAGATATTTTAAAGAAATTGAACGTCTTTTTTTTTTCTTCTGATTTATCTGATTTTATGGTTAAATTTAAAGCACAAAAATATCAATTAATTTATTAACAGAAAATAACAGAATTCAAGTAACTATTCTATTTAACAGAAATTCACTTCAATACTGGCAACACAAAACACAAACATATTCCAATAACATAATTTTTTACAATTTGAGGTTATGTTGTTGTGAACAGCTGATTTTACTTCTGAATTAGCCTAAACTTAATTCAAACATTTAGCTTTAAAAAAAAAAGGTTATACAGAACAGTTGAACTAAAAAAAGTTGCTTGTATAAAGGTTGCTTATAAATGTTGCTTATAGAGAGGTTGCTTATATAGAGCATTCACTGTACCAAGATAAAAAGTGAAATATTTTATCAGCTAATTAAAATCATTTCAAGGAATTTCGTACTTCAGAAATATATACTTCCAAAAAATAAAAATTATATACTTTCCAAAAAAAGCATATATCCAAATATTGATGCTTATTTTAAGAAAACCAATTTTCTTCAAATTTTAATAACAGAAATCTTTGTCATAAAGTGTTAACCAGCCTTATGTTGCGGCATAACACAGTATTCCCAAACTAACTAAAATTCCAAAAAGTCAAAAAATTATAAAAATTGTTTTAGTGCCATTAAGCTTAAAATGTTATGTTAAATTGACAATACATACTTTAATTACAACAAAACTATATTATATAATATTTAAATCGATTCAAAATGAGGCCTCTGCAATAGTTTTAGTAATTAAATATAAGTTATTGTTAAGAATTTATATTAAACTACCACTAATCAAAGATTTTTTAAACTTTTAGATTAACGTATGTAAACAATTCAAATTTTAACAATATTTTTTATTTAAAAAAAAAATAATACAATATTGGGTTTTTAAAACAAATTCGCTCACAACATGGCAACAAGCAACCTTGCAAAGTAAATTTTTGCAAGTTGAAAATAAATAAACATTAATTAATTTAAAAAAAAAACTAAAAAAGGAAGAATTTGCAGAAGACTTAAAGTTATGCAAATTGTGTCAGAAAAAAATGAAGACAAGCGAGAATTCCAAAGCACCAATGTTTACAGAAAAAATTAGATGAAACTTTTTTGTGCATGAAGGAATAATTACAGTCAAAGGATGAATGCTGAATGACTAATAACCCATGATTGATCGAATGATGTGACAAGTGAAATTAGCTCGCTTAAGCAGAAACCATGGTAACCATTTGTAGAAAAGAAAAAGAGTTGCAAACTCATGACGATGAGACAGAGGCTCAAACTAAGCAGCAGGTCCAAACAACATTTACAATTCATTTTTGAGTCTTGTCTAAAAGAAAGAAAACCTTGTTACTATCATTGTTAGTAATAATAGTATTTCACAGAAATGTAATTTCACATGAAACAACCTCAAATCACAACAGTCTAAAGAAATTGAGCAGTGATTGAATATTTAAAATAAAACTTACAACTGCTTTAAAACCTTATTCTTCTTTTAAATCAAGTCAATTAAATACTCTAAACTCTTGGAAATACTCATAACTCTTTAACACACATATTTATATAAAATTAAAGACAAAGATGTTTAAAACTAATAACAATTAATATAAACCACTTATAGTTTTAAGTTTAATTTTAAAATAAAACAAAAAACTCTTATAACATATTTTAAATATATCTTTTTATCATTATTTTTATAACCAACTAAACAATTTTAATAAATTATTTTTTAAAGTTTCCCCCTAAAAAAAATTGGATTTTCATGTTTTGTACAATGTGCAAATTCCTTTAGTATTAATTTTCATCAGTTGATTTTATAATTAACGCACAGTTTTTTCGAACCTTTAGTAATTATTATTTTCACTTTTTTAAACAAACCATAAATTGAAATATGTAAGTTTTGACTTACTATTTTTACGGTCATAAATTTATTGTTTTGTTTTTTCATAAATTTTCACAATATGATAAATTAACTCTTTTATTAAAGCAGTGTTCATGGTTTTTAATGAGAATGATAAAACTGAGAATTTGAAGCCTCACCATATGAGCTGTTTATTTTGAAAGTGGCATAAGTCAACTTTTCAAAAAAAATCAAACTATTGATAACAATAACTACACGAAATTATTTATACTAATAAAAATTTAAGTATCCTGAGACAACAATTACAAGTAAATCTTCTCGACGATTGGCAACAATGTTTTTAAACATGTTAAAGCAAAAACCTTTAGAAATCTCTGTCTAAAAACAAAGTGACTTATGCCACTTCCAAAATAAACAGCTCATATAATGCCCCATTCAATTAAACATAGAACAGCTTATATAATGCACCTTTCAATTAAACATAGAACAGCTTATATAATGCACCATTCAATTAAACATAGAACAGCTTATATAATGCACCATTCAATTAAACATAGAACAGGTCATATAATGCACCATTCAATTAAACATAGAACAGCTTATATAATGCACCTTTCAATTAAACATAGAACAGCTTATATAATGCACCTTTCAATTAAACATAGAACAGCTCATGCACCATAGAACCTTTTAATTAAAAACTAATGAAGTTTTTTATGCAGAAAAATTGATTTTTTATTAATAACTTTAATCCAAAAAATAAAAAAATGAAATAAGAGTGGTTGAAATTTATTTTTGTTTTTTAAAACTGCTCCAAAACTTATTTTGATTTTGCTAACAAAACTTCTAAAAATGTAATCAAGATTCCTGCTTATAAAACTGCTGAAAAAATTCCTACTTAAAGAATTTGTTTTTTGGTACGTTTCTATTTAAAAAATTGAAAATGTTTTAACAAGCTTCAAAATATCTTAACAACAATTAGTGTTTCAAAAAATTAAACTAATGGTAACTAATGGTAACAAACACCAATAACAATAACAATACCAACAACAATAGCCCAGATTTAGAAAAGTTATCTACATCTACACAATGTATATTAATAAACAAGCAATGTTTTCCAAAAAAAAAAAAAAAAAAAACACTCTGCAGCATTTTTAGTTTTATTCTACAATTGATTTTTACTACATATCTTAGGCAAGTAATTATACTTACATTGATACTATCATTAAAATATTTCTAAAATTAACTTTTAAAACATTTAATCAAAAAAAAAAGAATACATAAAAAATATATATATTATATATACTCAAAAATATAATAAAAATAAAAAGTATAATAATAAATAATAAAAACAAAAGATGAAAAACCCTGTAGAAAAATAAAATATTTTACAAATTTAAAGAAAAAAAAGCTAGTAACTAAAGTATTCAAGATACTGCAGCTATTGTAAAAACAAATATAAATTTGGAAAATATTATATTTCTTTCTATTACAATAAAAAAACTTAACAAACCTTTAAAGCAAATCTGTGGAAAAATAAACCCAATAAAAGCAAAAGATCGCACACTGAGCTTGAATTTCTCTCAATTCCTATAATACGTGCTGAACAAAGGGGATTATTTGTTGGTGGATTGCAACTATTAAATGACGCATTTGGAAATTGAAACTGGAAGATGTATTTGACAACAATAACTAACTGAACATAAGTAATTATTACGATCCAAAACCGCTTACTAGGGCGAGGGATTGAAAGCATTCCCCAAAGGAACACAAAAAAAGGAAGTGGCATTGATAAAACTGATGCATAACACATATGATTAACAATCATCAGGGTATAACATAGCAAGTTAGAATTTGCTAATAAAGCATAATAAAATGACATCATAAAACCATAATTATGAGAATCATCAACTTGCTCTGAAAACACCTTATTATTTTCCAAAAGTGACCAAGTATCATTTTCATTTTGCAAACTACTAGATGACTCTTCAGTTACCTATATAAATAGTCATTAATAACAACAAAGCAACAACACTATTTTAATTAAATATAACAATTTAGTTTAATAAATAACAAATTAATAGTTAAATAAAATAACTAAAAAATACTTTTATCTTGTAACTATTTGTTTTTAGAACATAAAAAAGATATATAAAAATGTAATATTTACTGATTGTTGAATGGCATTTTTCTCCTCATTTAGAGTATTTTTAGAAGAGATTGTAGAAGAATGTTTGTTCATTTCTAAAGTTAATTGTGCAGCAATACTTCTATAATCACTAGAGGAGTCGTCCATTATTTTTTTTATCGAGTTCATGCCAGTCTTAAAAACTTCTTTTATATAGGTAAAGCCATAGACAATTGACTTTTTAAAGGAAGAAGTTTCTTCTTTAGGACTACCACTAACAATATTTGATTCATTTGGTTCTTCATGTACAGATATGGATTCAACTAAAAAAAAATTAATATAAAAAAAAAGAGAGTAAAAGTGGTGTGAAACAATAAAGTGTATGACGAATGAATGTCTATGAACAATGATATTTAAAGGTTTACACTAAAAAAACAAAGTGTATGAAGAATATAGACTTACGAATAACTACATTTAAAGATGTAAACTATAATAACAAAGTGTAGGAAGAATGTACACTTATGAACAAGTATATTAATTTATTTATAATTTAGTATTTAAGGGATTCTATCTGTTGACCAGCTTTGCACCCCTTCTTCATCTATTAGGCTGGTGTAGATGCATTTATAATACATTGTTTCCAGTTTAGGATGTAAAATTCTGGATTTTCTTGACTTATTGCATGTGTTTTGCTTGTGTAGGAGATATTAGAATGAGTTGCTGATGACTAGGCAACTCATTCTATTATCTCCTAATAAAGGTACAACTCTAAAACTTAGTTTCATGGTTCTGAGGCCAGCTGGTAATCAGGTTTCCCAAACTCTGTGGCAGCTCTTAGAGAGGCTAATTCCTTCAACTTATGTAAAATATTAGAGTACTAACAGTGCCATGTTGCATATGGATAGTGTCCCTGTTTGTACTTTTTGAGTGCATTGTCAAGGCCAAATTTTAAAGTCCATTTGTTACAGCTAAGGGTTTATTAAAAGTAATTAAGATTTCACTTGGACCATTTATCTTCTATATCTTGTGGTCAAGGCAACGTACCTGTTAATGTCTTGCAGAAGTGTTTTTCGGAGCTGTTGCCTATACTTTCAAAACTATTTAACAAGTGCTTATCAGAGTCTTTGTTTACCAGCCTGCTGAAGCATGGTATCTGTTATCCCTATTTTCAAAAATTCTGGAGACCGATCTGACTTGTTTAACTACCATCCCATTAGTCATCTTCCTATCATAATCATGAGTCTCTCTCAATTCTTTAAATTAGAAAAACGAACCTTTATGAATAAGGCTGCTGCGCAGAGAAACAAGTTTATTCATTTGAATTTCTAGTTCATATTTGAAGTTCAATCAAACTTCAGTTACTTCCTCATATTTTCCAGCCTTCTTTTTCCTATTTCTCATTGACATTTTTAATTATAAAAAATATCACTATTAAATTTTAAATAAATCAATACATTTAGGTTTAACGTGAAATTTTTTTTTCTATTACAGTCCTTAAAATTATGTTAAAAATCAAAATAAATAATTTTCAAAATAATTTGAAATTTTTTTTTTATAAATTATTAAATAACATTAAATAAAATATATTTAATATAAAGTTAAAGTAGAAAATTATACTAATTTTCAATATCACTAAACAAAAAAAAATTAACAGATACGAAATAAAAATTTACCCAATGAAGCCCAAAATTACCCAAAAAAAACCCATTGGGCCTGGTTGTTTTTTTTAAAAAAAAAAAAGGTTTTTGCCAACTCTGTTTGGAGAGGACATTTAAGCTTAAAATAGATCTAACTTCTGCTGCAGCATTGGGCTCTCAGTGGCTTATGAACATTAACTCAGATAAAACTTAAATTTTTCAGCTAACCATTATTGCAACAATCTAGATCTTCCTATATTTATGAATGGTAATTTACTCAATGAGTCATTTACACTTCATCTTCTAGAATTAACTCTTACATCTGATTTTTTTGGAAATCATAAATCAAATCCAATGCAAAATTAGGATCTGCATCTCTTTATTTTTATCAAATCCATCTTGTCTGGAATACTGATACCGGATCTTCAAATATAATGCCCTTTCTCTTTTAGATAAGGTGCAAAAACAAATTTTAAACATAGTTAGACCTGCTCTTGCAGCCAACTTTCAACAATTGTGACATTGTCATAATGTAAATAATAAGTCATAATAACAAAAAAGTGTATAAAAAATGTATCCCATTTAATAAGTATATTTAAAGGTGAACACTGTAACAATAAGGTGTATGAATATCTACATCTATGAATAAGTATATTTAAAGGTGTACACTATAACATAAAAGCGTATTTTCTCCTAAAGTATACCTCCTAAAGTAAACCTCAAAAGAACCATAATTTTATAAGCCTGTGTCTAGAGATGCAGAGTCCAGAGTTCCTATTTTATCCAGAAGTCTAAAGACTCAGAAGTCCATAAAAATTTTGGGACATAAAAAAGGACATGGTCTTGTCACAAAGCACTGGCAAAGAGCATTTTACCGCAATAAAACCATTTTATGTAATAACATAATTGTGTGTATTGTTTTTTTAACTTGTAAGAACCCAAACTATGTGCATGCCAAAAATAATGCACATAATTTAACATTGACATGTTAGTCAAGGTATTGACTAACATAATAATATATTATTATGGCTAATTATGTCTTAAAAAATTTGTTTTCGCTATACTCTGCTGACAAAATGCCGAATTCTTATTTTAATAATGAAAAATTCAAATAAAAGTGTTATGATTTAGATGCAGAAAACTATTAAATCAACAGGACGAAAGCCATGAATTTAACAAAACAAGTTAATAAAATTTAAAATTGTCTGTAATTTTGTGCTGTCAAACTAACAAGCTCGAGAATTGTTAAAAAACGTACTAACTAGGTCTAACTAGGTCACAAAGAAGCCAAAAAATGATTATAAAAATACCTCAATGAATAAATAAAAATTCTTTTGCACAACAATTCCTTTTACAGAAGGACTTACTATGAATTCGACATGTTAAAAAGAATAACAGGAAACATTACAAAATTTTGTTTTAACAACATGATAAGTTTATAACTAGTTATGATAAAAATTATCCTAACTATGTTTACACGGGTTGTTATACAAGTAATTAATTTTATGAAGAGCATATAATAGAAAGCAAATGACAAAAATATTCTTTCTTTATATTCATGTTTGCTATTTATTCGCTTGCAACAATCTTGACCAGTAATGGCCACTAACTATGCATCAGAAACAGTCTACAATCATTTTGATTGTACAAATAAAATTTTGAATGGATTTAAAGCAGTATGCTTCAAATGTCTTGTACCCAAAAAAAGTAAAAGTAACGAGTTTGTGCAGTAAAGAAACTACATGTGCCACAAAAGCTCACATAAACAATCTTATACAACACTTATCTAGAAAACACCCAGAACTCCTCATAATATTAAAAAAAGAAAAATTAGAAAAAAAAGAAGAAAAGAATAAGAAGCAAAAGTATATAGCCATTAAAAGCAGTACTTCAAAGCAATCTATATTAAGGTGTTTTGTAATGCAGCAATTAAATTTCCAAATAACAAATGAGTTATTAGAAGCCTTAAGCCAATTTGATCATACATTCAACAATTTTTTGTTCAGACAAACAATCTTCTCTTGAAAATATCTTCCAAGTAATTCAATGAAATCCAAGAAATTACCATTATGTGGGGTATATAAAACATCACTACTTCCTCGAAATGCCAAATTATGCTCTGATAAATATAGAATACACGCAACTATTCATTCGCAAACACATTTTAAAAGCTATGTTACATTTTTAATTATTTTTCATGTTCTATGTCAATAGTTTTTCCAAGTTTAAAATTATTTTTCAGCTGTAACAATTTGTACATGGCTTGTAAATGGTGTTCTGATCTTTTGTGACTTTGCATTCGCAAACTAAAATGTGCCCAACCATTTAAAAAGAGAGCAGCAGGTATTTGATAAAAATAATTTACATGCATAACAGAATGCAGAGTCCTTGGTTTTGGAATATAATAACCACTTTCATTTGTGCTGTTCCCCATTCGTTAATTTTCTTAAATAATAGCATGCAGAAAAACTTCAATTATTATAATCTTTCAGAAAATCATAATTTTTCACTTGCATTACGCCATTTTGTATAATCGTCATTCTAATTTTATCACTTATATTTTCAGGCCAGGATCATTGGTAGTAATACTAGCTATATCACCTTCGTCAATATCTTGATTGTTTTGAAACTGGAAACTTTTCACTGATTCATCTTGTTTATTTGATATTAATGAGAAGTCTTCCATGTTTACGTTTCCCTCTGCTTCATTAACATTTTCCTTTTGTTGAATTGTCGTATCCATGCTTTCACCATCATTAAGGATGGTACTTGGTATATGATAATTATTATTAATTTCTTGCACCTTTTCTGGTTTTAAAATTTTTGCTAGACTGTCTCTTCGTTTTGCTGCAGCTTCTTCACTTTTGTTTTTTCTTTTTTTCAATTTATCATAGCCACACGTATACTTTCGTCCAGCATCTCTTTCCCTAGAAGCCATTTTTGGAACTTTCTAAAGACCATTTTGGCTATTATAAAAAACAACACCATAAAATTTTTTTAAATTTATAAAAAATTTAAAACATTAAAAAATTAGAACGTTTTTTTAATCATAAATTGTAAATAAAGAACGTTTTTTTATTTATAAAAACAGAATACTTTTAGTCGAAAATTATAAAAATAGAAAATTTTTATCATAAATTATAAAATTAGAACACTTTTAGAGGAATGTCAAAAAGGTTGTTTTTTAATCAAAAAAATAAGGTTTTCTTTTCTTTTATTGTATACGAAATACACAATATGGTTCAAAAAACACATATGCATGTGTGCATGCGTTTTTTAAACATTATTACTTGGTCAATAATATAGATGTTTTTCACATAAATCGAAAAAAATAAGCCAACTTTGTTATGTCTGATTTTAAGTCAAAATGCAATGGACCTTTCCAAGCGCAGTGCCTTCGGAATCACGGGGCCTTGTGTGACAGCACTGCTTGCACCCCCCTTTAGCTGGCTCTGTATATATATATATATATATATATATATATATATATATATATATATATATATATATATATATATATATATATATATATATGTATATATATATATATATATATATATATATATATATATATATATATATATATATATATATATATATATATATATATATATATATATATGTATATATGTATATATATGTATTAATAAAATAAAATTCATAAGAGAAAATTATAACGGTACCCTGTCACTTTTCTAGCATTTTCTCAGATGCAAAATTCCAGATAATAAAAACCACATATTTAATTTAAGAATAAAAATTCTGGAGTCTGGAGTTGGAGTCTATGATTTTTGAGTTAGGAGTCCCAAAAAATCGATGGAACTCCGCATCCCTGCGTGGGTCACAAAAGAATCAGAATTTTATAAAAATTTTGAACTTTACAATCTTTTTTACTAAAGTTAAAATACTTTAAAAGAAAAATATTTTTTTATAAAAGAATGGAACCTAGCATGTAATCAAGGATCATGCTGTGTGAGCTTTTTCAAAAAGTATTAGCATAAGTAAAAAATTAGATAATGTACACAGATAATGTGTAAGTAAAGTATACATAACTAGTAAAGTATATAGCTGGAAAAAAAAAGTTAAAAATATTATAGGATTTAAAGAGGAAATATTTATTAGAAATATTCTAATTTATCATATATATAAATATAATAAGAATATATTTAAAATGTTCTGTTGGAAATAAGTTGGTAATAAACCTAGTAAACATTTTTTTTTTAAACTATTATAAAAATTTTCAAAAAAAAAAAAAAAATTTTAATTTATAAAACTTAAGATTCCATACAAAACAAGAAGCTAGTTTTAAGATGAAATTGCAAAAAATAAAATTCATACTATTTTCTGGCAAAAAACTATTAAATTCATCATCTTGACTTGTATCTTCTTTCCTACTACAATCCATTGCTACAGGTTCAGATGCAAGCAAGGAACATTGAAGCAAATCTTCTTCAAACCCTTCCTCATTATTAACTTTGGTTTCAGATTCACTATCTGAATCTTCAAACAAGTAGTAATCGCCAGAATATATTGCTAGTAAAACAAATCTTATTAAATACACCAAAAATAATAAATTAAAGCCTCAAATAATGAAAAAAGCCTCAAATAAACTAAAAGTAATGTCAAAACTAAAAATATTTACAAGAAATAAAAATAAAGACAACTGTTACCTTCATAATGGGATAATGGTTCTCTAGCTTTTAGATTAAGTTTTGCTAATCGATTCTTGAGTTTTGAAACTCTAATTCAAAACAAATATTTTAACTATAAGTATATAAGTAAATTAAAATTTGTAAATTAAAAGTAAAATTTTGAAAATTACTTGTTTTTTATAGAACACATCATCTGCTCATCCCTCTGAATTGATTGAACCAAATGGACTTCTAATCTTTCT
>NC_088934.1:8530000-8535000 GCF_038396675.1 Hydra vulgaris
ACACACTGGCTTCTCAACTAACATTTAAAAATAAAAACCATTTTTAAAAAAATCTCAGTATTTCAACTCTCTAAATGTTCACTAGTTATTGTTGTTAGTGATTTTAAAACCTGTGATGTTATGCTTTTTGTGTTAAGTGTAGCAAAAGTCAACAATTATCCCACTAGGATTATTTAAACATAATCACACTATTTTGACATAATTTTAACAAAAACCTGATGGCTATATTTCAGAATCTTTAAGTTAATTTACCTAATTAATTAAAACTTATTTATAACAAATTTTTCAATGATATTTTGAATGAAAAGCACCCTAAGAGCTATTTTTTCACACTTTTTTTTTCTTTCTTAAAACTCACTCTCAAGAAGACTGCAAGCAACCACTATTAAGTTGGGAGCACTATTAAATTGTGTAAAAGAGCAAGAAAACCTTTATGAATTGCAGAAAAGAGAAATAGATGCAACCTTATAAGAATGGAAGAGTGGCTCAAGCTTGGCAAATAAAGCAGGTCCAACTACATTTACAATGCGTTTTTGGACCTTGTTTAGAAGAGAAAGAGCATCAATAGAAAAACCAGCCCAAATATGACAACAGTATTCCATACAGGGTCGAATAAGAGATTTGTAGAGGTGGAGAAAGGAAGAGTAAGAAATTGGAAAACATGATAAAGAGAAGCAACCTTATCAGATGCAAACTTTGCAATAGATTGTATATATGGCTTCCACAAGAGGCCAGTAGTGAATGATAATCCAAGAAGACGTAAAGTAGAGGACTGAGTGAAAGACTTGACACTCATCAATGTAGAAATGTTGACAACATGCAATAATTGTTTGTTATAAACAACTGAGTTTTGTTGGAGTTAAAATTCACAAGCCACAAAGTCCCATGCTGTTAGAGAAGAGTTACCATATTAAAGATTGGCTGCCTGTTCTAAGTGATCAAAATCAGAAACTTTTTGACAAGATAGAATTATAAAGTTGAAAAAGAAATGATTTAATAATCTAAAAATAATAAAATATATCATTAATGAGTAAAAATTTTTCAAAAAACACAAAAAAACACAAACCTGCACCCTACATGACCAAATTTTCTGAAACTTGGCAGAAATGTTTAGAGATATATATTAGGAAAGACAGTAAAATTTTTTCATAAAATTCCTATTCGTTTATAACTTACAGCAACTTGAAGTTTTCTTGATTTTGACTGAAAAATGAGGGGGGGAAAGTGCCGAAAGTTATTCCATTCACTTTTACCCTTATAAGGTGCTTGTAGTGATGCTACAGTTCTGAAATTTGGTACCAAAAGAGTTTAAAACCTGTTTAATCCAAAAAAATATAGGTTTTTATCTGTCAAAAGAAAACAATGTAGTTTATTTTACCATCCATAAAATACACTCAATAATGCCGATACAAAAGGGCATTGACAATTATAGCTATAAAAAAAGTCTGACTGATAGAAAACAAATTTAATTTTGATTCTCTTAAAGATATGATGAACATCTACTTTTCGAACCAATTTTATTTTGGCCTTACGTTTACTTAAAGAATTATTACTGTTTGATGTGGACACAATATTTTGTGGTATTTATTAAACCAGACACTCAATCCCAACCTTTTACCAATCAATCAAATCAGAAATTAACAATTTAGTTACTTTATTTATTTATTTATTTTCATATGTTATTTAAAATTGTAAAAGGTATAAAAAAATATAAAAAAGAAATACTCAATTTTAGTGATTTTATATATGCTTTACATTCATATTATTTACAAGTTGTACACATAAGCATAAGGTTTAAGTATGGATAAGACATAATAATCTCTATTTCCTTAGGAAAACAATTTTTTTAAAGTCGTCTTTGGCTAAATAGTAGCAAAGTCTTGTTTTTGTTATCGGTATCTCAACTTTGCAAATGATGTGGACATTTGGAATCCAGCATTGGCTATCTATTGGTGGCCATTTAAACAACCGTGCAGGACCATTCGAACACATAAATTTTACAAGCACGTCTTTTTCTTTCAGATTAATATCTTCAATGACTCCTATCCACCACTTTTGCTCATAGAAAACACAGGCAAAATCACCTGGTACTAGGTTTACAGTTGTTATCTGGATGTTTCCAAAGTCATGAATTAAAGCAAATTCTTCATCAACACTGCATAGCTTTGTGCCTACCTAGACAAAATAATAACATATGCATTTATTCATCTTTGTTAAACATATTTTATTAAATGCATTGAAAGGAAATTGTGAGCCTAAAATAAAATATAAATATTTTTGACAATGTTTCTGCTCGAATCAAGAATCTATTTGGTCAACAAAAGTTATGCATGTTTTTTAAAAGATAGTAAAAGGTATATTAAACATATTTTTTACCTTTTGATGGCCAAGTGGTACAAATTGATGGTAACTACGTGTTCCAGGTATTGTATTTGCAGTATCCAATCGTTCTTTAAGAGTGTTTCTCACCAAAAATAAATCTTCTGATGAGATATATATGAAATGTACACCTTCAATGTTTTCATTGCAATATTTATACATTGCTTGTGGAGATAAAATACGATTACCCATATCTCTTTGCAAGCTTGCTAGTGTTGCTAAACGTTTGACTGTACCACCTATCCCATCACAAGGTTGCTTACCATGACTAGTTGCAAAAAAGTTCCATTTAGCAGAAAATCCAAAATCTTCAAGATGGAAAAAAAGATTTGAAATATTTTTGCAATTCTTATATTGACCTGCACACCCATCTGAAAAGTATTCAATATTTTTTATTTGAGGCAGATTTGTTTTTATATCATTGCTAACAACATAAATAATTTTATATACCATGTTCACATCATGGATCATATCATCCGAAATAATACAAAATGCTTGAGAATACCTTCTTTTTCGAAATAAATAATCACAGGATGAAGTGTACATTGTAAATTTGTCCAATGAAAGCTTTGCACTTCATCTTGAACTACAAACTTATAGTTTTCTGAAAAATCGCCCAGAAATAATGCTGTTACCTCATTCATATCTTCTTTTCTTGATCTCAGGTATGATGCTTGACTTTTTGCTAAATAAGAATGTGGTGCAAGTTTTCCATTTTTCTACATACTAGTTCAATGTATTCAAACACTGGCTCTTTATTATGTGTCAAGTTTGACCTATCTGTTGTTGTCCACTGATCAAATTCTACCTCCTCGTCATCTTCAAATTCTCCAAGTAAATCATAAAGTTTATCAACCAATGCATTCTTTGTTGTAGAGCATTTTTCACATTTCCGCATCATACAGTCTTTATTAGTTATATCACAGACAATATAAGGTAACAATTCTTTGTATGTTACACCAAGAGGATGTAAAAGCAGTTTCAAATTCTGATGAATAGCACAGACGCATACAGAATGTGTTCCTTAGGCACCAACAGTAATACACCATTTAGGTTGCAATGTGCAAAACCTTAAAAATCCTATTTTTATTTCTGGGTTCTTGGTTTTGAAGGCAACAAACAATTCCTTTAAATTGCATAATAGCAAACGTTTTTGCATGTGGACATTTTTCTTTATGCTTACATAGTCTTTTTTACCAGGCATTATACGGCTATGTTCATCATCTTCAAAAAAAGTCTTTACTGTTACATCAGGAAGAACTTTTCTTAATTTTTGATTAGGCATGGTTAAAATACCTTTTTGTAATGCCAACTTACGCGCAGTTCGAGCTATATAGTTTGTTAAATGTAAAGTTTCAGAAACCTTTATTATTGACCAGTCTGTTGGAGCAAGTGTTGTCAGTTGTATTTTTTTAGATGTTGCTGTAGACTCTGCAACCTTTTTTTCATATTTGTTCGTTTTACAAGTAGTTTTTTAACATTGCTGTCAATATCTTCAATCAGATTTCTTACTTGGGTAAATGACTGTTTATAACAAGCTCCATAATTATTTACAAAGCAGCAATTAATTTTGTTATCCATATAAAACTATAATGAGTAATCACAGTCTAAACACTTAAAAACAAGAAATCTTAAATAGTATGTCCTACCAAGTAAATCACACTTTAACACAAACAATATGTCCACAATAAAAATTTAAGTTGTATTTATAAGGAACATATTGCTTGAAGAAATAGCTATTAGTTCTAACAGACATATTTAAAATGCTTAAGTACCTACTTATTATTGTCAATTCTCTACCAACTATTTACAAAAATTTTGTGTGTAATTAAAATATAACTGAATATAATTTTATTTAGTTATTTAACTTAACATGGTAATATTTATTAGACATTTGTATGTCATTTTATTACCTTTTTTTTTATTGATGAGATAATCACTACTTGATTACAATAAAACAATTAAGAATAAAAGGTTATATAATATTGTTTAATTTAATGACATGACTATTATGTAACAAAAATTAAATAACTATTATGTATATAAAATAACAAGTAACAAATTTATAAATTTACAAAATGTTGAACTATGTTTTGTAATAACTTTGTAAATAATTTAATCATATATACTGTTTTTTTTTAATCAACTAACTCTAATAATTATAGCCAGTTGATTTAAAAAAACATAATTATATAATTAATCTATAGATTATGATTAATTAGACCAATTTAATTTAAAAATAAAAATAATTATATTTAGTTCAATATCAAAGTGCATTTGCGAACTTTTTTTTTTTTACAAAATTTCTTTAGAAAAATTGAAAAAACAAAACATTAATAACTTCTCGACAAAACATAAGGCCAATAAAAATTTGGTTTGCAAAGTAGATATATGTCGAATATTTAAGAAAATCAAAACCAAAAGTTTTTTCCATCAGTCAGATTTTTTCAAGAGCTATACTTGTCAATGTCCTTTTTTATTGTTGTTAGTAAGTGCGTTTTGCGGATCTTACAATAAACTATATTCTATTGTTTTGACAGATACGAGACTATGATTTTCAGATTCAGCTGATTTTAAACTCCTTTGGTACCAAATTTAAGATTCCCAACATTGCCACAAGC
>NC_088934.1:8540000-8642500 GCF_038396675.1 Hydra vulgaris
TTTTCTGCTGCCGAGTTCAAACTCTAATTGATCTACTATACTATGATCCCCAAATTCATAATTATCAGCATCATCAATTCCAGTAGCATCAATCTCAGCATCAATCTCTTAACCTTAAACATCAAACGGGTCATTATTATTTAAAAAAAAAAAGTTCTTTAAAAGCATATCATGTTGGGTCTCAAAAGAAGTGAAATTTTATTAAACATCTAAAAACAATAACTATTTTATATAAAGATTACTAGTTTAAATTTTATGGCTTAAAAACTATGGTTTTTGAACAAAATATAAAAAAGTACATATTTTTATAGTTTTTTAAATAAACTTTTTTAATATGTGTTTTCATAAATTTTTTTTATTATTTTTGAAATTTTAATGAAATTTCATATCTTTTGAGACTCAACATGATTCATAATTATCAGCATCATCAATTCCAGTAGCATCAATCTCAGCATCAATCTCATTAGATAGTTAGCTGAATTTAATATCATTTTGGATTGGATTTATTTCTTCAGTAAGCAACTCGTTAATGTCAGGTTCAATTTTGTTTTCAGGTGAATCTTTCAGTTCCTGATCATTCTCATCACTGTTGTCATTCTCAAACAATTCTTCCCAAAAGTCTTCTTCAATCCAATTGCTGTTTTCCCTTTCATAATTGAGCATTTGTGGAAAAGCTCTAAGAAAAGCTTTACCACCGTCACTCACATAACCGTCAACTTTAGATTTATCGAAATCATATTGATTTAATATTTCTTCTGAAACCAATATAATATTTTCAACATTATGTAGGCCACTCATTCGTTGAAGACCAAGAACTATTAGCTTTTTACTGAAATCAGCAAAGGTAACCTGGCAAAATAAGGCAAAAAAATCAGCCAGCTGGCGGCTATCCCAGATATCACCTATTAATGTAATAGTTTTGGCTTTTCTAAGGCAGTTAGTGATTGTTTTTTTTATCTTTTCAACTACAATAGGAACTATATTATTGACGAAAGACTTCTCGCATGGTAAATGAATTTTATGACGCTCTAAAAGTCTTTTTAGATGAATGTTACCTAGCTCTTGTGTTGCCATATTGGATGACATTACATATTTAGTTAGATCCATAATATTGTCATCTAACAACGAGTCATCATCATTATCAAGACTTATATCATCATAAGCCTTTTTCCAAGCCATAAAATCGTCTTTGCCGTTACATTGTGTGGAATTAAAATGCTTAAAAAAATTACCACTTTTACCTAGTGGTTCATGTAATACCTTATAGCAATAAATGCAGGTAAAATGTAATTTTTCTTTCTTTCCGGGCTTGAAATCGATTTCGGTTCGGCAATGAAAAAAGTTTAAAACCAAACTGTAAGTTTTTTCAGTGTCACCAAATTTTAAAATTTTACGCGGAAATTTATTGTTTTTCAAGTTATGTTTAATTTCATTAATCTCTTTAACATATCATTTAATACTTATATTTGTTAATAAAGCATTGCTTATGCTTTCGCTGCATGGTGATTGACTATTTTCAATCGACAATACGGCTAAGGCACGATTACTTCTATCAGAATTTATTTGTTTATTTACAGACTGATTTTCTTTATCTTCTTTATTTATACTTTTTTCTTTTTTTTTTCTCAAACTCTTTACATTAGAATCTGAACCTAATTTTCGTTTGGCGGATCTTCCATACATGTTAAAGCAAAAAATCTAAAATAAAACTTTTGTTAAGCAAATAAGTAATATTATAAAACTAGTTTAAATTACATTACATATATAAATTACTTTAGTTTATATAAGATTAAAGATTAAAATGGTTTATTTTATCTATCTAACTTATTTACTATAGATAAAAAGATAAATACTTGCATCTTATATACATCTATAGCCTCATAAAAGTAACAAAAAATTATAAAAAAAGTCATTATTTCAAATACAAACGCTAGAAGTTTATCAACTTACAAAACAAAGCAACTCAAAGTTTATCAACTTGTAAAACAGCAAATTGTAAATTGTTATTTGAAGCAAGCTCATAAAGTCATTAAAAGCAATGCTACTTACTCCCTAGAAGCTTCAAGACGTGATTTTCGACACGCAAACCTTAATCATTTATTTTAAAAAACAAATTATAATGGTTAAATTATAATTTAGTGTTTTTGTTTGTTATTTATAAAAAAATATATACTTTAACAACTAATTTATATTTTACACTCAAAAAAATTGCGTATTTTTACGCAAAATACTAAAAAAATATGTGTATTATGAGTTGTGTATTGAGTATTCTACTCAATAAAAATGTGTACTATGAGTTGCATATTGAGTATTATACTCAAAGAAATTGCGTACGTTGAGTTGCGTATTGAGTATGATATGAGTAGCATACTCAATATGCAATACACAAAAAAAAGTGCGTTCTGATGTATGATATATATATATATATATATATATTGGGGTGGCTTATAAAACAACATTTTTTGAAAATATCTGATGGGACCCCCTTATGGTGTTCTGTGTAATAAATTAATAGTAATTGAAAAATTTTTTGAATGAAAATAATTTTTAGGGGTCGCTCAAGACCCTTAAACATCTAACGGGTCATTATTATTTAAAAAAAAAAAGTTCTTTAAAAGCATATCATGTTGGGTCTCAAAAGAAGTGAAATTTTATTAAACATCCAAAAACAATAACTATTTTATATAAAGATTACTAGTTTAAATTTTATGGCTTAAAAACTATGGTTTTTGAACAAAATATAAAAAAGTACATATTTTTATAGTTTTTTAAATAAACTTTTTTAATATGTGTTTTCATAAATTTTTTTTATTATTTTTGAAATTTTAATGAAATTTCATATCTTTTGAGACCCAACATGATATGCTTTTAAAGAACTTTTTTTTTCAAAATATTAGGGAACCATCTGAGGGTCTTGAGCGACCCCTAAAAATTTATTTTATTTTAAAAATTTTTAAATTTTGTATTTGTTATATATATATTGAACACCATTAGGAGGTACCATCAGTCATTTTCGAAAAATATTGTTTTATAAGCCACCCTAATATACACTACCAGTCAAAAGTTTGGGTTCATTTGATAAATTTAACAATATGCATAAGACTTTTCTCATCATAGGTGTTTATTTATATCAACATATA
The DNA here is from genome assembly GCF_038396675.1 of Hydra vulgaris. Classification (NCBI taxonomy): domain Eukaryota; kingdom Metazoa; phylum Cnidaria; class Hydrozoa; order Anthoathecata; family Hydridae; genus Hydra; species Hydra vulgaris. The sequence continues at coordinate 8,543,141 of NC_088934.1, forward strand.
TATTCGTTCAACAAATTATAAGATGTAAGAAGACATTTTAAAAAATCTTTCAGTATTTTTTTAAATTTTCGATTTTTTAAAGTATCCAAATGTGTTTTTGATTAGTTGGTTGCATTTTTCTCACGTTTCTAACTTGTCCCACAAAAACTCTATCGGATTTAAATCCGGTGACTGAGGAGGCCATTCCATATATTTTAATTCATTTTATTTTTCTTTGGTTGAGATATAATTACGCCAGATTTTAGACAGGTGTTTAGGATCACTATCCTGTTAAAAAACAAATCCGCGACCCACAAATCTTTACCCACAAGGAAATGCATATTTTTGGAGAATGTTGTGGTATTTTTTTAAGTGCTCTATGTTCTCAAGAGAACAAAGCAGTTAAAAATTAATAGAAAATCACTTACCAAACTTTTTTTATTTTACACTGTGTTTCATCAATAAAGAGTCATTAGATATGAATGATTGAATTAATAAAACTTCAATATATACCAAAAATTAAATTAAGTGATAAATGTCTTGACTACTGTAAATTTTCGCACGTTAATGAAATATGCTGACAAATTATAAAAAGAGTTCTTTAAAATTGTTTACTTCTGCTTTTTTTAAATATATTATTGAAGGGGGGATTTAATAAATTGTTTTTTGAGATCACTTATTTTATAGTTTTTTAGGAGAAACTAATTTTTATGTCTGCATTTAGAAATTGATTCCGATTTTTTGTTTAAAAAACATTCTTGATTCGGATGTGTAATTTTTTATAATCTTTTCTTTCATGCAAACAGAACTTTTTATCAAGTAATTTGTCCACAAGTTTGATTTTTATTTGTTATTTCATCAATCTATTCCTGTGGTGCTGTGTATGTAATAATGCTCTTCTTTTGAGGCACAGGTGTTAGGATTGGGGGTTTAAGTACTCCTAAGGGAAAGTTTTGTGTGTAAATTTTGTGTTTTATGCCTAAGAGGTCATTATTTGCACGCTCATACAAATAATGTTCTTATTACATTGTTGCTCACATTATTTAAACAATAACAATACTCATACAAATAATACTTACCTAATAAAAACCTTATTCGTATGTGAAATAAATATTTAAATTCTTTAATTTTCACCTTATTGCGGGTTAAATCCCTCCTAAGGATGATCATTTTTTTAATTTTAATATTTTTTCATAGTATTTGATAAAAAAATATGTTGGCATTGTTTTGCAGTTTTTATATAGCCAATATTACTGTAAATCCATACTTGCTATATATATATATATATATATATATATATATATATATATATATATATATATATATATATATATATATATATATATATATATATAGTCACGGACAAAAGTTTGGAAACACTGTAATTTTTAGTGATTTTTTAGGATATTTCATTGCAAATTACCTTGGCACCCTTAAGTCATTATATTGATGCTTGCATAATGTTAAAGTAATTGGCTATTGGATAATACGTGTTAAAGTTGATTGTATAAACAAAGTAATTAAGGCAAATTTGGATTTCATTACCCTCTGCAATTCATAAAGGTAAGATTAATTTTGTGTTGTTTTAAATAAATTTGTTGTAATATTTTATTTATTTAGCTTTGTAGAAAAGTGAGTGATAATATAAGTTAATGACTGTAGTAATAATGAATTAAATTACTGTAATTGTAACTGTAATTGCTTACCTGTATACAGGTGTGTAATTCAGGTATACAGTACAGTACATGTAATGTTAAAATTATTAAGAAACTATACTGTCTGTAAATACTGAACTAACTTAGGCAAGCATAATTACTGTTCATTTCTGTTTTTATATTATATCAATTAATTCTTTTTTTTATTACAGGATGGGTAAGAAACAAGAGCTAAAAGTTACTCAATGAGCCCAGGTGAAAATATTGCGATCCGAAGGCAAGTCATTTAGAGCAATTAAGCAGATCTTAAATATATCACCTGGTACAGCTTGTAAAATACTTAAACGGATCCGTGACACTAAAACGTATTCATCACGCCCTCGCTCTGGCCGACCAAGGAGAACTACAGTGCAAGATGATCGTGCGATTTATAGGATTGCTGTATGCACGCCTCGTGCAACGTCTGGGTTCATAAGAAGTAGACTACCGGAAGGCTGCAGAAACATGAGCTACAAAACTATTCGAAGAAGATTATCTGAAAAAGGTTTGAAAAGCTGCAGACCAGCAAGAAAGCCAAAGCTGCCATTGAAAAACATTAAAGATCGATTGCAATTATGTGAGAAATACAAGGGCTGGTCCGAGCATGATTGGGAGCGAGTTATGTTTAGTGATGAGTCAACGTTCACACAATTTACTTCCTATGCACCAAAAGTTTGGCGTCCCGCACTAATGAGGTACAATAGAAAGTATGTGTTGCCTACTGTCAAACAACCAAAGAAGCTGATGATCTGGGGAGCAATATCAGTGTTTGGCCGTGCAGGTCTCTGGGATATGCCAGACGGAACTACCATTAATGGCAATGTTTACTTAAGTATTTAAAAAAAAAAATTGCCTAATTTTATGGAAATACATGGAACCACAGTCTTTCAACATGATGGGGCGCCATGCCATGGCAATAAAGCAGTGAAACAGTGGCTTACATCATCAGGTTTTGAAATCTTGGGACCATGGCCAGGTAACTCGCCTGATCTAAATCCCATTGAAAATGTGTGATATGTGTGATGAAGAGAAACGTGTCAGAAAGCAATCCAACCTCTCAGGCTGATCTCCTGGAAAAAGTCAAGCAAGCCTGGACATCGGATATCACCGAAGATTACTGACGTTCACTAATTTATACAATGCCTCGTCGTATAGCAGCTGTATTAAAAAATCGTGGCGGCCATACAAAATACTAAATAATTTAAACAAACTACTTTATTTTTGTGCAATATGAACTATTTTTAGTCTATCAGCTATGGTGCTTATTGTTACTTTTATTTTCTTTATATTATTACACATTTGCTATTTTTCACTTGAATAAAAGAATGCGTTTTGCAATTTTTTATGTGTTTCCAAACTTTTGTCCATGACTGTAGATATATATATATATATATATATATATATATATATATATATATATATATATATATATTTATATGTATATATATATATATATATATATATGTCTATATACACACACACACACACACACACACACACACACACACACACACACACACACACACACACACACACATATATAAATGTGGACATTTTATATTAGTGCAATATTGTTAATAACATTTAACTGACATAACTAGGGAACTTAATCAGAGCTCTTCCTTTTACTTCTTGTGGTCTGAAGTTCAGACACTGAACACTATTTAATAATAATATTGTGACATAACAATAACAATGCTACATAACAATAATTTCTATTGTTAAATACTGTAACTCATTGTAAAGACTAAAAAGTAGAAAATAAAATAGCAAAAACATTTGCTAAAAAATATTTAAAAAAATATTTTTTTTTGCATTAAAAAGCAGAAAATAAACTTTTTAATTTAAATATAATAGTTCAGTAAATTATAGATTCACAGGTCTGTTACAAAATGAACCTTGTGCAGACATGTTTGCTTTTTAGTACAAAAAAGATTATATATTTTAGCAAATGTTTTTGTTATACCATATTCAAACTTTTCTTGTAGGTATAATATGAACTTTTTGAAAATATTATTAAGTGCTGTTTTAAGGATAGACCAATTCAATATAAAATCATCAATGTTTTTATCTTCAAATTCCCATATCAGAAGTAGACAGGTTTTTAGTTTATCCCATTTAAAAAAAGCACCATATGTTATGGGTTAACTAGTCATTAAGTTGTTTTTAGCATTTTAACTGATGATTAATTTTAGCCATTTTTCAGTGAACAGGCAAAATATATATATTAAAAAAATATAAACAAAGGTAATTTTGCTTTGAATTGGTAAAACACTGCTGTTATGTTATGAATTAACAAAAGAATTTTAAATCTTTTCAGAACATTTTCGATCAAATTTTAAGCCATGCTCAAATTTTAAGCCATGATGTTTGAAAGCGCATTTTGTACTCTATTTATTATGATTTAACAATCATATACTTTTTTTTTCCACTGTAAACATTTTTCAAAATACATTTTCTAACAAAATAAAAAGATCGACAGTCTAATATTTGGGCAGGTGGTAGATGACATGTCTATATTTATGTTTATTTTTTTACCCTGACAACTGAGCACTTGATGGGGTTTAGATCCCCCTCTGTCATATGTATTTGGACAGCATGGTGTCTTTTGAATACTTTTTATTTTTAAAGGATTGTTTATGATCGGCAAAACATTTTTTCCATTTATCCTCTGTTAAGCAAATATATCGTTTATCAGGTACATCCTAGAAGAAAACAACACATTTATTTACTATGTGTTTTGATATACATTTTTCACTCATTGGACAGTTGTTTTTTTGTTTTGTTTTCAATAACAATTTTATGTTGTTGTTTTCTACAAAAGATTTTTTTTTAGCAAAGCATTAGTTACCTTTTAAAATTCTTTCCATATTTTTTGTGCAATTTTAGCTAACTTTAATTATATTTCGATAAAAAATATTATGCAACTCATTAGAGCAGGAAGTGTTTATTGACCAATTTAAAAAACGCTTTTCCTATGTTAGTGAAAACATTTTTGATATATGGGGGGAGGGGGGAGGTAGGTTAACCCAAATTACATTTCTAGTTCTACTTCGCTTCTTTGTATTCTTTTTCTCAAATTTGAATCAAATTTTGATTCAAAATTTTAAAATTTACTTTGAAAAATCAATCAAAGGAATTGAATATATTTCCATCAGAGGAGTTTTGGTTTAGCCTGTTATTAATAAACCGAAATTGGGATTTGTTTTAGAATTTGGGGTGGATGATTTGAGTTAATATTAATTTTACAATAACTCACCATTTGATTTTTTGAAAGGCTTATATGAATTTTCAGAGAGGTAAAATGTGACAAATTCATAATTTTCAAATTTATGCTTATTTCAATTTGAATGCAAATATTTTAAAAAAATTCTATATCTTTTCTAATTTTATTAAGCTATGGACCAGATCTTTTAGACATTACTATTAAACTATCATCACAATAAAGACCAAAATCATTAATATTATTTTGCTATATAAATCTAAAATACATAGTCTAACAAGTTTAAAATTTCTGCTCCATCATAACTGCCGATTATTGCATCAAAGCAGTCGTGTATGTTTTTCTTTTTCCAAGTTTTCATATTAAAATAAAGTAAGATTTTTCTGCAATATAAGAATTGTCTCTTTTGCAATAACTGTATGGATTTTTGTAAATTCAATTGTTTTATCTAAAATATCTGGAGTTATTAAGGGGAAAAAAACATTAATGTCAAATCAAATAAATGCACAGTCAATTTTATTTTTGATTAGGAAGAACCAATTTATAACATCAGTGGTATTTTTCCACTAATGTAAATTTAATTTATTTCTAAGAAAATTATTAATTTTGCTTACATGCCTAATCTCACTTTTTGAGGGAACCAATAACCTACAAAAAGGTTTGTTTTGAAAATTTAGTTTATGATCTTTATCTTTAAGTGTTACAAAAGCTTGGTCAGTGCAATCAACTGCCTCTATTTTTTGAAGATGCCTTCAAAAAAAATTGGTTTTAAAAGTTTGAACTAAAACTTGACCCTGAAAAAAGAATACAAAAAAGCAAAATGAAACTAGAAATGTAATTTGGTTTAACCCCTATATAGTAAAAATTTTTCTACTAATCTTTCTTTTGAGCGTCAAAATATATTTTGATAAAATTTGAAACCTAATTACAATTTATGTTTGAATTCAAAATAAAGAACTTTTTTTCAAAAACTAATTTCCCTCAACCAGGGGGATGCAGGGGTCATTTTTCAAGGGTATTCCTGCCTCTGTGATCTGACTGCCTTGATTTTTAGCAAAAAAATTAACATTTTAATGAATATTAGCAAAATAATAGTTGCAATTATCTTCTTGTCAAAAATCTATTAGGAATGCAACAAATTTTCCGTTTCTACTGCCACACACAAAACATGAATAAATCTCTGATAACAAAATCAGACAAATGAAATGCCACAAACAGTATTTTAAAAATTATAATATGTTGCAAAAATGAAAAAGAAATAGATATTTTTTCATTCTAAATATATTCTTGAAAAATCTTCTTATCTCGTTGAACTGTATTCAACAACCATAGCTCTTAGCTTTTCACTGTGATGGACGTTTTTCTTAGACACAACGAACCTTTTTAGTGTCTTGTTTAAGTTTTTATACACTGCTTCAGATATTTGTTCTGATGTAATACCGAGCGGGACTTTCTGCCTATCGAGAATACTCCTTGAGATGGAACCTGATTATGTGAAACTTCAATCCAAGTGAAATCATCATCGCGAATACATCATGGACATATACTTTTAAGTGAAGCATGGACTCCAAAAACTTGTCTATTTTTTCTTTGTAGGATATATTGAGTTTCCAAAACAGCGTTCAGCTACTAAATCAAACAAAATTTAACCAAATATTAACTTGCTGAAAATAATAGTATTAACATATTCATGTCTCCTAATTTTATTTAGACTGGTAGGTCAAATAGTCCCCTATCTATACTAGTTGTATTCAAAACATTCTAAGAAGTGTTAAAAAAAATTTTAAAAGCAATGAAGTACCTTCTTTAAACTTCCTCAGGGTTTCAATACATTCCAGATATTCAATTGGAGAATAAAGTGTCGTTTTGTCCAATGATCTTAAAACTTTGGCACAATTAGGTCCATTAAAACCACCACCATTATAGCCATGCCTGATAACCGTTTTCTTTTCAAGAAACTCCTTCAGATTTTTATCAGTGAAGAAGAGATCAATAATTTTACTAACATGGTGTTCATAAATATATGATATTTAGGTTTTGCTTACTTAAAATATAAAATATAAATGAAATAAGATACTTACTGATAATCCAATTACAATGTTGATCAATTTGAGGTTAGAAGCCAAGGTAAACTTCAATTGATTGAGTTGAAGGAGCTGGAAAAGTGTCTTCGGATTGTGATGATTTTACTCTACGTTTTGAACTATGCCTAAGATAATCACTTTGTTGACCCCGGTGTACTTCTGGTTTCTTGGATGAAAATCTAATACTGATGGGTAAAACACGTTCATGACAATCTTTAGAGATCCCTGCCCTCCATCAATCCATCAATACCAACATGTACAACAGAATTAAAATAATCCATTTTTCTGAAGGAACAAACTTCAGTTACAAGCATAGATAGGTCAGTACAATAAACAATATCTTTTTCAAAAAAGTTTTTACTGATCTTGAGCTGACATTTTATCACATCGTAAAACCTATTCAAGTAGTGTGACCTGTTAGTAACTTCAGCATAGGGGTTCTCCTGTATTCCAGATCATTCAACATCTTTTCTTATCTCCTTCATTATTCTTAACACTGCACAATTTGGAAGATGGTTTATCTTCAAGTTCATGATAGTTTCGCTTCTTATATGCCTTATAGGTGATCAGCCTCTGTATACTTTAACAGGAAGAGCTTTTCCTCCTGTTGCAAGTTTCTTGTACGCTAAAAAATATCCTGTGCAACAGATATTTTTTAGCGTACAAGAAACAACTCTATCAGCGATATTTTAATTCTTTTGAAGTAATTAAAGCGTGAAGATTTTGAACAGTTTTTTTTGTTGCTGCAAGGATGTCGAGTACCAGGACCAACAATTTGACAGCATTCTGAGGAAAATGAATTTCTTTTTTCGAATGTAATCTTTTCAGATTACGATTCGAAAATATTTTAGTACACTGCCCTAGGCAGCAAATAGCACAATTGCAGTTGCCACCTTTTTATTTAATTCTTCCCAACTTTTTAAATTGATCACGACCATTTATCCAAGAAGTCTCCACAGCTTTACTGATAGCTTTACCTTTCTGTTTTAAATATAAGTTTGTCTTGCAGCTTCCACATATTCCAGACGGAGGAGAACATAGACTCAGACTGAATCCAGGGTCCACAAAGTCTTTGATCAGATGAATCAATGATTTTATCGATACAACAGAAACATATCCATCTCCTATTTTCTGAATAAGATCTTGCTTTTTGCAGAATCATTTTGTACAAAAACGTTTTTATTTAGTATTTTCTGTATTCAATTTTTTAAATTTTATAAATCAATATTCTAACAAATTGTTTAATTTAAACAAATTATCAGACAATTGACGAAATTTATTGAGACTAATTTGCCTAAATTATTGTGCTTATACCATTAGTTTGTTATTAGATCATTTGTAATTAGTAAATAAAATCTAAATAAAATTAACTTCAATTTCAGGCACAAACCATGTGATTTGCAAACAACAGTAGAAATACCCTTGAAAAATGCCCCCTGCATCTCCCTGGTTGAGGGAAAGTAATTTTTGAAAAGAAACAAAATATTATCTTGAATCCCATCATAAATTGTAACTAGGCTTCAAATTTTATCAAAATATATTTTGACACTCAAAAGATTGAGCCACATAAAGTTTGGGACCCCCTCGTTTTTTCAGAGATTTTAAATATTTAGAAAAATGGTTGAAAAATAAAAAAAAGATGCGGTTTTTAATTCGTTTTCAACAGTTTCTATTTCATATCAACCTGCTCGAAAGAGTGGTTAAAAAAAATCTGAAGTAAAAATAACTTTAACTTAAAACCTTTATAAAAGAGCAGCGATATGTATATGTGTATATATATATATATATATAATATATATATATATATATATATATATATATATATACATATACATATATACATATATATATATATATATATATATATATATATATATATATATATATATATATATATATATATATATATATATATATATATATATATAAACAGAAAAGATCAAAAATGCAACTAGTAAAAACAACATCACACCAAAATCTTTTAATATACACAGTCCAATTAAAACAAAATCTGGTTTTAATCTTATGTTCAAATACCAACACAAACTTTTGATTTTAGCAAAAAATTATGCCAAAAAAAGGTTTTATACAAGTAAAATAAATTATAGAGTTTTTTATAATAAATTATAGAATTAAAGAGTTCGATTAAATGAATTGTTAAACCTCGAGATTTTGCTACGTAATAGAACGTATTACTAATAAATCCAGAGAAATTGAATTCGAGAAAAGTAAACATTTGATAAGTTTAATATTGTTAACCAACAAAAAAATTTATTCTAGCAATCATAACATTGATTACAAACATTGATTAGTAAAAAATGCTAAACCTCTCCAGTAAGCTATTATCTTGCAACCAAGAAAATTTATTAAATCTTGGCCCACAATTTATACCATCAAAAAATCAAATTCCATTTATGAATATTATAGCATCAACTGAAGAATGTGATTTAAAATTATAAAAAAAATGTTAATGTTAAAAAAGCTGAATTTTTGCGACAAATTGTAAACAAAACATTAAACAAGTTTTTAAATGTAAAAATAGATAGTAATTTTTCTAAAAATCAATATCTAGCTTTAAATGAGCTAAAAAAGTCAAATGAAATTAAGATATACCTTTTTGATAAAGGATGTGGATTTGTTATTTTAGATTCAGAATTAGCAATAAAAAAAATTAAAGAACAACTTGGTAACTACACTATTACAGCTGTCGATCCTACACAAAATTTTCTTTGTCTAATTCAACAAACTCAGTAAATCAAAAAAAGAAAAAAGGTTTGATAAAAAAACTTATGACAAAATATATTCTTCTAACGCTGTTCCACCTAGATTATATGGATGCATTAAAGCACATAAAAGTGATAAAGGTTACCCTATGCAAACTATTGGTACAGCAGCTCATAAACTTTTGCAACACCTTGTTGAAATAATACAAGCAATTACTAATTATTAGTTAAACCACATTATTCAATTTCACCTAATATAGCAATAAGTAATTTTAAAGGTTTTCCTTCAAGAGCATCTAAAATATGTTCAAAACAAAATATTCAGAATGAAATTGAGTTTCTTGTTAATGTATTTTCCCAAAATGGATATTCATACAAAAAATTTTCAGATATTACCAAAAATCATAAACTATCACATAAAAATACAATATACCAGCAATTATTTTTTTAATTTATTAATTTTTTTTTTTCTTAAAACTAATCTGCCCTATTACTATCTGTGGAGAAATAATATAAAAAGTATTTTAAAAATAATTTTTATCATAACAGATTGAAAAACCCTCTGCACCAACTCATTTTTTTGAAATGATAACATTTTTCAAAAATCAATTGTTGCAACAGTTTAAAAAGCTTTGTTTTAAAAAAACAAAGCTTTTCAATCTGCCTGCGAATTGTCCAACATTCCAGCCTCTATGCTTACAAACTATGCATAAAAATCTATGTAACTTTGGGTAAAGATATTGTTTGTTGAGTTAAATAGTTTTTGAAATTTTTAGTGTTAAGTCTGTAAAAATTATGTCATGGCAGTAAACATAGTTCAGACAGTAAATTATCTCATTACAATTACACACATAGGCAGATTAAAGTTTATTACAATGTCTTAAAAATTTGGTCTCTAAGTTAATGGCATTTCTTAGGAACAACTTAACTTTTGCAAGTGACCTTTTGCACACTTCATTTTTTTAATCAATGTCTAATGGACAATAATTCCAAATATCACATATACAATGATATAATCTCGTTATATTGTCAACATTTCTTCTGCAAGAGAACCGTAGCTTGGCCCAGTGATCTACAATAAAATTGCACGCCTCTATTATTGATTCATTTTTTTGTCTGAGTCAAAAGCATATATTTTAAGCAATAGATAGCTCTTGAATTCCATTGTGAACTTGAAATAGGACCGGATTTAGAAAAATGAATTGCTGGTAAATTAATTAAGTCTTGATAAGACTTGTATCCTTTACATAACAAATCCAGCTCCGTATATTCATTCCTGACATTTTTTACGCTTATTAACTGGCCTGTTAGACTTTTATTTTTCAATTAAATCATGGTAGTCACTAATCAACTCATTAATGAACCAGTAATTAAAATTAGGCGATGTTGATAAGGAATCAAACTTTGAGATCATAAAATGCTTAAGAATCAGGTCAAGAACATGAAGTCAACAAGGATGATACACTTAACATGGAACAACTTTTATCAAACGCTTAATTACTTCATTTTTAGAACCTGTATTTACTACAGTGGTGTCATATATTAGAACGGAAATTTTATTTTATAAATAAAATTCCATAAAAAATGTTATAAATAGAAACAGAGTTGTCTTTCTCTAATTTTTTCAAAGATATAACCAAAGATTTAAACTTGCTTGAAATGCAAGTGCTCAAAATAATGTTGTTTGTCTATGCTCTTACAATTAAAATGTAAGCACCACATTTCTTGAGAAGAGTCAACCAAACAAAGCTTATTTCGTGTACAAGTGTTGTAGATGCTTTTTGAACTACAGATCTGCAAATCGATGTCTCACCAACTGCATCGAGTACAGCTTCTGTAATCTTTACCGTACAACTTATTGGATACCCTTCATTTTCAGATATCTTAGCTATCATTTTACCTGTGACCTTTGCATGTTTCAATAGGATTGTGTAATCATTACTTGTACTATTATCTTCTGAACTTTCACTACTAGAATTGTCTGTATCATCAAACAATTGGCTATAACTTGTTTCAAGTTCTTTTCTTTAGGTGGCAGGTCAAGTGGTGTTGTAATAGGCTCTGTCATAATACTGCACCGATCTTTGCACCCATTGGAATATTTCTGAAGTTCATAAATGAGTTTGTCTTCCAGATTTTTAAATTTAGCATTTTTGGGCAATAAATCAAATAATTTATCTCAGCTATTTATAATACTTGTCTTCTTATTTGAACTTTGTGTTGATATAGTAACAAATTTATAATTTTAAATAGAAGACTTTTTTTGCACAAATTTCTCCCTAAAACATGGTATTGCCACTTTATTCCATAATTGACAAACTTTAATTAAGATTTTTTTAATAACATTACTTAATCTAGGAACATTAACCAATTATTAAAGGATATGATATTTTCCTAATATCTGCTTCGTCTTACATAATTTTGAAAAATTCATCAGTGGCTTCTCAATCAAATTTTTATATTTACAATTCTTGGCTTTGTAATATTGGAAGGGCAATCAATTTGTCCAATTAAATAATTCTCTAATATCTATACATCTAAAATACAGTTTATATTTAAATATATACAATGTATAATAATTAAACAATATGAGTTATTTAAGTAAATTTTTAAACTTTTGACTAATACTTTAAAATGGATTTGTGCAGAGGGTTTTTTTGTGTTTATATAGTTTATTTTCATGTTTTTGTGAGTTTTAGGTAATGACTTGACCAATAGTTACAGGGTTGTCACTTGAAAAAAAAATTCCCACTTATATATAGAAATTCCAAATTATGTTAGTGCATTATAAATAGAGTGCTCAATGTTCTTAAAGAACAGAGCAATAATAAACTAGTAAAATCTAATTTTTCCCTTAACAAATTGTTTCTCTATCTGTAGGTTCATCAGGAATAACATGTATATATCATATATATAAATATATATAAATATATATATATATATATATATATAAATATATATATATATATATATATATATATATATATATATATATATATATATATATATATATATATATATATATATGTATATGTATATCAGGCCTTGTTTTAAAGCGTTAAGTGTAGAGAAATTTACCTACGCCTTAAGTGGTTTTTACGTAAGCAGTAAGCGATTTCCGTTATGCGACTTTTTATCATTTTTTAACTTTTAAATTATACTATAAGCGGTAAGATAAAAGAAGTTCATTTTAAAAAAAGTCACATTAACTTTTGAATGATGTTTATGTAAAAATATTTTACAAAAGTTTGAATGGCAATTATGTTTGATATAAGCGCTATATAAACAATAAATTTAAATAATAAATTATTTTATTAGTAATTTTAAATTTACCAATGAAAAAAACTCAAATAAAATTAAAAGTTTAATTTTATTTTGTTTTTATTTTACTGAAATGATTCATTTTTTAAGCTTGAAGCAAAAATGATAAAAACATAATTTAATTCTGATAAAAAATATATGACTTAATTTAAAACTTATTTAATAAAAAATATATAATTTTATTCTGATAAAAAAAATATATATAATTTTGATTTAAAAAATATATTTATGTTTATTAAAATTAAAGTTAATGCTTTGGTTTGACAGTTAAGTTAATTTTTAACTTAACTGTTAAATCTATTTAAAAATATTACTAAATATTGTTCAATTTTTAAATTTGATCTGTTCTTAAAAAAAAAATCAGCTTATTTTTATTGCAATTGTTTTTTCAGTTTTCCTTCTTAAACATTTTTTTTACTCAAAATTAATTTTTTAAATAAACGGCTGCTTGAAAAGATTGCACAAAACGTAAGTTTTTATAATGCAAGTTAAATCACAGCAACTATTTTCTAATAAACGATATATTCAGCAATGCAATTTTAATAATAAAATAATAAACTAATAAACTTTAAATAAATATAACATAATTTTTTTATTTGTTAACTGCTAATTTTTTTTAAAATTAAAAATCATTTGTAGTTGCAAAGCCGCAATTAGAAATTTAAAAAATTATCATTTAAAAATTTAACATATTTTAATTCATTTACCCTAATGTCAAAAAAAGAAAGAAATTTGTTAATACCAAGCATTTTTTAAAATGCAATATTAAATTTAATTATTTAATATTAAAAAATAAAATAAAATAAACATTCCTTTATAGTGATAATAAAAAAACCTTCAAATAACATTTAACTTGTTTTGCGGTAATCAATATTCTTACAGTAATTTAAAAAAGTTAATGTCTTTAAAAAATAAAAAAAGAAAGAGAATTTAATGACGTCAAATATCGCATTAAGCTAATGCATAAAGCACTTTTTATTTAAAACAAGGCCTATATATATAACTATATATATATATATATATATATATATATATACATATATATATATATATATATATATATATATATATATATATATATATATATATATATATATATATATATATCAGGGTGTTAGCATGTATAATTGCAACACATATAACATAGAATTCCTAATTGGTTTAAAATTTCCAAAATTCAATGATTTTTTTTTTGTACTAAACTGATACAAAACTCATAAAAAATTTAATAATAAACACTTGTAAATAATGAAATATGGTAGACCAGAAAGTATGCACATTGATTACTGGCCGTATGTATGTATGTATGTATGTATGTATGTATGTATGTATGTATGTATGTATGTATGTATGTATGTATGTATGTATGTATATATATATATATATATATATATATGTGTGTGTGTGTATATATATGTGTGTGAGTGTATATACAGGGTGACCGGAAAGTATGCACATTGATTACCAGCCAGTAATCAATGTGCATACTTTCTGGTCTCCCATATTTCATTATTTACAAGTGTTTATCATTAAATTTTTTATCAGTTTTGTACCAGTTTAGTACAATTGTAACTGTACAATGATGCTTATCAATTGTAACTGAATTTGTCAATTGAAACTGTGTTTGTTCTTTCTATTGTAGTCATTATGAATGTTCATCGTTTGTTGATTCAACGACATTATGAGGAGGGACTTATGGGTGCTGAGATATTTAAATTAGTAAAGGTGCATGGAATTACTGAGAGATGTGTTTATCGAATCATCCAACGGTAGTGTGAAACTGGTGGTGTTGAAGACCCTGAAAGCTCGGGTTGTCCACGAACAGCTCGAACCCCAGATCGTATTAAATGAAGCGCAAGAAAATTTGGAGGAACCCTGAAAGGTCAGCGCGAAAATTAGCTCAGGAGAAAGGAGTACCCAGGGAGTCGATGAGGGAATTATTGAAACTAGACCTTTGATTGAAACCTTATTGCAAGCATAAAGTTCATGGATTGACTGCAAATCAAAAGCTGGCCAGGTTGCAAAGATGAAAAAAGGTTGTTATGTCATTATGGTCATTGTGCGGTATAAAACATTACCTTTTCTGATGAAAAGTTATTCGTGATGGAACAAAGTTTTAATGCTAAAAACAATGTTGTGTGGTCAACATCATTAAAGGACATACCTAAGTCTTCAGGAACAGCCCAGCGGTATCAGAATCGAAGTTCGGTGATGGTATGGGCAGCAGTGTGTAGCAAAGGAAAATTGGTCTTTATCGAACGTGGCACCAAAATTAATGCAGTATCTTATCAAGAGAAAGTCCTGAAGGCAATTTTGCAACCAGAAGCCAATTTGTTATATCCCAATGGAGACTGGTGTTTTCAACAGGATTCAGCACCAGCTCATACAGCTAAAACAACGCAAGAATGGCTCCAACAGAATTGCCCTAAGTTTATTGCTAAAGATGAGTGGCCTCCGTCCTCTCCTGACCTGAATCCACTCGATTTTTGCATGTGGGTTATTTTGGAGTCCAAGGTCAATGCTAAACAACATCCCAACTTGGCCTCCATGAAATGAATGATGATCCGCGAATGGGAAATATTTCCTATGGAAACCATTCGTGCTACCATACAATCAAGGCGTCATCGATTATCATTGACCAAAAAGGAGAGGCATTTGAATAATTCTTGGTATACTTACACTACATATGTTACTTGATCTGTTACTGTAATTTCAGTAGTTTATGTATATTACATTAAAAATAAACTGATTGTGAAGTACTGACAGAACTTTCCAGTCACCCTGTATATATATGTGCGTGCGTGTGTGTGTGTGTGTGTGTGTGTGTGTGTGTGTGTGTGTGTGTGTGTGTGTGTGTGTGTGTGTGTATATATATAATATATACACACACACAAACATATACATAACAACAAAATATTCAAATCTTACTCGAACATCAAGCGAAACAGATGTAGATTTGTGAAGTCCTAACCACCAAGCATTTGAGGAAAAATGATGCACTTGTAAAAGCACTGGTAAAGACTAAAACAAAACATTTAAATTTGCAATAATAAATTCATTATGCTAATAATACTAAACTTATTGCTATACAGCAAAACAACATTTCTTTCTTTAAACAATTTTTATGTTAGTCCATAAATTTTAGTTACAAAAACTTTAAGATAAAAAAGCACTTTAACCAGATAATACACTGCAAAACTAATTTTAGGTACACTATAATTAATTGATACTTTTTGCAAGGTCATTGCAGATGGCGGTCGCGTTTTTTTAACCATTGAAAATAAAAGGGAAAAAAAAGAAAGAAAATCAAAAACTGATTTAATTATCAATTGTTTCAAATAAAGAATTCAAAAATATCAAAAGAAAAGAAGAGTAAAAAAAAAATTAAAAAAAAAACTTTTAACAAATAAACACTCAAAATTAACATTTAAAAAAACAAATAAAAGAAAACTCAAACATTGATTTTAACTTAACAAAAAAGAAAAAGAAAAAAAAAGAATAGATAAAAAAAAAAGAGATAAGTTGATAAATTTAATAAGAAGATAAGAAGAGAAGATCAGTAGTTTATTAAAAGAGAAGATAATTTTCATAGTTTTTATTTTTTTTATTGTTGTATTTATTATTTTTTATCATTTTAAATATTACACTTTTATTTTTTTTTATATTACTACAATTTATTATTAGATTACTTATTTTCGTATATAATATCAAATATTAATTTTTATTATTGTTATTATATTTTTAATTTATATTTCTCTTGATTTTGATTAGTTTTTTTACTTATTTAGTTTGATTTTATAACTTTCTTCAATATTTTTGTTTTTGTTATAGTTTACTGTTTGTTTGGCTGTTGCATTATTGTTTCACAACCATTATTATTATTTATTAAAATTGTTAGTTTTTTTGATGTTGCAATCGGTTGTTCCTAATAATCTATTCATTATTTTATTTTAACTATTATAAACATATTTATTTCCTACTTATTGTTTCATATATATCTCTCTCTAATATTGCAGTAATATTGCATCATATATATCTCTCTAATATTGCAGTTCCACTACGGCTTTAAACTGTCATTTGTGTAAAAAATTAATTAGCAAAAGATGCTGTTCATCTCAATGTAATACCTGTTTATATTGGACTAAGTACAGTTTACAATAAGATCTCTCGTTGCGGAATTGTGTAAACTGTATTAAAAGTGTCTATCCAATCACAGATGTACAAGATAATGAACTTAAATTGCTATTTTCATCTGATAAAATTCTTAAAACTGATGATTTATCTATTTAAATAGAGTCTCTAATCAAATTAATAATTATGTTTCATCTCGTGTTTTAGATTCTGAGGAAACAAATTTCTACTTCATTAGACATAGTTTGTAAATATTATAACATAAGCAAATTATGTAAACTTAATTTTAATAAAATAAGTGCTGGCTCTTTTTTTTGTCTAAACATATCATCGTTACAAAAACATTTTGAGGACTTAAACAATACAATCATTAATTAATTTTGATTTTTACATTATTGGTATAACTGAAACAAGATTAAAAAAAGGAACATTCTCCATTCATTCAATTCTCATTGATAATTACAATATTGAACACACACCAACGGAATCTTCTTGTGGTGGTACATTATTATATATATTAAAAAAACTAATTTACACACAAAGAGATGATTTAATGATTTACGTACCTAATTGTTTAGAATCCACATTTGTTGAAGTTATTTTTTCTAAATACTCTAATATTATTTATGCATCTAATATTATTTGTGCAATTATAGACACCCGTGAATGGATATTATTATTTTAAATAACATCATGTCTGCCTTACTTCAAAAAATATCTGCTGAAAATAAATCTATTTTCTTACTTGGTGATTATAATATTAATCTGATGCAATCAAATAATGGCATTGCGGCATCTGATTTTTCAAACTTATTTTTATTTTATAACATTCGCCATTACTTTGCGGACTAGAATTACTGATCACTCTGCTACAATTTTTGATAATATTTTCTCTAGTTTAATAGCTAATGAAGTTGTTTCAGGAAATTTGACAACTTCTGTTTCAGATAACTTAACTCAATTTTGTATTTGTCCCAATTTCAATAAATTATTTATACCACGCAGACACAACTTATATAGCAGTAGTTTTAAAAACATTAATAAAGAAAATTTTAAATTTATCAAAAATTGACTGGGACGATGTTATTAAATCCAATCATACTAACACATGTTTCCAAACATTTCTTACTGAATAACATTGATTTTAGATCGCTATGCCTAGCTTATATAAACGTCAAACATCGATTCAAACCATGGATTACAAAAGGAATTATAAAATCTATTCAAGTGCGCAATATTTTCCGACAAAAAATGATAAGATCTAAAGATCTTATAAACTAAATTATTTGTCAAGTTAGGTTATCATGCTACTGGTAACATGTAACCCAGTACAATCTGCTTCATGTCCTGCTACCTTGTAGGATACGCCTTTTTAGGCAAAGGCTAAGAGATGCCAACTCCGACTTAAAACACCCCCTGCCTTGGGGCTTTTGGTTGAGTAAAGGCTAGAGATGGTGTCTCAACAAAAATACTCATCTTGGGCAGATGTTAAATGCATCCGACTACTGTCTTGTAGAAGGCCTCCTAGGCAAAGACTTAAGCGGTAAACAGATTCTATCTGTTGACTAGCCTCGCACCCCTTCTTAACCTTCACCCCTTCTTCATCATTAGGCTGGCGCAGATGTATTTTTAATACATTGTTTCCAGTTTAGGATGTTGAATGCTGGATCTTCTTGACTTAATTGCATGGGCTTTGCTTGTGTCTCTGTTTTTATGACTAAGCAACTCATTCTATTATCACCTAATGAGGGTACAGCTCTAAAACTCAGTTTTATGGTTCTGAGGCTGGCTAGTAGTCAGGTTTCCCAAACTCTGTGGTAGCTCTCAAAGAGGCTGATTCCATCAACAGCTGAAAAATATAAAAGTATTAACAGTGCCATGTTGTGCATGGATGGTGTCTCTGTTTGTACTTTTGGTGTGCATTGCCAAGGCCACATTTGAAGCCCTTTTGTTACGGCTAAGGGTTTATTAATAATAATTATGCACTAATGAAAATAATGAAGCACTTGCTTGTGCTATTAAACAGTGTACTAAGTACTATCTATGCGTCAAGTTTTTTAACAAATTTAAAAATAAAGTACCAAAAACTATAAAACCATCATCATTACTAAGTTCTCTAAACCTATCATTCACTAATATTCTTGGTCTTCGAAGTAACTTTTTTTCTGTTGAGTCTTATCTCTTGCAAAGTTCACAAGACCTACTTGCTCTTTGTAAGACTGATTTGAGTTCAGCTGTCTCATCTCATGATCTTAGTGTTGATGGTTACCTTACTTTAATTCGTTATTCCAATAGTCACATGCTTGGTCAGGGCATTTACACTCGTAAGAATTCACTCATTTGTTGGGAAACTTGGTTTGAATCCACAGACTATTCTTTCATGTGCTTTCGTTTAGCACCGCTTCACTCTATTGCCTTTTTCTTCGTTCTATATCGCTCTCCTTCATCTCAAGAATGCACTCTTTTTGATGTCATTTCTGATCATATTGACCAAGCCCTCTCTCGTTATCCAACAGTTAATATAGTTGTTGTTGGTGACTTTAATGCTCACCACTCTGAATGGCTTGGCTATAGTGTCAGTGATTCTGCAGGCATTAAAGCCCACAACTTTTGCCTTTCTCAATCCTTAACTTAAATAGTCAACTTTCCAACTCGCTTTCCAGACAACCCGAATCATTTAGCTTCTCTACTCGACGTATGTCTTGTTTCTGATCCTAGTCAGTGCTCAGTTTCTCCACATTCACCCTTAGGTGCTTCTGATCACAGTTTGATCTCTCTAAAACTATTATCTCATTCTTCTTTATCACCTGAATCCCCCTATCATCGTACCTCTTACAACTACCTTAAAGCTGACTGGGATTCTTTCCGTGATTTTCTTTGTGATGGCCCTTGGGTAGAAATCTTTCATCTTCCTGTTGACAAATGTGCTTCTTACATAACTTCTTGGATTCAGGCTGGCATGGAATCTTTTATTCCCTCTCAACGATTCCAGGTCAAGCCTCACTCTTCTCCATGGTATTCCTCACATTGTGCTGCTGCAATTTCCAATCGAAACCATTACTTCTATATCTATCAGCAATACAATTCTCCTGAAAATAGATGTTTATTACTGCTTGAAACCATTGTTAAAGGTTTTGTCTAACGTCAAAGCCTGCTATTCTCAGGTCATGAAATCTCGTATTTCCTCACAAAAATTAGGCTCTCGTGACTTCTGGAGGATCCATAATAGTATCAATAATAAGGGCAAATCTGCAATTCCACCTCTCTTGTATGATTCAGACTTTGTTACTTCACCTAAAGACAAAGCTGAATTATTTGCTAAGAACTTTTCATCAATATCCTCTTCCAATTACACTAGTTGCGTTCTACCTGATATAGCCGTCAAACAGGTTGATCCATAGCTTGACATTCATATCACTCCAGCTTCTGTATCTAAAGTGATTTCCTGCTTAGACTCTTCTACAGCTTGTGGCCTGGACAACATACCTGTTATAGCCTTGCAGAAGTGTTCTCCAGAGCTGTTATAATTACATTGTGGTATATATTACATTCTGTAAAATTTTAAGGTCGCTCACTTTCTAGTAAAATTTTATGGTTGCTCACTTTCTAGTAAAATTTTATGGTCACTCACTTTCTAGAAAAATTTTAGATTTTATAACTTTCATAATTTGTTGGTTTTAAATATTTCCAATCATGAAACTTTATTTTGGCTTAAAATAGTTTTCTTGTTAAATTTAGTTAAATGTAGGTAAACTCATTAAAATTATGAATTTAAAATAAGGTTGCATTAATAACATGTAAAAACAACTTATAACAAATACAATTTAAAAAAGAAAAACAAATGCAGCCTCTTCGGCTTTTTAAATTTATAACTTAATTTCAAACAAGTGGGACTAACCATTGACTCCTTCATTCAATGTACTAAAACCCCCCACAAATGGTGATTTCAATATGATATCATTAGTAACATTTCATGCAAATAAAATAAAAATAAAATAATCCTGACCTAGCCACAAGCGAGACATCGGTCTATACATGCATGTTTCTTTGTAAGTATCGTTATTGCTAGTGAATGCATGTACTTTTTTTTTGCATATAAGTTATTACTTATAGGGATGCAAAAAAAAAAAAAAAACAACTGATGGAGACACTTTTATTATTTATTTAACACTAGATAGTTCTTTTTAATATCCAACTATTTGTATATTTGTGCCAAATGGGGCATGTGATAAAATGTGAAATTAAAATAACTCACTGAATTTGTACAATTTCTTTCAAGTGTATTTTCTTTAACAAACTCTAATTGGTAAACCATATATACAAGAACTACTAGTGACGACCATACAATCATAATAAAGCTAATGATATATTGTAATGTTTTGCTTGGCATGGACAACCCTATCATTATAATAAATACAGCATTGATAGCTGATACCTATTTAAAAAAAAAATGCAAACAAGGTCATTAAAAATAAAAAATTCAATAAAATATAAAAAAAGAAAATAATTATAATTTCAGTTATATACTCTACATACATACATACATACATACATACATACATACATACATACATACATACATACATACATACATACATACATACATACATACATACATACATACATACATGCACACAGATTTATATAGTGTTTTCAGAAAAAGAAAAAAACGACATCAGAGATCTTACATCAGAGAGTGATATCATTTATCTAAACACACATTCATAATTATATATATATATATATATATATATATATATATATAAATAAATATATATATAAATATATATATGTATAATTATGAATGTGTTTAGAAAACATCTCTGATGTCACACTGAAACAGAATGCTGCTGGGGGCTTCAGTACATACATCAACTATCTTAAAGCCTGTTGCCACAAGAATGCCACTACATCGACTGAAGGTTTGGCATGGGGCAGCAATCTTTTCTTTTATTATTCTTTAATATATATATATATATACAAATATATATATATGTAATATATAAATATGTACGATGTATATATATATATATATATATATATATATATATATATATATATATATATATATATATATATATATATATATATATATATATATATATATATATATAATTTGTTGCATTTATGAGTACGGAAGGTAAAAATTGATTCTTTTGTTAACAAATACGTCACTTTTAATTACTTTCGTCCAACATTCTCGTGTTGTCAGAAAGTAAAAACCATTATATTAATTACAAATTAATTATTTTTAATAAAAATCTGGTCAATTAAATTTGTGTCTTTTAAACGCAAATTTAACTGACCAGAATGTTTTTAAAAACATTCTGAATGTTTTTAATAATATAAACAATGTTTTTTTTTTTTTTTTTTTTTAATAAAATGTTTTTATTTTTATTTATTTTTACTGTAAATCATGCACGAAGTGTTGCTACATTGACTATCTTATAGCCTGACTCGCAAGGGAGTGCTGCTACATCGACTGAGGGTTAGGTTGAGGCAGACAGTCTATCAAGTAATAAAAAAAAAAACTCCGGTCTTGCATTTTAATTTTTACTTTTTGTCAACAAAATACGGAAAAACTTTCTGACAACCAGTTAGGGGTTATATATATATATAGAACTCTTATATGTTGTCAGAAAGTTTTTTCCATATTTTGTTGACAAAAAGTAAAAAACTAAAATGCAACACCGGAATTTTTTTTTTTATTAATTGATAGACTGCCTGCCCCAACCAAACCCTCAATCGATGTAGCAGCACTCCCTTGCGGATCAGGCTAAAAGATAGTAGATGTAGCAGCACTCCGTTGCGAGTCAGGCTATTTGTCAATTGATATAGCAGCACTCCCTTGCAAGTCAGGCTATTTGTCAGTTGATGTAACCGCACTCCCTTGTGAGTCAGGTTATAAGATAGTTGATGTAGCAACACTCCGCGCATGATTTACAGTAAAAAAAATTAATAATAAAAACATTTTATTAAAAAAATTAAAAATAAAAACATTGTTTACATTGTTAAAAACATTCAGAAACATTCATATATACATATATATATATATATATATATATATATATATATATATATATATATATATATATATATATATATATATATATATATATATATATATATATATATAATATTAAAATATTTTAAATGAGAAAATACAACTTTATAATGGAACTTGAAGTTTCATG
Organism: Hydra vulgaris; assembly: GCF_038396675.1. Taxonomy (NCBI): domain Eukaryota; kingdom Metazoa; phylum Cnidaria; class Hydrozoa; order Anthoathecata; family Hydridae; genus Hydra; species Hydra vulgaris. The sequence goes on from NC_088934.1 coordinate 8,566,490, forward strand.
CCATTCGGCAATCATCAGCCATATTATTCAAATATAAAATAAAAACCGTTATAAAAAATACAAATTTAGCGTTGCAACGGCATCTGACGTCAAGTGTACGTGATCCGATATTTGCTAATCGCCGGTATCAAAGTTAGAAAGTAAAAATTTTTTCCTATGTCTACAAGCAGAAACCAATTCATTTTTTTTATTAAGTAGTAAACCACTATCAAAATTCATAATAAAACGACTATCAATATTAAATCAATGTATAATCAATATATAATCAATATCAACGATTATCAATAAATTTATTGCTCCTCCTGTTGAGCACTCTTCTCAAGTCGTTAAAAATGGAGAAAGTTAACTTCAATTATTCAATAAAAAATATACCTATACCATCAAATAAAGAATACAAATTGCGATTGCTTGAAAAAACTGAGATATTGATTAAAAGGATGCGATGGAAGGCGTTTTTCTTCATAAATCACCAGTCTAACGGTATGAATGATATTAATAGTAATAGTAATAATTATACCAAATTTAATTCTTATGTTATTAACACACCGCATTGTCCACAACAAATTAAAGATATGCGTGCGTTTGAATGCGATTTATTCAAATTAATTAAGAACATACAGTTTAGGAAGGTTCAATGCGCCTTCCAAAATAAATTAAAAAAAGACATTTCTTCTGTTCGAAAATCAACGTATACTTACACTTACGCAGATAAAACATCAAATTTGTATAAATTATCAAAAGACGAATACAATAAGTTGTTAATGAACGCTACTACATCTAACTATAGAAAAACCAACCCTATTATAAAAGATCACATTAATAAAGAAGGAAAAACTATTCTAAAGAATCATGACGTTTTTAAAAAAATCAATATAAACAGTTCTTCAAATTGCTTCATTACATTAAAAGACCATAAACCTAATTTTTTAAACAATCCTACTGTTCGTCTAATTAACCCAGCTAAGAATGAAGTTGGTAGAATAAGTAAGCATATTTTATCAGATATTATCACCAACCTAAGAAATATTTTGCAATTAAATCAGTGGAATAGTACACAAAATGTAATAAATTGGTTCAAAAACATCAATGACAAACATTTTTATAAATTCCTTATTTTCGACATCGTTAACTTTTACCCTTCTATAAATGAAAAGCTACTTATCGACTCCATAAACTTTGCAGAACAATACGTTTCCATTGATTCTGATCATAAATCTTTAATTCTCCACTCGCGTAAGTCTTTATTATTAACCAATGATCAAGTTTGGATTAAGAAATCAAGTGGTTTGTTTGATGTTACCATGGGTGCATTTGATGGAGCGGAAGTGTGTGAGTTAGTTGGTATTTTTCTTCTCTTCCGGATTTTGCAATTTTATAAAAAATCTGATTTTGGATTATATAGAGACGATGGCCTAGCCGTGTTTAAAAACGCAAGCGGTCCAAAAATGGAAAAAATTAAGAAGCATTTTACTCAAATATTTAAACAATACAACCTCTGTATTTCCATTCAATCTAATATGAAAGTTGTTAACTACCTTGATGTTACATTTGATCTTAATAACTGCACTTTTCAACCTTACCATAAACCTGATAGTACGCTAAATTATATCCATGCTAGTTCCAACCATCCACCAAGCATTTTAAAACAACTACCAACCTCAATTGAACATAGATTATCTTCCAATTCTTCAAACGAAAAAATTTTCCAAAAGTCTGCTCCTATTTATAAAGACGCATTAGAAAAGTCTGGATTTCCCACCAATCTCCAATATCATTCAAATCTAAATCCTTCTAATACTAATAAACGAAAAAGAAATATAATATGGTTTAATCCCCCTTTCAGTAAAAATGTGGTAACAAAAATTGGACACCTTTTCTTAAACTTAATTGACTTACATTTTCCATTACATCATAAGCTCCACAAAATTTTCAACAGAAACACAATAAAAGTTAGTTACAGCTGCATGCCAAATATTCGATCTATTATTAATTCACACAACCAACAAATTTTGCGCAACAAACTCACCACTAATGATATAAATTGCAACTGCATTAAGAAAACTGCATGCCCGTTAAATAACGAATGTCTATCAAAAAACGTTGTATATAAAGCCACTTTATCATCACCTAATCCCAGTCTTACGGAAAAATATTACATCGGTATCAGTGAAAACGCTTTCAAGCTCAGATTTGCAAACCACCTTAAATCATTTAATGCAACCAGATATAGAAATGATACAGAACTTTCCAAAGAGATCTGGAAACACAAAGACGCAGGTAACATGCCTATAATTAAGTGGAGCATAATTAAAAGATGCCAATCTTATAATCCATCTACAAAAAGGTGTAACCTTTGCATCAGTGAAAAATATTTTATTATGAATTTTGATAGTGGTTTACTACTTAATAAAAAAAGTGAATTGGTTTCTGCTTGTAGACATAGGAAAAAATTTTTACTTTCTAACTTTGATACCGGCGATTAGCAAATATCGGATCACGTACACTTGACGTCAGATGCCGTTGCAACGCTAAATTTGTATTTTTTATAACGGTTTTTATTTTATATTTGAATAATATGGCTGATGATTGCTGAATGGCATGAAACTTCAAGTTCCATTATAAAGTTGTAATTTCTCATTTAAAATATTTTAATATTATTATTTGATCGATTTTTTTCAAAAAGATATTGATCACTCTTAAACAGACAAGAGTTGTATTTCCAGCAATATACAACATTTATCAATAAATGTATATATATATATATATATATATATATATATATATATATATATATATATATATATATATATATATATATATATATACATATATATATATATATATATATATATATATATATATATATATATATATATATATATATATATATATATATATATACACATATATATATATATTTATATACACCAAGGCGATCTATACTGAAGGCCTATTCATCGCGCAACCGTAAGTCGTGACTGGGGGCCTATTTTAATATTCTAAAACTTGCGAAGGTGAAAAGCTCACATTGAAAAACTTGCTAGAGAATTTTTAACTTTTTCAACTTAATCTTGTCTATTCTTTTATATTTCCAATAACTTTTTTATTATTAATGTTTTTTAAATTATAAATTTTTGTAAATAATTTTAAAACACTGTATTTTTACTTACTTGTAAACTCCTTTGAGTGGTACGCGTTATATATAATATATATAAATATATATATATATATATATATACATATATATATATATATAAATATATATATATATATGTATATATATATATATACATATATATATATATGTATATATATATATATATATATATATATATATGTATATATGTAAATGTATGCATGTATGTATATATATATATATATATATATATATATATATATATATATATATATATATATATATATATATATATATATACATTTATTATGTCTGATATGGGTTGTGATCTATTATATTTGACAAAAAAGTGTTTGAAAATCTTATGTTATGGTTTGCATATTTTTATATTCTTTTAAATAATTATACTTTATAGATGCCAAAAAAGTGTTGTGTATATGGCTGCAAAACTAATTACCAAAGTACCAAAAATAATAAAAGCTTTGAAAAAATACGTTTATCGTTTTCCTAAAGACAAAGAACAAAGAAATATTTGGATAAAAAGTATTCCAAATTCTAATCTTTTAGTTTCAGATGAAACTGTTATTTGCCAATTACATTGGCCAACAGTTTTTGAAAAAGTTACTGTTCAAGGAAGCCAAAGACCGAAAATGCCCCCATCTGTATGGTCAGGAATACCTTCAAGTCAAATACCTACTCCATTACCACGTCATCGCACATCATTGAAATCTTTAAGCATTGTTAGAAATGTTAGTACTGATGAACTTAGCACTTTTTTATTGGCTGATACAGCAACATATATTGATTTTAAAAATGTTTTATTAAATAATCTCAAGGTTTTTTCAGTTTCAGTAATAGCATATATGATTGAAAAAACAATTAATGTTCAATCTATTACATTTTATGATGGTATTCCTTTATTTCTTGTTAAAATTTTTGAGAATTTACATTTTGAAACATTTCATTGTGGAATAAAATGTTTTATAAAAAGTTTGTGTAAAAATCGTATAAATATTTTTGATTCTTGGTCAAAGTTTGAGGAAATACTACATTTTTTAAACGTCATGGAAATAGATCATAAAAAAAACATTATTCAGCAACAAATATCAGTTATGTCTGCAAAACTTATTGGAAAAAAAAAAATGAATTAGATACAATTATATGTAGTTTTGAATATTTTTCAACATCTCGTGCTTAATACAATAAACTAAGAAACGATTTTCAATTGCATTCAGTTAGTACTTTGACACGCATAACATCAAAAGTTTGCAAAATTGATGATGCTAGTTTCTTAGACTCAGTTTTCCAAAACGTTGAAGAAAAACAAAAAATTTGTATAATTATTCACAACGAAGTATATGTCAAAAAAATGATGCTTTACCATGGTATAACATTGTTTGGTAAATCTTTAGATGATCCATCTTTATTGGCTAAAACTGTTTTGGGAATTATGATAGTATGTCTCAAAGGTGGTCCTAAATTTCTGTACAAAATGATTCCAATTTCAAAATTAAGTTGAAATTTTCTGTTTGAACAAATAAACTCCAGCATAAAACTTATAAAATCATCATCTGGCGATGTAAAAGTTGTTATCTGTGATGGTAATCGTGTAAACCAAGCATTTTTTAAATTATATCATACTATTCCAGAAAAACCTTGGAAAACGGAAGATGGGATGTATTTACTGTTTGACTTTGTTCATCTTTTGAAAAACATTAGGAATCTATGGCATACAGAAAAAACTGGGGAGCTAGTGTACAGTGATAATGGTATTCAAAGAACAGCTAAATGGGAGCACCTTAAATGCTTATATCAAATTAAATCAGAAAAGTTAGTCAAATTGTCAGTCTTGAATGAAATTGCAATAGCTCCCAAGTCAATTGAAAGGCAAAATGTATCTACTTGCCTTAAAGTTTTTTCAGATAAGACATATCATGCCTTGCTGACCTATTTTCAAATAATTTCAAATTCTAAGGATACTGCAATATTTATAAATAAAGTTATAACCTGGTGGAAAATTTTGAATGTGAAAGGTTGTGGAGCTGATGTAAGACACAATGATCCATTAGAAGCACCTATTTGTAGTCCTGATGATTGCCGTCTTAATACTCTACTTCAGATTGGTGATATGGCTCTTGAAATGTGTTGTAAAAATGGCAAAAGAATGAAGCAGTTATCTAATGACACTGCAAAATCAATTCACCATACTTACTATGGTATTGTCGAGCTATGTAAATATTTATTAGCAACAAGCCATGATTATGTTCTTCTTAATATGTTTACAAGCGACCACTTAGAAAAAGAATTTGGGAAATTGAGACAAGGTTCCGGAGGTGCCTACTTTATAAATGTTCAACAAGTTATAGAAAAATTGCATATAAATCACACATCACTGTTGTTATCTTTAAATATTGACATAGATTCTTTTGATTTTAGTTCAGGTCATGAGTGTGCTTCTTGTACATATGTTTTATGTGAAGCAGGTAGTGAAATATTTGACAATTTAGAAAAACTAGAGTCATCAATTTCCGATACTACCAAAATGTCTTTGATTTATATTGCTGGTTATGTATGTAGAAATGAATATAATGAAAACATTTTGTTCAATCAAACATTACTTTATTATGTAAAGTTTGGTGAGTACCTCAAGTCTATAGATCGTGGTGGTCTTAAAATTCCACCAAACAATGTTTGCCAATGGGTATTTTTTTGCTTTGTCTTATTCCATTTGATAAAAGATAAAGTTTGTCATAAGTCCTTTGTCTTAATTTTTTTCTATGAATTGTCAACTGATATGCATGCAAGTTATTATCAAAATAATTGTTGTGTTGTGGGCGAATAAAAATCACAAAAAAAATTTTTCTATGTGTCTTTATTAACATGAGAGTATGTTTGATATACAAAAGTACATTTTTTAATTGGAATATATCTATAGACGCAGTCATATTTTTGACATTAAAAGATGGAAATTAGTAATGGGTATGTCCTCCATTACACTGGATCACCTCAAAAATTCTGCCTTTCATTGACTCCACTAGTATTTTTTTTATCGAGTTCATGCCAGTCTTAAAAACTTCTTTTATATAGGTAAAGCCATAGACAATTGACTTTTTAAAGGAAGAAGTTTCTTCTTTAGGACTACCACTAACAATATTTGATTCATTGGGTTCTTCATGTACAGATATGGATTCAACTAAAAAAAAATTAATATAAAAAAAAAGAGAGTAAAAGTGGTGTGAAACAATAAAGTGTATGACGAATGAACGTCTATGAACAATAATATTTAAAGGTGTACACTAAAAAAACAAAGTATATGAAGAATATAGACTTATGAATAACTACATTTAAAGATGTAAACTATAATAACAAAGTGTAGGAAGAATGTACATTTATGAACAAGTATATTAATTTATTTATAATTTAGTATTTAAGGGATTCTATCTGTTGACCAGCTTTGCACCCCTTCTTCATCTATTAGGCTGGTGTAGATGCATTTATAATACATTGTTTCCAGTTTAGGATGTAAAATTCTGGATTTTCTTGACTTATTGCATGTGTTTTGCTTGTGTAGGAGATATTAGAATGAGTTGCTGATGACTAAGCAACTCATTCTATTATCTCCTAATAAAAGTACAACTCTAAAACTTAGTTTCATGGTTCTGAGGCCAGCTGGTAGTCAGGTTTCCCAAACTCTGTGGCAGCTCTTAGAGAGGCTAATTCCTTCAACTTATGTAAAATATCAGAGTACTAACAGTGCCATGTTGCACATGGATAGTGTCCCTGTTTGTACTTTTCGAGTGCATGTTGAAGTGTAGTTTGATCCAACTCAAACCATGCTTCAAGGATTTTACACTTTCACTCAGTAACAGTTTTAAATTGGTGTCCGGCTGCTTTAGCATCATAAACTTTTCTTGATAGCATTCCCCACACGTTCTCGATTGGATTTAAGTCCGGGCTACAAGCTGGCCATTCGAGAACCGGGATGTTGTGGTCTTTAAACCATTTCATAGAAGGCCTAGATGTGTGAATTGCAGCATTATCTTGCTGAAATATGGCATTATCGTCCATGTTTTTATCCATATAAGTTATGAGAACATCATCCAACATTTCTGTATACTTTATCGAGTTCATTTTAGGTAAACCACAACACAGAGTCAATTTTTCTGAATAAGAAAATCCACCCCAAACCATTATACTTCCTCCTCCATAATTTCGTTTTGTTTGTGGGTCATTTATTCCTCTTAGATCATGCCAATAACAACTGTAAGAGTCCGGACCATCTAAATTGAACTTTTTTTTATCTGAAAATTCTACGTTTTGCCACTCATGAGTCCAATGCATATGGTTTTTAGCAAACTGTAATCTAGCAATTTTATGGTGTTTTTTTAACATTAGTTTTTGGTGTGGTTTCTTCCACTTTACGTTTGGTGTTGTACATAGAATATGTGCAACATGTTTATTGGTGACAGGCAATAATAATTTATCCTTTATTTGTGTAGCATTCAATTTATTTTAGGTTGCTTTGAAGCGAATTCGATTAGTTTGCCGATTTGTTAATACTTTGTTGCCATTTGTTGCTTTTTTTACACTGTAATTGTCACCTTTTGCAATGTAGTTTCGTACATGGTCAGATCTTTCCAATTTTTCTTGCTATTTCTCGTATAGAAAGTGCTGGTGAGATTTCTGAGCCATGATATAAATTAATTTGTATTTTTTCCGCATCTGTCAAATATTTTCCTTTAGATATTTCGTAAAATGCAATAAAAATGATACTGGCAGAGCAAAAGATCAAATTACACTAAAATTTATCAATTTATTTGTGTAAAAGTGATTAAAAATCAATAATTACTGTTATGCATTAACCTAATTGCATCATAGATATATTCCAAATAAAAAATGTGTTTTGTATATCAAACATACTCTCATGTTGATAAAGACACATGGAAAAATTTTTTTTGTGGTTTTTATTAGCTCACAACACAACAATTATTTTGATAATAACTTGCATGCATATCAGTTGACAATACATAGAAAAAAATTAAAATAAAGAGAAAAAAATTGATGCGTCTAAATGATTAAGCCTCAGTGTGTGTGTGTGTGTGTGTGTGTGTGTGTGTGTGTGTGTGTGTGTGTGTGTGTGTGTGTGTGTGTGTGTGTGTGTGTGTGTGTGTGTGTATATACACCTAAGTTGGTGAGTCAGTAATATCTAAATCCCAAAAAAAAAAGTATATATACATACATACATTAGATTAACTCAAAATTGCATAGTTAAATAAAAAATTAATTTTAATTAAGCTACTTCCTAATTTGATGTGGTTTGTGGTCAAGAAAATAAGTTTAAAATTCCAATCTTAAATAATGTGTTTTAGTGACTGCTCAAGAAATACAAAGTTGTAAAAAAAATAGTGGTAAAACAGTAAACTTTCTTATCACATAAGTTTGATTGAATACAAATGTTACAATATATAACGTAATGAATAACCACTTTCTATTCAGCTTTTCTTTAACGGAATTGTCATGAGTTTTCTGTGATAATCGACAATCTAAAATATTACCTGCCATTCAGCTTCATCAAGTGTTAGCACATTATTAAAATTTTTTGCTAGCTTAACAGCACACTCAGCACAGCAATTGATGACTCTTATGCTTCCTTTTTTTTGCTTGGCAATGAGATAGGACAAAAAACCTATGCAACAGGATTGGGAGTAAGAAAAATTAGTTAAATTTTAAGCACTGAGAACAGGTTTATCGATCTTTGAAACACAAAATCTAACAGTTTTTTCCTGGGTGAAAACAATAATTTCATCATCATTTTCATCCAGTGTGATTAGTATTAGTCGAAAGAATTTCAGGTATCATCTTTTCATGGTATTATCTATCGGGCATTCATCTTTTTGGGGTTTACTTTTTTTTGGAGAGTTGATTTCTAAGGAATTATGAGATATTCTTATTCTTCTGGTTTAGCCATGCATATTTAGCAATGTAAGTTCAGATTTGGCAATGCCAGGAGCCTCAATTGTACTTAATAGAATAGTGTCAATATGTTTCCAATGAATTTCCTTATTAGAATAGTTCATTTAAAATGCTACAAAGAATATTGAAACAAAAAGGTGTGCCAACTTATACAGCAGAATGCAATGATAAAAAAATTTGCATTAATTACCAATAGGAAAGTTGTAAGAAGAACCTTAGTAGAAATTATCGATACTTTCATTTTCATTTATCAAAAGATTTTATAATTTTTTGCTTAATAAAATATTATGTACATACTTTTGGATCCAAGATATAAATTTGTATGTCAACATGAGATGGTGTTATTAAACCCTGGATTAAAGAAACTTGGATAAAAATGCATGGAGGGCAAGATATTGATTATTCTTCAATATTATTGATTCTGATTCAGACAATATATTAACAATTATAGCTGGAGTCTCTCCATGATTTATTAACATCAATAACTACTTTAACAAAGTAGCTTTTTTGAGGCCTGAAAGGAAACAAAGCAAAAAAGATTTTAAGTAGAAACAGAGGTAATAAAAGTTGTTGCCAAACCACCAGTTAAGAAGCAACAAAAAGTTGAAGGCTATTCATGAAATAAAAAACAATTTATTTTTTCCCCTTATAGAACAAAAGGGAAAAGATAAATCAAGAATCCATTTTGTGGTGGGATAATAGATGCAAATTAAATAATTAAATAATTTGCATGTTTTAAAAAAATACGCTGAAAAAACCAAACTAATTTAAAGAGAAAAAAAAAAAATTAACAAACTATAAACTGAAAAGAGAAACAAATTTAATGAATGATAAAATAAATAAAGGATAAACCAGAGAGATAAAAAGAGCATAAAACTAATATATATTTTAATTTAAAAACATCTCAATTAATAGCTCAAAATTAATTTAATTTAAGTGTTTTAATTAATTATTAATTAAATATTAAAGCTAAAAAAATTTACTACTTTGCAACGTTGATGTAGCGTATAGGTTAATTAATTGTGTCCTTTATGAGACAGGTTAATTAATTGTGTCCTTTATGAGACAGGTTAATTAATTGTGTCCTTTATGAGACAGGTTAATTAATTGTGTCCTTTATGAGACAGGTTAATTAATTGTGTCCTTTATGAGACAGGTTAATTAATTGTGTCCTTTATGAGACATGATGTAATATCAGCATTGAATGAGTGTTCAAATCCTACTAATGGATTTTTTTTTTTTTTGTAATGTTCGTAGACATTAAAAATATCAAAGTTTCAAATTTTTAAATAATTAAGTTTCGAAGAAATTAAGCTTGGATTTGAAACTTCTATTTTTCTGAATTTTTTATAGTAAAACCCTTAAATTAAAATAAAAAAATTAATTTGATGCCTCTATTTTTTCCGGTTTTATTTCATTTTTATTTTCAAATTTATTTTATCATTCATGAAGCTTTTTTTTTTTTAGTTTAGTTTTGTATTTTTTTTTTAGTTTTTATTTCTTTATCCAGTTTATAGTTTGTTTATTTTTAATTTTAGTTTAAGTTTACATTTGTTTATTCTGCACATTTTTTTTAAACCCACTAACTTAAAACATGCAAAGAGCCAAAGCCAAGTTCTCAAAACAAAATATTATATGCTTGTTGTCATTTTATATTTTTGGTATCATACTATTTACTATATTTCAAAATCCACTTAAAAGTGCATTTTTTAAATACATTTAAAAATTTAAAGTAAGTACTACTTTAATAAATAGTATGATATCAAACATGTTATTTATACTGTTATAATATGTTTATATTGATATTATATATATATATATATATATATATATATATATATATATATATATATATATATATATATATATATATATATATATATATATATATATATATATACACACATATACATATATACACATATACATATATATATATATATATATATATATATATATATATATATATATATATATATATATATATATATATATATATGTATATATTATATATATATGTATTTATGTATATATATATGTATATATATATATTATATATATGTATATATATATATATATATTATATATATACGTATGTAAATATATGTATATATATATGTATGTATATATGTATACATATATATATGCATGTATGTGTATATATATATATATATATATATATATATATATATATATATATATATATATATATATATATATATATATATATATATATATATATGTAAATTATGTTAGTGTATTTTACAAATAGAGTGCTCAATGTTCTTAAAAAACAGAGCAATAGTTAATTAGTAAAAAACACTTATCTAACTGTATGCTATGTTTGCAAGAAAAATTTGAAATAATTACTCATTTAAATCAAGAAAATTTATTAAATAAAAAATCTGAATTAATTTCTAAATGTAGGCACGAAAATAAATACCTCTTAAAAAATTATAAAAACAAATAACCAAATTAAACTATCCCCATTCCAAAGAAAATTATTTCATAATTACTTTCTGTAACTTCCCGTTAACAAAAAAATATAGTCATTAAAAATTTTTTATAATAATTTATAACTTCCTGTAAAATATTTTTTTCTATAAATTGAATTCTTTTTGAGATTTAGTAACTCTTCCTGATGATCCAGCAATGGTGAAACTTCAAGTCGAAGATAAAAGTTAGATAAGTGTTTTTTACTAATTATATATATATATATATATATATATATATATATATATATATATATATATATATATATATATATATATATATATATATATATATATGTATATGTATATGTATATATATATATATATGTATATGTATATATATATATATATGTGTATATGTATATATATATATATATATATATATATATATATATATATATATATATATATATATATATATATATATATATATATATATATATATATATATATATATATATATACACATAAACACAACTTTGTGTATGTGTGTGCATGGTTGTGAAAATAATGTAAAAATTTATTTTAACAGATTACTTGTTGTATTGCAACAATCATAGCTGTAAAACAAACAATCTTTGGCATATGAAGTTCAGCAAATAGCCACAGAATAGATGTGAAATCATCGTACCATTTTTTGAATTTTGGACCTTTATCTACATTATCAGAAATTTCATCAAACTTATCTAATTCTGTACTAGTTCGAGTACAAGTAGATGCTTCAGTCGAACAACTTGCTATTGGTGCAGTTAATTTGTTAGTTTTCAAAAACTTTCGATTATTCAAAATTTGATTTATATTTTTAACAAGTGGTGTATGAAAAAAATGGAGCTGAACAACAATTGACATAGAGAAGAGTGTGGGAATGAGAAGCTCTATGAATAATGTAGGTTTTTCTAGTGATCGCAAGCCAATATCTAACAACCTGCAAAATATGACTTTAAAAATTAATGTCAATTTTACATAAAAATATGAAAATAAAAACAATTGCAATAAAAATTTCCAATAATAATGGAAGTTTACACTTTCCTAACTTAAACAAAAACCATTTCCAATTAAAATTATTTTTTTTTACTATTAAATGGAATTTTTAGACTAAACTAAGTATGCTAAGTATAAATAAAGTATAAACTAAGTATAAGTATGTCTAAGTATTTTATTGTTTTAAAAAGCTACATTAATGCACGCCACTGACATGATCCTTTTTAAAAGGTGTCTGTAGACACCTCAGAACTTGTTATGAGATTTTGTTGTGCAACGGAAAAGCGTAATGCAAGTAAATGTAACTTTAATCAATATCATATTTATATCAGTAAAAGTTAAAAGCGTTTTTTAAAAGATTTTTAAAAATATATTGTCTTAAGTTTGCTCTATCAAAATTTAGTTTTTCTTAAAAAAAAAGAAGAAATTATTGCTTAATGGGTGAACTTCTTAATGGTTAAAAAAAAAAAAAAAACTTATCAACAACTTTTTTTAACATTTTGGGTTCAACAAAATCTTTGCCTACTACCCATAAACTAATTAATCATTACTAATCAATGTTTATATTATGATTAATCTAAAAAACAAATGATACTAAAAAAACTTTTGTTAAAAAGCAATTTCGAAAACAAAACAAAATTATCTTTTTGTAAATTTGTTATATAAATTTTTTTTTTTTAATTCTCTAAAATAATTTTGGCTACAGACTTGATTAAGTTTTATCTGGCAATGCATTTATATACAGTTATAAAGGTTAGGCACCTTTGTATGTAAAAATTTATTGATTTGAAACTATAAATGAATAAACAAAATAGTTGAATATAAAACGAACATAAAAAAGTAACTTAAATTAAATTTGATAACAAGAATTTTCTTTAACATATTTAAGAAATTTTTAAAATAATTTTTTTTTTGTAAAACAAAGCGTTTTTAAATTTTTTTTTAAATTTAAATTAAATTCAATAAAATAAATTTAAATTTATTAATATTGATTAAAAAATCTATTTTAAATATAATAAAATAATTCAAAATTAAAATTTTTTAAATCATAAAGCATAAAAAAATTTAATTATTTACCTGTTTTCTTATATAAAAAGAAAAAAACAACAACAACAACAACAACAACAAAAAACAATTAATTACTGCTTAATGTTGTTGGCATTATCTCAAAAATGCATTGCCATAAGTGCTCGAATTAAAAAAAGTTTTGGCGTAATGTAAATGGCTTAACGCCCAATTCTTAAAATCGCCATTTCTATATAAAATGCAAGCAGCATAACGCTTCTTAACAAGGGCCAACACCTATTTTGAAATTCAAACAATCCTCGATTGAACCTTGTCCTGTACAGTATTTTGTAGTATACATAGCTAAACATAATTCTTATCAAAAATTTCATTTTGTAATATTTTTTTTATAACAAGAAAACTATTTTCTTGAAATAAAAATATAAGAAATAACTTGCAAATAAAAACATCTAAATTTAAGTTTATAGTTAATCAAGTTAAAAAACTTAATTTTTGTTATTTTATTATTGAGAAGATTACCTTGAAGCAAAAAATTAATCTTTTATTTTTAATTCGGAAGATTTGTAATTGTATATAGTAATTTGTATTTAGTATAATTACAAATGACTAAACTTGATTTGTAAATAAAATAATTTTAATTAAAAAAATAATAAAAATAATTTTAAATAAAATAAATAAATTTGAAGAGTAATGTTTTAACATAACAGTAATGTTTGATATAACAGGATATTATATAAATACAATTAATTCTCGAATTAATTAACTCGAACTTTTATTTCTTGAACTGTTTCTTTTGGTCCCTTGAAATTGATTACTATTAGAATTCTCTGTTAAGTCAAACCTCTGGATAGCTTAAACTTTGTTAATTTGAACCGTTTTTTTGTCCCCTTTCAGCAAATTTCTTTGGGTAACTGGAACTTTTTGTATGGGAATTGAAGATACTGACAATTTAATTTTTTTTTTATAAAAAGAAGTTATTCCATATAAAACATAATTAACTGTACCTTAATATAAAGCATTAAGCTGCTGGCAATTTACATACACGTAAAGAATTTTACATTAAGATTTCCATTAAACAACTTTTTATCCTTTTTTAACTTTTAAATTATTCTATAAGCGGTAAGATAAAAGAATTAATTAAATTTATAAAAAACCACTTTAACTTTTGAACGATGATTATGTAAAAAAGTTTGTTACAAAACTTCGAATGAAAATTATGTTATATTTAAGCGCTATTTACTAATGATAAAAACTCAAATAAAATTAAGAACAACAAAAACTCTATTAACCTAATTATTTTATCGAAATATTTAGTAACAGAAAACAAAATTGTTTATAGTTTACGAGAAATTTTCTTTTTGTAATGAAGTTTTTAAACAAAATGTAAAAAAAAACCCAAAAAATAAAATATAATTATATGTTGATAAAAAAATATATAATTTAATTTTGATTTAAAAAATACATAGTTTAATTCTGATTAGGAATTGTCCATAAATTACACAATGCTAAACTTGACTATTTAACAAAACAAAAAAATCAAAAGTTTTCCCTCACAGAGCTTCAAGTTAAATAAAAAATCAAAATAGCTCATTCAATTTAATGAAAATTGACAGTCAATTCCATGTGTTTTTTGAACGGTCAAAATTTTTATTTTTTTGTTTAAATTAAAAAATCTGAGTAATAGGTCTTCCTAATTAGGGTTGCCAGATGCCTGGCTTTTACGGAGGAGAATACAGCGCCAAACTTGTATAAATAAATTTTTTTACTGCGTTCTCCTTTGTAAAAGCCAAACCTATTCATAATTGAAACTAAACACACAAAAATATGAGTTCATTAACTTTTAACGTTCAAAAATTAACAAACTCGTTTTTTTTCTCAAATAATAGTTTTATTTTTTTTTTGTTTAAACTTGCAAACAACTAACGTTCAAATTACCTGCTAATGTTAATTTGTTTAAAATTACGCTCATACGCACAGATTTTTATTCAATTAAATAAAGAAATTTGATAATATCCAATTAATCTAATGTTGAACTTATTTTTTTTTAAATATCAAAACAAATTTAATACAATATTATTCAAACTAAATACTTAATATTATAAGAAATCGTTTTATAATCTTATATCAATTGTTTTATAATCTTATAATCGTTTTATAATTTTAATTATAAGAAATCGTTTTATGAATGCTCTCTTTTCATTCATCTTTATTAAGATGGGTTGACGTTTGATGTTTCTATTAAGATGGGTTGACGTTTGATGTTTCTATTAAGATGGGTTGACGTTTGATGTTTCTATTAAGATGGGTTGACGTTTGATGTTTCTATTAAGATGGGTTGACGTTTGATGTTTCTATTAAAATTCAATAATAGAAAGGAAAGAAAATTAGTTAACGCGCAATTGTCTTATTTGTCGTGAAATATGTCTCTTAAGAACTTTTTAAAAAAAGAAAAAGTATGAAATTGGTTTCAATTTAGAAGTAATATTTCAACTCAAATATTCCAATTGTAAAAAGTTGACAAAAATTAATTTATTTGGTCACTGTTAAGAATTCAATTTTCAACAACCTAAAAAATGTTTTCTGGTGCAATTATTTTATTTTTAAAATATATGTATGATTTATTATGACACAAAGATTTATCTGAAAATAATATGGAAATAAAAAAACATAATAAAACATCTTGTTTATGATTGTTTTGTTTTTAAATAAAGATTTTTAATGTTTAAAGCATCAATATTTAGATCTTTAAACAACATATTTCTCTCAGTGCAGCTGCCTTTTTTGTCGAAGCTCGTGTTTTGAAGTTGAATGATTTAGAGAGTGTTATAACAATTAAAAAAGTCTTATTGACTGAAGTAACCCCCTTGAGCTTTTGGGAGATAAATATCCTTAGCCTTGAGGAGATAAGTACATTAAAAGAACAAAACAAAACAAAAAACCATACATGCACCCAGTTCTTCATCTTCATCACCCAGATTTTTCTTGATACACAAAATACCAAAAACACATAAATTTTTCATAAAAACTGTATTTCCTTAATATATTGAAAACTTACCACTGATCATTTAACTTGGTTGTTTTTGCCCAATTTTGTGGCATATTTTCAAATTGATACGTGTAAATGATTAACAGTAAAAGAATAGAATATATAACCATGAACCACCATAAAGGTCTTAATATGATTTTCCAAGCACGCAATGAAAACTTAAAAAAACAAAAAAAACAATTTTTCAAACATTTTCAGTCTTCTAAAAAATATTGAGTTAAAGTTTAAAAAGTAAAGTCTTTACAATTAGGATAATATACACAAAAAGTGTTGTAAGCATTATAAGATATAGTGATAAAATGAAAAATTATGCGCTTTAGTAGTTTATCTATATTATTTGTAAATAATAGAGATAAACTACTATAACTTACAAATAATAGTAAAGTTATAACAAATAGTTGCATAGAGTAGCTGAATAAATTTCCTATAAACCTGTGCAATAATTTTTTTTTACTAGAATTTCTTTTTGTTATTTTCTTAAAAAAATTTTGCTTTTAAGACCTCTAAATAATTTACTAGACCTAGGTTGACATTCCATTAAAAAGTTCCCAAAGTGCCAGAACAAATTGTGTTTATATCTTAAATAATTAAGTTATGACTTTGCCACCTTATTTCTGTTTTCTAGCCTAATTTGAATTTACAATTCTGCCTAGTTTTTTTTTTCTCAATAAAAATATCTGGTTTGTTTAATGTATTCACCCAAGAGGCTTTTTTTAAACAATTTAATTTACGCACGAGCTTAGATTTTCTCTTTTTTAATTTGTGATTATAATAAAACTTTTTCGCTACGTTTCAATTTATGAAGCATTTATCTAATAAGACAACAAATCGAGCCCTTAGACAAATTGAGCATTTTTTTATTTATTATTCTTTTAAAAAGCATTTTGCATCAACAACTATTGCCAATGCAGAAATTAAATAAACTTTTAATTGTTTTATCTTTTGTTTCTTATTTGATAAAATTGTTTTCATCAATTAAGAAACAAAAAAAATGGTTTTGGGTCACAATGTAACCATTGATATCTCAAAAGAATTTTGTGTCAACATTAATTATTAACATAACTTATCATATATAAACAACATGCCAACAAATCCTTAAACAAAACAACTTATATATGCTGGTGGTACCAAAATAATAAAAAACATAAAACCAAAACAAACATGTGAAGGATTTAACTCCAGAAACACATTAACAAAACATGATGTAATTAAAATTCTATTCAATATGTATGGTAGCTAAAACACAAAAATAATTTGACATTAGTAGTTTTAAAGCGTAAATAATAATAGAGCGCTTGATGCTTATAAATTTTTATAAGCATCAGCTTTATAACTCTTAAACATCTTGGTAGTGTTTTAGATCCTCATTTGAATCTAATCAGCAATGTCAACAAAAACCTTCAAAACAGCATCATAGAGTCCTTGTTGAATACATTGATTTCTTCCTATCCTTACAGAAAAGTAATTACAGCTTTTATAACTCCATTTTCTTAGTAATGGGAAAACATGGCAGAATAATTAATCTTAATTTATCAAATGTGTGAGCTAGCTCATAAAACTTCAAATACCAAACTATACAAATATTTAGTAAAAATTGAAGGAAAATAACACCTTGAACTGTAAATTACCCAAAATAAAGTGAAGCTTCACACAAAATGACTTCTATTTTATAGGTGATTTGTTTTTCAAAAATTGGAAAAGTAAAATAAAAAATGATTAGTTTTTTTTGAGCAGCCGAATTATTTGAGATTGTGTGCAAAGGTTTTTTTAAACAAAAAAAAATAAAAATGAAAATGTTCTAAATAAAACATAATATAAAACAATTTTTCATTTATAAAACTAAAAACAATGTTTTAACAATCAGTATGCTGAAATTTACAAAATTAAACATACCAGTTTCTTTTAAAGTAAGAATCATTTTTGCAGAATAATTAACTTTTAATTAAAATTTTTATATTAAATTTATTATTTATTTTATATTTTATAAATTATATTTATTTTAAATAGTAAATTTTATTAACTTTTAACACTTTAAGAAAACTATTAAAACTATAATATAATATAAAACATATAATATAATACTTTAAGCATGAATTAAAACTTTAATTAAAACTAAACTTATTAGACTTAAATGAGGAAATCGCAAAACAAGTTTGCTCACCTTATAAATAATGAATCCTATCAAGAAAATAACCATGTAAAGAATTTGAAATAAAGAAACATTATTTTGAAGTGCAACAATCAGAAATGCAGTGCAGCACACTAATATCCAGTACTTAGCAAACACGCTCTTTATAAATTTGATGAACTCGGTAGCATGATTAGATCCAACAGGGTCAACTGAACCACTAATATTGACTGTAAAATCAATATTCAAAATTAATTTTAAAAAAGATAAAAATAAAAAAACAATTTTACAATATGTATAACAAGAATAAGTTTCATAGAAATTTTTCTTAATCATTCGTGTAAGTTTGTTTGTATGTAATATTCATGTAAGTTGTTACTATTTTTAATAGTTAATTGGCATTATTTAGTGAAAAATCATTTGCATGGCAAACAGTAAGAATGACTTTATAAAATGAATTTATATTAACTTTTAAGTAAAACAGTTGCACAACTTGATAATAAATTGTAATCATCATTTATTTATCATTTATCATTAATTATCAATTATCATTAATTATCATTTATAATTCTTTTTTAGTGAATGAAAAGCAAGCAGCACAGAAAACTGCAGCAAATCTTTCAACCCTTAAATGCCAATTTGTAAAAAAATCTTTTTGGTTTGCATAATTTCATTTGCATCATATTGTGTTGATGCAAATGAAATTATCCAAAGATTATGCTAAATAATTATGTATGTGTTAGTGCAATTTCATTGCAGTAACATACATAAAAACTCAACAAACTTAATTTTCCAACATCTTAAGCAAATTACAGATTGTAAATATTATAAAACATTTGAAGCATTAAAACATTATTTAAGTGTATTTAAAAAGCATCCAAAACAGCACAATCTTCAGTTGTTTGTATACTTAAAAAAAAAAAAGTAAAGATAATATTCAAAATTTTATATCTGATTTCATACTACATTTCATCAAAAAATATATGCAACATTAATGAGTTTCTATTCATAAAAAATACAAAAAAGAAAACAAATACAACCTCTTCTACGGATAGCATCCATAATTGGTTTTGCAAGCGAAGATAAAACTATACCACTAGTTATTGAATCATTATTTATTTGAATAATTTTTTTATCACTTATATGCTGTCGTAAAGTGATAAGAAAAACACCAGCAAACAGAGTCTAAAAAAATGTAAATATTTTCATAAAACTTTATAGAGATGAATACTAAAATATCTAACAAAACAAATATGCTATACTACAAAACGAAATTCTATTATGCAAAACTGTAACATAAAAATAAAATAAAACTATTTCAACAAACCTGCAATCCAATATCTAAAACTGGATAAAGACGTGCTTTAAACCCTAACTCGGATAAGTCAAAACTTCCTTCTTTTGTCGGGAGCTCATTTTTTAGATTCATTCCATAAATATATTGTATAACTAGTAAAACATCTGAGTATAGAACCAAATAAGGAGATGATGCCATACAAAACCAGTGAGAAAATGGAGTTATCCAACTAATACATGCCCAAAGTAGTAAAACAAACGTTAACCATGAATGATAAGTAATACTCCAAGTCTAAAATTGAAATCAATTTAAGTTTAAAATAATGGTTTGCTTGTTAATACTGTAAATAAATAATAATTCAAATCTATTTTTAAAAAAAAACTGTTTTGAAGTTGATTTGGAATGTAACAAGTATAGATTTATAGTTTTCAAATAAATGTTTATATACAATTAACATTCAGGATTTGACAGGAGTAAATGACTGCGCAGGCAGCAAATGGTCTGCATAAAATAGACTAGTCAGGCTAGGCTACTCGCCTGCGCTAATGATTTTTTACTCTGAAATAAAATGAGTTTGAAAACATTATTCATTGAGGTTTTAAGTTTTTGTCTTGATAGTTAATTGTATTTGTTTTCTCTCAATTCATTTCTCAGTTTACAGTTGTTGTTTTATTTCACTCACTACTGGTTCCCTTTTTTTCCAATTTGTTTCTTTACTTTTCAAGTTTTTTCATTTGCAGGTTTAATTTTGTTCTTTTTAGATGTGTTTCATTTTTTTCTTTATTCCAAGATAAGTCAAATAGACAAATTTTCACACTTTTTTATTGTCAATTAGCAAAAATATTTGTCAAAAAAATATCAGAAAAACAACCACTAACAACTTTTTTTTTTTTAATTTTTTCTTATTTAAATTTCCTAACATTTTCTGAAAAACAAATAGAACATTTTACAAAATATCTCCATTTTAGTATATTTTTATATCATTGTTTTATACAACCAATTGATTGATAAAAAAAATGTTATAGTGTATAACATTTTTTTATCATACATCATTCTATTTTTATCTAAAAAAGTCTCTTCATTTATTTTATTTTTTTTTTCTTTTTTTTTAATTCTTTTTTTTTTTTTCTTTTTTTTTTTCTTTTATTATTTTAATTTTTTTTTTTTCATTTGATTTTATTATTTTTATTCATTTAACTGATTGATTATACAATAAAATTTGATTATACAATAATATTTTTTTGTCATGAATCTTTCTATTTTTATCTACAAAAGATTATTCATTTCTTTTACTTTTTGTAAATAAAATGTTATCCAATATGAAAGTTTTAAAAATCACAACAAAATAATTCCAAGCGAGAGAAAGGCTAGCCATGAAGACTTTTGTCAAAAATGTCACAAAAAATAGCAATAAAAATAAGTCTCATTTTTCATGTTATAACAAAATTTAAAACTTTTGATTTTATTTCTGATATTAGATCAAAATCACAACTACTAAAATCAAATAACAGTTAAAAAGATTACAAGAACTAAAAATAAAAAACAATACCATCATAATTATGAGAGCAGCAACATAGCTTTGTCTCATGAAAAAATACATGATACTTTTAAATGTGCCATGGCCAGTGTCATCTGTTTGTTTGCTGGTTGAACCTTTTCCAATTGTATCATCTTCAATAGTACCATATAAACTATGCATCGGATTATTGTACAGAAGAGACTAAAATTATGTTAACAAAAATTAACAATTTAAAAATCAGTTTAGAGCAATGATTTATGTGAGACAAATATCAATAAAAAAACACATGATAAAAATGTGATTTATATGCTTATACTATTTAAAAACTTTAATGTCCTGATGTGTGATTCTAAATTGACAAAAAATAGATGTACAACACACATAATATTACCAATTATAAAACCGCGAATCAAAATAATCAAATATAAAACTGTTATCAAATCTGATGTCTTAAAACAAATACTGTGATCAGGCTTTTTTTTTACAGCTCCGCTCTGGCTCCAGCTCCCGTACTTTGTGAACAAAAATCGTAAGTTTTGAAATACTATTTTTGATTACATTTGCGAACCCAAATTCAAACCAATTGCAGTAAATAATTTTTAACCAACTTTCATGATTACAAAGTTATGGTATTACTATCATTACTCTACTACCGGGTACTACATTTAAAAAGAAAAATGTTTTGTGTAAATATACATTTTTTTCTATATATTATTTACCCAAAACTAGAGTTTTTAGTTTTAATTCTACCCAGTGGTCAGGGTACCTAAAAAAGACGTCTTTTGAATGTTCCAAAGACATCCTAAACATTCAAAAGACATTTAAAAGATGTATTTCTTATGTTCTTACTGACTCCCGTGCCCACTGGGTACTTAGTGATTCAGTCAATCAAAAATTCAAAAAAAATGAAAAATAATTAAATCAATGCAAAAACTTCAATATTTATTTTAATCTAATAAACTTGAAGATTATAAAAATGCTTTTTATTTTAATATTTTTCATTATTTCAAATAAATAAGCAAACATTTATGCTAATCATTGACATCAACTTTTTTTTTCCTACTAATGTCCACTCACTAATCAAACCTTTAGCTGTACTTATTGTTTTGCCAGACTTACTCTAATTTTCTTTGCCAATTCCATAAAATATCTCAATGGGACGGAACTGCGGGCAGTTTGATGGATTCAAGCTTTTTGGTATGAATTTGATGTCTCTCGAATTGCAGCACTCTATGGTCTTCTTAGAATAATGGCAAGAGGCAAGATCAGGCCAGAACCAACAGGGGATATCATGACTTTGATAAAATTGCAAAGTCTTTGCAAGAATTCCTTGATGTAAACATACAAGTTTAAAGTTGACGATGTGACAAAAGCTCGAGATCTCAAACCACAGCTGCATATTGCTTGCCACAAGAGAAGTTTCTTACCAAATTTATTCAATGATTTATAATTGAACTTGTTGCTGACACATCCATTAACAATTAACGTGTAAAATTTTGGACCTGGGAGATATTTGAAATTACATTTGATGTACATTTTGTCGTTCATAATTATGAAGCCATTAAATTTTGTAAGCACTTCATCATAAAGTTTCCGAGCTCAGGTTTTAGCAGTCAATGATTGCTTATCTGATTGGTTTGGATATTTAATGGCTCAATAAGACTTCAAATTGTTAAAATTTTTTAACTTTTTTAACAAAAAACTTTGAAACTTACCTTTTGGTATACCTTTTGGCTCGTTCTCTGTTCGATAAGCCGGGATTTTGCAAGAATGATCGTCAAATACTAATTGCTGCTTTCTTATCCTTAAAGTTATCCTTTCTTCCATATCCTTTTTCTTGTTCTATAGATAGAGAGCTCTTATACTGTTTTATGATCTTATAAACAGTAGTTTTGCTAGATTCAGATGCTTTAGCTATTGAAAATAACAATGCAGATGGATTTTGTAGATAGTTGTACAGAATTTTTTTTTTTTTTTGTAACATTCAATGACATTTTAATTAAGAGAAATATTTTGACTCATTTGTTGATGTTTTTAATTAATACTATCATTACTTAATGTAATTATGCAAATAAAAAATTTTAAATTGTGTTGGTGACAAGTTTTAAAACGAAATTCATCATTTTGAATTTAAGTATAATTTTTGCTTTAGTATAATTTTTAAGATATGAATAACCTTTGATCATTAAATCGCTCATCAAATATTTAAAGCAATATATGTAAAACTGTAAGAATGTTTCCATATACAATTTACTTTTTTTTTTTTTAATAAAGCATATTAGGAAATGCTATTAAAGGATAGTATTTTGTTAAGTACAAAATTGTTAAAGTATTTGTTTTTATTACGTTTTGGCAAGACTGTAACTGTTAGAAAAAATATTTTAAAAAAATAGAAATTCAATAAATAATTCATTTAACAAATTAGTTAAACTCATACAATAAATAAAATTTGTCTACAGTAAAAAAAAAATACATTCTATTTGAAAAAAAAAAAAAAGTGCTGAGAGCTGCTTGATTTATGCGGCTCCGGCTCAAAAAACATCAGCTCCCTGTTTCTGGCTTGGCTCCACAAGCTTGACTGTGATATTAAATGATGATAAATGGGTATTGAGCAAATCTCATGGTCCAACACATATTTTGCATTTTAAAAAACTGGAATATTATGATTTTTACATAACTTGTTTGATTTATTTAACTTTAAAAAATTTTCCTCATAAATATTTTTTTAAGGAAAAAAAAAACCCTAATATTTGTATTACAAATAGAAAGGTAATACAAAATACAGGAAGCAAACTCCTTCCAGCAAAGGCTGGAAGGAGTTTGCTTCCTGTCATCAGTACTATTTGAAATCTAGTAATATATACATTTTGTGCGTGTGTCATTTATTTAGTTAGAGGTGCCTTAGTTACTGTTTTAGCTCACCTGTAATCTACTTTATATATATGTTTGTGTTCTGTCTAATCCTCTCGCTCGGTGTTGACTCACCCGTAAGTTGCTTTCTGTATGTTTGTGTTCTGTCTGAACCTCTGGCATGGTGTTCACTCCCCAGTAAGTTGCTATCTGTGTGTTTGAATCTTGTCTGTTAATGTTTATATGTATGTTTGTGTTCTGTCTGAATCTCTGGCGCTGTGCTTACTCACTCGTAAGTTACTTTATGTATGTGTTCTGTTTAAATGTTCTGTTTAGAACTCTCTTCCATCTTTAAGTTTTCCTGACTCATACAACCTTCAACTTTTTAAGTCATCTATTAACTGTTTCCTTGCTTTATAACTCTATTCTTTTTTTCAATTAACTCCCAACTAATTAGTGGTTGCTTGAAGCCTTGTTGGGAGTGAATCAGAATTAAAAAAAAAAAAAACACAACACAGCAAAGAATATAAGAAAAATTTAGTAAAGAAAAAAAGTATAAGTTAATTCAGTAAATATATTTTAGACAATTAACAAAAAAATGAAAAAACTTTTAGTGAAACTCTTTGACCCTTAACTTTTATTTTTAGATGAGATCTGGTTTATATTTAGATGATATTTTCAAAAATGTTATTCTTTTATATTAATACAACCAAACTCTTTTCAAATGATTATATATTTTTATATTTTGAATTTATAAAGAAGGTTGAGTATAAACTTTTTTTTTTTTTCAAAATATATATCAACATAATTAAATACTTGCAATATTTTGCTGACCTATAGTGGTCAGCATCATAAGATGTAATAAAAAATGTTACAAAAAGTTGTTGCAGAATTACATAAATCAAACCGTCAAAAAAGAAGACATTACAGGGAAAAATAAAAATAGTTTTTATTAAATAATATAATGGTATCAGTTGAAATTGATTAATAATATATTGCAAATATATAATTATATCGAAACATATTTACAACCAAAAAAGTTTTTATGCAGCCTTCTTTATCAAATTCAACAAATATAAATATCATATATGAGGTTCCTAAAATGTATAAAGATTTATGTATAAAGAGATTCCCAAAAAAATTAAAAAAAAACAACAGTAAACTTGAATATACAAAATGAAAGCAAAAAATCCTCTTCAAAAAAAGAATAGAAATTTAAAAGTAAAATTATAATAAATAAAAACAGGAGGACTTGAAGACCATTTTAGTCAAACTTTAACTAATGCCATTATATCATTTAATGAAAACAATTTTTATTTTACACCTGTAATGTCTTCTTTTTTGACGGTTCGATTTATGTAATTATGTAACAATTTTTATAACATTTTTTATTACACCTGATGATGCTGACTGCTACAGGTCAGCAAAATATTGCAAGTATATAATTATATCAAAATATATTTAAAACAAAAAAGTTTATACACAGTTTTTTTTATCAAATTCAACATATATAAATATTGTATAACAAGAATATGAATTTATAAGATAATATATTTTGCAATTTCATTAATGATAGAAATATTAACATAAAAACCGATAAATATATACTTTTTTTTTTTTTGCAAAAAAAATTGGCCAGAGTTAGAGCAGAGTTGCACTTTTTTTGTACTAAAACGCACTTGCACTTTTTTTGTACTAAAACGCGCAAGAATGATGTTATGGTTTTTTTGTTCTTTATTAGTTGATACTTTTTGTTGTTGTTTTACTACTATTTAATGATCATAGTTCATTTTTAAAACTCCAAATTAAAAAAACTGCAAATTTTTGTCCAATATAAAACATTTATTTTGAAATTTCGTAGCTAATGAATTCTGAACTAATTTTTGACATATATTACAAATACAAATTAAAAACAGCAACTTGTTTTTACAACAATAAATGTATATTAGATTAGGAATAATAAAAAAGTATAATAAAACTTTGATATAAATGATAAAAAACTAATAAAGGTTTTAAAGCAAAAAAACTATTAAATTTTAGCTATTTCATATAACAAATATCTTAGATGACACAACATTTTAAATTTTTTTTTTTTTAAATATCTTTGCTTCCAACAAGGCTGCAAGCAACCACTAATTAAAGTTGGAAGTTACTGGAAGAAAAAAGATGAAGATTGTAGAGCAAGATAACGATTGACAGACGACTTAAAGGATTGCAAATTATAAGAATCAGGAAAAAACTAGATGAATAAGCATTTTTTGAGCATTTAGGAACCGTCACAGAAAAAAGATGAGACTTAATTGAATGACGAGTAACACGAGAATGAAGTTTAGTAGATGGCACAAGAGACACTAGCTCTTTAGAGCAGTGCCCATTAAAGTATTTGTAGAAAAGAGTAAGAGAAGCAACATTACGACAATGTGATAATCGTTGGAGGTTGGCTGCAAGAGCAGGTTTAACTATGTTTACAATACGTTTTTGCACCTTGTCTAAAAGAGAAAGAGCATTATTAGAAGATCCCCTGAAAAAATTGAGTTTTATCTGTATTGAAGTTCACCAGCCACTGTGAGCCCCATGCTGTAGCAGAAAAGAGATCCTTTTCAAGCTCAAGTGCCCCCTCCAAGCAATCAGAGAGTGTTGGCTTCTTATCATGACAAAAATAAATGGTAGTATTATCAGCAAACAAAGCCACCTTAGATGTGAGAATATCTGGAAGATCGTTAATGTAAATTAAAAAGAGTATAGGGCCAAGGATAGAACCTTGAGGAACCCCTGAAGTTACAGAATAAGAAGAAGAGTGCTGTCGTTCGAGGACAACTTTTATACCAAGATTGGAAAGGAAGGATTCAATAACCTTAAAGGTGTTGCAAGATACACCATAAGAAGAAAGCTTATGGAGAAGACCAGCATGCCAAACTTTATCAAAAGCTTTTGAAATGTCAAGAGCGATGGCCTTAACCTCTCCACCTTTATCTTATGCATGATAAAACCTGTTATTACTGTTAGCAAATCAGCTGTAGAACGAGAAGATCGAAATCCATACTGATGGTCAGAAAGTAAGATATTAAATTCAAGATAAGAAATTAAGTGTTTGTTAATTAAAGATTCAAAAACCTTGCTTATAATAGGAAGAAGACTAATGGGACGGTAGTTAAATGAAACAGATCGCTCTCCAGAAGTTTTGAAGATAGGGATAACAGATGCCGCTTACCAGCAGGCTGGAAAACAAGACTCTGATAAGCACTTGTTGAATAGCTTTGAGAGTATAGACGATAGCTCCAGAGAACACTTCTGCAAAACAATAACAGCAATGTTGTACAGGCCACAAGCTGTAGAAGAGTCTAGGCAGGAAAAAATCAATTAGATACAGAAGCTGGGGTGATACCAATGTCAAGCTATGGATTAACCTGTGTGTTGGCAATATCAGGTAGAATGCAACTAGTGGAATCAAGAGATGATATTGATGAAAAGTTTCTAGCAAACAATTCAGCTTTGTCTTTAGGTGAAGTGACAACGTCAGAACCATACAAGAGAGGTAGAATTAAAGATTTGCCCTTATTATTAATACAATTAAAGATTCTCCAGAAGTCACAAGAGCCTAATTTTTGAGATGAGATATGAGATTTCATGATCTGAGAATAGCGGGCTTTGGCGTTAGACAAAACCTTTTTACAACGGTTTCTAGCAGTAATAAATAGACATCTGTTTTCTGGAGAATTGTTATGCTGATAGATATGGAAATAATGGTTTCGATTGGCAATCGCAGCAGCACAGTGTGAGGAATACCATGGAGAAGAGTGAGGCTTGACCTGGAATCGTTGAGAGGGAACAAAAGATTCCATGCCAGCCTGAATCCAAGATGTTATGTAAGAAGCACATTTGTCAACAGGAAGATGAAAGATTTCTACCCAAGGGCCATCACAAAGAAAATCACGGAAAGAATCCCAGTCAGCTTTAAGGTAGTTGTAAGAGGTACGATAATAGGGGGATTCAGGTGATGAAGAAGAATGAGATATTAGTTTTAGAGAGATAAAACTGTGATCAGAAGTACCTAAGGGTGAATGTGGAGAAACTTAGCACTGACTAGGATCAGAAACAAGACATAAGTCGAGTAGAGAAGGTAAATGATTCGGGTTGTCTGGAAAGCGAGTCGGAAAGTTGACTATTTGAGTTAGGGATTGAGAAAGGCAAAAGTTGTGGGCTTTAATGCTTGCAGAATTACTGACACTAGAGCCAAGCCATTCAGAGTGGTGAGAATTAAAGTCACCGACAACAACTATATTAGCTGATGGATAAAGAGAGAGGGCTTGGTCAATATGATCAGAAATAACATCAAAGAGTGCAGTCTTAATATGAAGGAGAGCGATATAAAACAAAGAGAAAGGCGATAGAGTGAAGTGGTGCTAAACAAAAGCACATAAAAGAATAGTCTGTGGATTTAAACCTAGTTTCACAACAAATGGGTGAAATCTTACGAATGTAAATGTCCAGGCCAAGCATGTGACTATTGGAGTCTTTTCGAATTAAAGGAAGATAACCATCAACACCAAGATCACAAGATGAGACAGCTGAACTCAAATTAGTCTCACAAAGAGCAAGTAGGTTTGGCGAACTTTGCAAGAGATAAGACTCAACAGAAGAAAAGTTACTTCGAAGACCACGAATATAAGTGAATGATAGGTTTAGAGAACTTGGTCATGATGATGGTTTTTTGTGTTTTATAGTTTTTGGTACTTTATTTATTTTTAAATTTGTTGAAGAACTTGACTTAAAGCATAGTTAATATTTAGAACACTGCTTAATATTCCAAGCAATTGCCTCATAACTATTAATAAATCCTAAGCCGTAACAAAGGGCTCCAAATGTGGCCTTCGCAATGCACACCAAAAGTACAAACAGGGACACCATCCATGTGCAACATGGCACTGTTAATACTTTGATATTTTTCAGCTTTTAATGGAATCAGCCTCTCTGAGAGCTATCACAGAGTTTGGGAAACCTGACTACTAGCCAGCCTCAGAACCATAAAACTAAGTTTTAGAGCTGTACCCTCATTAGGTGATAATAGAATGAGTTGCTTAGTCATAAAAACAGAGACACAAGCAAAGCCCATGCAATTGAGTCAAGAAGATCCAGCATTCAACATCCTAAACTGGAAACAATGTATTAAAAATACATCTGCGCCAGCCTAATGATGAAGAAGGGGTGAAGGTTAAGAAGGGGTGCGAGGCTAGTCAACAGATAGAATCTGTTTACCGCTTAAGTCTTTGCCTAGGAGGCCTTCTACAAGACAGTAGTCGGATGCATTTAACATCTGCCCAAGATGAGTATTTTTGTCGAGACACCATCTCTAGCCTTTACTCAACCAAGAGTCCCAAGGCAGGGGGTGTTTTAAATCGGAGTTGGCATCTCTTAGCCTTTGCCTAAAAAGGCGTATCCTACAAGGCAGCAGGACATGAAGCAGATTGTACTGGGTTACATGTTACCAGTAGCAGGATAACCTGACCTAACCTGAAAAATATGATTTACATACTAATTATATGTCAGAATGCACCAACTGTTTGATCCCCACAATGTGAGGATTAAACAATTGGTGCATTCTGACATATAATTGCTAGTATTACATGGAGAATTAACGGGGGAATAGCAGGGGAGATTAGTCAAGCAGTCTAAAAACTTAGCAACTTCAATATTCAAATGTGGCTAATGTGTTGGAGACAAATAGATAAAATACATGTTTCTCACTATATGGATGCAATATTGGATAGAATATTATAGATCCAAGAAGGTTCTTTATGTCAAGTTTAAAATTAAGATGAGTTAAATTTCTAAGTCAGAATAATAAAAGAATAATCGAGTTTTCTCAAAATATTTGATCTTATCACTATTGCAAAGAGAGCATTTGAAGCAAAGACATATTTGACAATTGCAAATGCAAATATTCCTTAAAATAAAATAAAATAATTATACATTTTGTTTTCAAAATTTAGTTATTGTTATTATTTCTATCAAAACTATCAAAACAGTCACACAAAAAAAAAAAATTAAAATTTTAGTTGTCTCAAATGTTAGATTATTCTGTACAACTAAGAAAATTTAATTTGTTTGGCAACAGATACTTGCAGAGCACAGATTTTATTCCCATTATCTTCAATTTTTGGATCAAGATTGTTCAAACATTTTGACATTGCTAGCTTGAATTAACTCACCATACAGCAATATTTTGCTGGCCAGCAGTTGGCTAAGAACTACTTATAAGCAATATTATACCAGGTGAAAACAATAGAGAATGAAAATATATTTGGACCATACCCAATATTAAACCCAACATTCAATCAATTCGGACTAATTAACTTGAACCAGGAAAAAATTTGTACAGTGTGAGTAAAAAATCATACAAAACCTTTAAATTGGTCCCCAAGTGCTAAGACAAGTTCATATCTTAAACCTTAAAAAATTAGATACTAAAAAAGTTATTCAAACTTACCAAAATAAATTCTTAATAATCGAGAGTTATTTTTTAATTTTAACTTTAGTTTATTATTGAGATTAACAAAAAACCTCTTCATTTTAAAGACTATATTGTTTTTTTTTTACAAAAAAAAATTTCTGGCTTGGTAGATTTATTTTTTAAACAAAATCTGGTCTGATTATTGCACTTACATTTGACATCAATAAAAAACATTGTAAAAGTTAAATTGTACTTTTCATTTTAAAATTTTCCTTTTTTTTAAGACTATGAAAAATATGTAATACTTATATAAAAGCCATAAGATTCATAAGTAACACATAAAAAGTCTTAAACTTGTTTTATTAAAAATAAATATAGTATAAGCACTATATAAATGTAATATAAAAAGGATAAATAAATTTTTAAAAAATAGGACATTTGTTTACTGATTGTCAGTAAGAAAATACTGTGTATTTTCTTTAAATAAAAATAGTTATTTGAGAACAGCTTTAATTACATTTTTCATTTTGTCAAAACTCTCCAATAACATATAAACTTAAATTATTTTTATTTATATCAATTTTTTTTTATCTAAGAAAAAGGTTTATTAGTTTAAAATGCTTTATAAACTGAAAGTGTGAACATTTTAAATAAAGACAGTTTAAAAAAAAAAGAAATTCTAAACCGGTGCATAAAATCATTTAAAATAAAATCTGCAGTGAACACAGGCATTCATCAATCAAACCATTTATTTTTATAACAACAACAACAACAACAACAAAAAACTATGCAGAATTGTAAGCTTAAAATCAAGTTAAAATTCGGCGAAAAAACCAAAAAAGCTGAAATTTTTTTGTTATCATCTCGATAAATATTTTGGTAAGTTTAATAAACTTAAACTTATTTTCTAATGTTTATTTATGAAATAAACACTACTGACACTTGGGGATTCCTTTAAGTAAAAACTTTAATAATTTTAATTTTCAGTCAATATAATTGAAAACAAATCTTACTGTAGTCTGTGGACTGCTGAAGCACATAGACCAGCAGCTTTTAGCTTCAATTTTACATTTCTAAAAATGTTAACATTTATTTTTAAAATTTCTTCAACTGCTTAGATATATTGTCAAAAAAAAATTTCAAAAAAAAATTTTAGAAATAAGGAGAATATTCTATTACTAAATAATTAATTATGTATATAACATGGATCCATACATACTACTGTGATCAAAAAGTAAATCATTAAAGTTCTTTAAAATGAAAAATCTTTATTTATTCTTCCAAATCTGTATCGTCCCCCTCAAAATAATCCCCCCCCCCCGACCCCAATGCACTTTTGCCAATGTTTTTTCCAGTCTTCGAAGCATGCTGAAAAGTCCTCGGTAGGGATAGCCTTCAATGCGCGTGTCGATTCACGTTGGATCTCTTCAATGGACTCAAAACGATTTCCCCGGAGTGGTCTCTTGAGCTTTGGGAACAGCCAGAAGTCACACGGTGCTAAGTCGGGCGAATACGGTGGTTGTGGAGTAACATGGGTAGAGTTTTTAGCGAAAAACTCACGAAGAACCAGTGCTGTGTGCGAAGGTGCATTATTGTGGTGCAAAATCCAAGAGTTATTGGCCCATAATTCCGGTCTCTTTTTGCGAATAGCTTCCCGCAAACATCGCATAACGCTTAAATGATATTTCTTGTTGACAGTTTGGCCAGTTGGAAGGAATTCGTAGTGCACGACACCACAATAATCAAAGAAAACAGTCAACATGACCTTGATTTTTGAGCGACTTTGACGTGGTTGCTTCGGTCTCGGCTCGCCTTTTTCACGGTATTCACTCGATTGGTCGGTTGTTTCAGGATCGTGTGCGTAGACCCAAGTCTCATCGCCAGTAATAATTTGTTTGTAGACGTCTTGATAGTCAGAAAGCATTGCTTCACACGTTTTAACGCGACGCTCTTTTTCAAAGAAATTGAGAAATTTCGGCACCAAACGTGATTTGAGTCTTCTGAGGCCCAATTGATCCTTCAAAATCGCTTGCACCAACCCAAATGATATTCCAACCATGTCAACAAGGTCTCGAATGGTTAACCGACAATTTGCAAGCACCAATTCGTTGATTTTGTTGATGTGGCGATCATCAATCGAAGTCGATGGTCGTCCGGAGCGTTCCAAGTCATCAACACGTTCTCGGCCTTCTTTGAAGTCTTTGTACCACTTGTAAACATTTTTTTGAGACATAGTCTCTTCACCGAAGGCCTTTTGCAACATTCGATACGTTTCAGCAGCAGAAATATCATTCCGCAAACAAAATTTAATAGCACTTCTTTGCTCAACAAAATTAGACATCGTGAAAATCGCCGAATGCACTTTTGGTACTTCAGAAACAAGCGTAAACAAAAAAAAATAATTATGAGTTTGGCATGTAATTTGACGCAAATGTTAATGACATTCCTACCAACTTAAAAATAAAAAAGATTGGACAATTCGAATAAGGCAGGAAGTTTAAATTAAAAATTCACCTTACTTTTTGATCACAGTAGTACATACATACATACATACATAAATACATACATACATACATACATACATACATACATACATACATACATACATACATACATACATACATACATACATGCATACATACATACATTACATACTAGGGTGGTTCAAAAATCAACTTTTTTTAAAAATAGTCTGCTGCACTTAACTAAATGTGTTTTATATAATACAAAAACGCTAGGTTTAAAATTTTTTTGAATAAAAAATATTTTTAGGGGTGCCTCAAGGACCCTTAAAAATTTGACAGGTCCCTAATATTTTGAAAAAAAAAGTTTTTCTAAAGTATGTCAAAAAAGTACTCAAAAGAAGCGAAATTATATAAAAACTTCAAAAATAATAATCAATTTACATAAAAACACGTTTAAAAAAATTATTTAAAAAAACTTAAAAATATTGACTTTTTTTATTTTTATCTTAAAAACAATATTTAACAATTTTAGATTATATCTGAAAAAAATAATTTTATGTAAATTGATTATTATTTTTGAAGTTTGTATGTGTTTTTTTGTTATGGGTCATAAAAATTGTGTATAGTTATCATAAGTAATACTATCAAATATGAGAATTTTATATAAGAATGATTGTGATAGATTTAGGGGTACCAACTATAATTCTTAGTCTGAGCTTTTTTCTCAAAATCATTTTTTATCAGATGAGCTTGCAGTGTTTTTGTTAGTTAAAGAAGTTCAAACAACATGTATTAAATTCATTCTAGTTAAAATTGTATTAAATTCACATTTTACTTAAAAATGATACGTTGACTGTATTTTTTTTTTTTTTTTTGATAATTTATGTAAAGAAAACTTCATAAACCTAACTTTTTGACATAAACAACTAGCATAAGAAACTAGTTAAAAAATAAGTAATGTTCAATTGTTTAATTTTAAATCAAAGTGTGACTTTTTTTATAATCTAAATTAAATATATATGTATATATATATATATATATATATATATATATATATATATATATATATATATATATATATATATATATATATATATATATATATATATCATTTCATGCCAAATAAACCAAAATATTAGGTTTCAACATGGACCACTACAGATTTTGATGAAGCTTGGTGGGTTGGTTAATATCAATGAGAAAAGCAATTCCTGAAAATTTCGGCATAAAATCTTTTCCGGTTTATGAGATATAGTCATATGTTTTGTTCATACTTTGAAGCTCTATATTTTAAAAACAAAATTTCAGAAAACCTAGTTTTTTTAATTGTATACAACTCTAGACTTACTTTAATAAAACTTTGACATTGAATTTTCAAATGTCATATTTTGTTCATAATGGCTACCTAAAAAACCTCAAAAATTGTTTGCAAATATAAAAAGTTGATTTTTGATGAGTCAATATAAAAAATCTGCAATTTAAAAAATAAAAACTTTTTTTTAGTTTCTATAAATGGTAGGCTTCCAAATTTTTTAGAAATTTACTGATAAGATTTAATTCAGTAGAAAATTATGGACTTCGAATGGCTGTGGCTAAAAATTAAGAAATTGCGCCTCTAATTCCAACCACCAGTAACCTAGGATCAACACTGGTTTTAAAAAGATTTTTTTTCCTACCGATTTGTTAGACTTTATTACAGCAATTTCAGGAGAAAAAAAAGTGGGTACTCATGGGGAAATTACAAAATCAGAACAATGACAATTGCCAAAAGTGCATTAAAAACAATAAAAATAGAGTTGTTGTACTTTACTTTCTATTATATATTATAATACAAAGTATGTATAAATTAAAAAATTTCCTAATCAATACTTGACATAATTCTTTTATAAGGTCTGAATTAAACTTAGTTTTTAAACAGTCCTAGCTCTTCCCTGCCCCTTCTGTCCTCTGTCCATTTACATTTTTACATGCACATTTTTGCCCAGAATTTAGAATAAGAATTTTAAATAAACACTGATATCATATCTGAATGCATGAGGTGTCTATATACACAAACAAAGAATTCAACATACAAATTTAAAAGCTGTGACATAAAAGACAAGCTAGTATATAAATTTGATCATTTCTTTTTTGATGTGGTCAGCTATGCAAAAAGAAAGATGAATAAAACCCATACTGAAATCAAAAAGAAAATAGTAACTGTTTTGGGAGTTTCTCCAGATTTAAGTAAAGATGAACCAAAAATCTTTTACCTTTTGCTGTGTTGCGAAAGTAAGCAAGACTCGAACTCATTAATGGAATTAATTAAAGCAAAATTTGATGTTTCTTCAAAATCAGAAAAACTTAAATTTCTGATTTTGGTTTCTGAGAGTTGGAACATTAATTACACACAACTCATTTTTATGCTTCCTTAAGAATGATAAAACCTGCAAGGTATTTAAAGCAAATACATGGCATAATGGCAGAATCATCTAAAAAAGAAGGAAGATCTATTAGTGAGAAAATAAAAAATCAAGTTCATGAATTTTACCAATCAGATGAATACTCTTGAACATGAACAGGTATGAAACAGTATGTGTCAATCCAAGTTGGTGATAAAAGACAACATTTTCAAAAAAGACTTCTATTAGTTAATATAAAAGAACTTTATTTAGAGGTCAATAAAATTTCTGTTAAAGTCAAGATGGGTTTTCTTAGTTTTGTGAACTTAGACCAAAGTGGTGTATTTCTATTGAAGGTGCTTTAGGTCTCCATTAAGTATGTGCTTGTGAGTACCACCAGAATGCAAAACTTTTAGTATTAAAAATTTTGCATTCATTTTTGTGGCATCTACTCTCACGTCAAAAAAAAGACATGAAACTGGGTTTTTTTCAAGGTTTATTTCAAACTGATTGTCTAATCCTTTTGCTAATTTTTCCTGAGCCCTTTTTATGATCTTATTATAATCTTATTATGATCAATAATAGCAACATAAAATAAGCTAATTACTAATTTTTAACTAATTTATTTAATATTTCAGTTTGATTAGCTTAGACTGTTGTCTGACAACAGTCTGAACTAATCAGACTGAAATATATCATTTTAGAAATAAATTAAAAATTAGTACTTAGCTGTATTTTATGTTTTATATATTAAATAAATAAATTATCAAGTACTACAAGAAATGTCATTAAAACAATAATAGAAAGGAAAAAAAAATAGTAAAGGTGCAATTTATAATTTAAAATTTATTTAAAAATAATTAATTCATTGTAATGGCTTCTCACCAGCGAGAAAAAGTTACAAAAAAAATAAATGAGAAGATTAAACTTTAAAAAAAAAGTACAGCTGGTAGGCAAAATGTTCTTAGTTACATACAAAAACTTTCTCAGATTTTAATGAGCAGAGATATAAAATATTTATTTATCTCTGAATTAGTTATTTATAACTTTATTACATCTTATACAATATTTAA
Source organism: Hydra vulgaris (assembly GCF_038396675.1). Lineage (NCBI taxonomy): Eukaryota > Metazoa > Cnidaria > Hydrozoa > Anthoathecata > Hydridae > Hydra > Hydra vulgaris. The sequence continues at coordinate 8,603,308 of NC_088934.1, forward strand.
AAAATCTAAACTGAATACTTAATTCTTTAAGAAATCGTTTTATGAATGCTAAAGAAAAATGAAAGGATAGTTTCTCTATTTACTCGCCTTCATTAAGATGGGTTGACGTTTGATGTTTCTATTACAATTCAATAATAGGAAAATAAATAGTAATACTAAGAAGACAAATGTTTTATGAAACACTACTACAAAAATATTACTAATGTTACATAAAACGAGATTTTACTAAACATATAACTTTAAGAATCCTATTACAGAAAATTTTAAATTTACCTATAATTCATTCATTTATTACATTTGCAGCAAAAACTTATGAGAAAATAAAAAAAAAAGATTTGAATAAAAAAAAAATTGTGATCAAGTACATTTAAAGAAAAAATTTTCTCAGTTAAATACAGCAACTATTATATATTTTCATAGTATTATAAAAATATATTTAATATTTTTATTAAAATAATAATAAAATAATCAATCATGAAAATGAGGTTTTTAACTACCAGTAAAATGAAAGCAATTTAAATGTAGCAAAAAAAAAAAAAAAAGGAAAAATATAGTTTATGTAATAAATTTGTCAACAAAGCAAATTAAAGTAGCATGTCGCACACAATAAAACTATTTTAAACACTTATTTAAAATTTAAATGCTTTTATGAAATTTTAGTATATGTATTTTTAAAATTACATGATTAATTGTAAAACCTTGTTTTTCAAAACACTGTTTTTTTTATTGGTCAAACATGACCAGCAAGAATTCATTTTGGGAGGTCAAAAAAGCAATTTTAGTCTTTTCAGGCAGTTGTTAACCGTTGACCGGCTGTTATTTTCCACACTGTATGTATGTATATATATGTATATATACATATATGTATATATGTGTGTGTGTGTGTGTGTGTGAGGATAACTAATAAAAACAAAGAAAAACAAACAGACGTTCAGATAAATCACAAATTTATTTCAAGGAGAAAAAGCTTATACACAAACCATAATCAGCAGTAATTTTATCCCATACATAAAACACGTGCGCACGCACACACACACATATATATATTTAATTTTTTATGAAAAACCATACCTTATTGTATTTGAGACGAATTTCTACAGCTAAAAACCAATACAAAACAAACAAAACAAGAGGTTGTATATAAAAAGGCCATGTCATAGAAGTGTTGATTAATAGTTCCCTGCTCAATGAACAATTAGTATTTTTGATGATTGATGGAAGACCAAGTAATCTAAAATAAAAAATTATTGAGTCTTTTTAAACAATATTGTTACTTGTTGCATTTTTAAAAGCCTATTGCTGCTTTTGAAACATTCTGTTTTTAACCTTAAAATATTTTGAAACAAAAGACTGACAGTTAAACTTAATGTTTTGCTTAATCCTTGACACAGTATCCTCCTCCACTATAATGGCCTTCTTGGCCTTAAGGAGGAGAATAACATCAACAACAACAAAAAAAAGATAAAATCAAAAATGCAACACTTTTAAAATTTATTCATACTTTTTGAGATTTCAAATTATTAAAAACATACAACACATTACAATATTATGTTTCTTTTTTTAGGTCGTTTTTTTGTGTGTTTTTAGGTATTAATATGATTGTCTCTTTGACCAGGGCAAAAAAAAACCTTTTCTCATAAAACTTTATGCAGCCAATGTGTCATATTTACTAAACTAACAGTTTATGTAAAGAAAACATATAGGGTGTAAACAATTTACAACAATGTGTATATATATATATATATATATATATATATATATATATATACACGCACATATATAAAAATAGGAAGTTGCAGGGGCTTTTTACTTTTAAAAAGTTATTAACAAACAAAAAATATTACTAGTTGTAAAAAAAAATCAAGTTAATTATTTTACAAGCACTTTTTTTATGACAAAGATTTAAGTTTCCAATAACCATTTATTAAAATGTATATACCATTGCGCTTTCACTTGCTTTATGACAAAAAAGTTAAACGTAAACTTTATAAACATTTTTGACGCAGTGTTATAACATGTTTACAAGAAATTTAAATAACTTTTGGGTCATTCCATATCAAATCACCTAATGGTCCCCATTTTAGACAGTTTTAATCGCATTTATACTTGAGATTTCATTTTTACGATTTTATTACTGGAAAAATATAAAAAAGTTTATTTTTAGATAAAAGTTACATGTTTAACTTTAATATTTTTAGTTTAGTAAAAAATGTCAGAGAAATGTTGTGTGAGAAGAGTTTTAAATGAATATTGTGATAAAATGTCATATTGTAGAATGGTAGGAAGAATAAGACTAAAAGATACTGATATTGAAGTTTTAATGCAAAGAATAGGATACACTTTCAAACCAAATGAGGAGATATGTATTCACCATGAAAAAGCCTAGATATGAAAAAGATAGATATTTCTAGATATGAAGCACTTCAAAAATACTGTTGTGATCCATTTAAAGTCCACAAGAAAAAAATTATCAAGGGATTGTGTAAAGTTAACAAATCAATAGCAAATCAACTTAAGATCAAACCTGGTCAAAAAGTTTTTACTAACTGTATGAATGAATTCAAACTTAAAAAATTACAGAAAGTAGTCAAGATGAAGCTGCTGAAGAAGATTTGAGTTGTTTAGACCTTGATAAGACAATTCCTTATAAGAGTGTGTCTTTATTGGAAATATCTCCACTCAAAATTGTAAGAAGACGCGAAAAATTAGGATATGGAAAGCAAAAAGCTAAAAAATTTGCTATAAGTATGACAAACCTAGTAGTATCAGCATTGGATATAGACCCAAAAGATAAAGTATCAGAAAAAGAGCAAAAATGTATAAACTGTAATGATTTAGACCAACTGTTAGATGCAATAAAAAATAAAATGAAAATAAGTTTGAAGGAAGAAAAAGTTTAACTACTAACACTAACTTCTGGTAGTTGGTAAATTGAAAAAACTTGCAAAACATTTTTAGAACATCTTTAAAAAAGCTCGAAAGTTGAAAAAATGAAAAAGCAATACTTGCTAAACCTGAGGCTAAAATAGCACAGCCTTAGGAAGATATCGTTAAACAAAAAGTCATTGAAATTTATGAACCCAAAGAGTTCACAAGACAATATCCAGGAAAAAAGACTTTGTTTCTGTGCGTATAAGTAATGTAAAAGTTCATAAACAAAAACGTTTAATATTAGTTCAATTAAAGGAACTTTTTCTTAAGTTTAAGAAGTTATACCCTAAACACAAAGTTGGATTCAGCAAGTTCTGTGAACTAAGACCAAAGTGTTGCATTACAGTTGACAGTAGTGGAAGTAGCTCAGTTTGCGTATGTTTTTGTCATAAAAAAACTAAGTTGATATGCGCTGCTTTACCAAAGGGCCATTTAATATATTACAAAGATTTGATGAAAGTATGTGTTTGTAATATATATAGTCGAAGCTGCATTTTCCATCTATATTCCAATTCCCCTGGTAAAGTAAATTTAAAGACTTACATGGAAAATGTCTTTGAAAATAATAATTTTGATTTTGATGATCATATCATATACAAATAATGGGTGTCCAAACAAGCATTATTGAGTTTATTGAAACTCTAAGTGAAACTTTGTATGATCTTTGTCACCACCACTTTATCAAAAAAGCACAATCCTCCTACTTATCAGAGGCAAAAAGAACATTAAATCAACACATATACCATCTTGAAGATCACAATATAAATGCTGAGCACCACTTCTTTGCTACATCCCATGGCAAAAGTCTATGTTATAGAATAGGAGGAACTATATAAAGAGAAGCAGCAAAAGCAAGTCTACGAGCAGCAAATTCTCACACAAAATGAACTGTTTACATGGGCTGAAAAAAACATTAAAGGTGTTAAATTATTTTACATTTCAAGTGATAATATCAATAATCATGAAACTTATTTTAGCCTAAAGAAACTATATGAAGAGATGAGCACAGTCCCAGGCTTAAGAAGCTATCACAGTTTTTACCAGGTGGAGAGAAATTATTTTTATGAAGAATATTTAGCGATACTGTCTATGATACCTATTTGCTGAATAATATTAACTTGGCAAAAAAAGATCCTTTAAACTTTCAACCTGTTAAATATATTGCATGCATTTACGATGATGAATGGTACATAGGGCTTGTACTAGAGATTTGTAGTGTAAACCAAGATGTTAATGTAAAATTTATACATAGAAACAAATTAAATTTAAAATGGACTAATGATGCACAATCAAGTCAATGTTGGGTTCCATTTGACAAAGTTATATGTCAAATAAGTGCCCCATCCATAAAGGGTAGAAGTGCTTGTGACTACAAACTTGCTAATAATGATTATGAAATTATTATGAGTTAATTAAATCATATATAAAGAAAGTAGTGTACTTGTGTTTCATGTGTATATACACTTCTTCTTTCAGCAATTTTAATTTTTTTGAAGTATAATATAACTTGTGCTAATTGGTATCTTTTTAAACTAAAAAAGCATTGCACTTAAAATGCTAAAATCATGTCATAAGATAGAGCATGGGTCTTTAATTTTTTTTTTGATGATTGCCTATATATAGAACTTTGCCAGTAAAAAGTTTCATAATTTATTTTAAATGTCTACGCTACTTTCTATACTTACAAAGTTAATGTAATTTATCGTATTTTTTTAAAAAAGTGAAATTTTAACAGGCTGCTGCAAGTGCTAAAATAACTTTTAACACATAACTTTAATTTTTTCCACAAGTGGTTACTCTAAGTACACAAAAGCAACAAAAAATTGGCACAGCTTGTCTGTTGGTATTGGACTGTAGCACATTAAAGTTTCCAAAATTTTTTCTAATATTGTGTTATTTAGCAACTTTGAGGTACAAGAACTCAAAAACTGTTAAAAATCAGTCAAAAACACTTACAAAAATAGATAATTTGGTTGAAAAACTATTACCCTAAAAAATTTCAGGTGATCATCTATTTTATTTAAAAAGTTATGATCTGGTAAAAATCAAAAAAATCTACTGAAAGCTCCAGATACTCAAATTTTTCCAATTTTGGTCAATATTAATTCAATTATAACTTTTGAACGATTTGGTCAATCAAGCTGAAATTTTCGGGATTGTATTTTTTTCATAAAAGCTGTGGGTGGTCAAAATTTGAAAGAAATTTGAGGTGGTTTCCTGGGGCACTTTTGAAAAACTAGGTGATTTCATATGGAATAACCCTTTTTTATTCAAAATTTTTTCTTAATATTAAGAAATTTATGTTTGCACTTTTCTGATATCGCACAATCTGTTAAGCATATAAAGCTGATGCAATTATTATAAAATATTGTTTATCTAAACTATTTAAAGCTCAAATTAAGTGATGCAATATCCTGAAATATTTCTGGTCATTAAATTCTTAGTTTATTAAAAACCCTGAACTGCGAAGGAGTTACGAGCTTACAAGTTACAATTTAATTTATAAGAAAATAATAAATAAGATTTAAATAAGACAAGTATTTTATATTTTACTTAACAATTTCTTTTATTTAAAATATTTGATCAACACTAAACTTCTTTAGACTGTTGTGATTAGCGGTTGTTTTTTAATAATTATATCATACTAGCTGGAGTTACCCGGCGTTGCCCGGGCCAATATTTAAACTGGCTTACCTGATATCTGTACACAAAAATTTTTGGGCCCCCCTGACCCCGGGGGTCGGGGTACGGGGTCAAAACCCAGCTAAGAATCTTCTCCGCCTCGAGGACTACCCCCATGCCAAATTTCATCGAGATCGGTCCGGCGGTTTGGATTTCTATAGAGAACAAACAAACAAACACACACACAAACACACATTGCCCTTTATATATATAGCTGGAGTTACCCGGCGTTGCCCGGGCCAATATTTAAACTGGCTTACCTGATATCTGTACACAAAAATGGGCCCAAAAATGGACCCAAAAAATGGTCCCCCCTGACCCCGGGGTCAGGGGGCCCATTTTTGGGCCCCCCTGACCCCGGGGGTCGGGGTACGGGGTCAAAACCCAGCTAAGAACCTTCTCCCCCTCGAGGACTACCCCCATGCCAAATTTCATCGAGATCGGTCCGGCGGTTTGGATTTCTATAGAGAACAAACAAACAAACATACACACATTGCCCTTTATATATATTAAGATTTTATTGTGCTTTATTATTCTAGTTTTATCTGATGATTTATAAAATGAGTAAAAATATTAGGGTTTAAATCATTATCTCTAAAAATAATAAAAATAATAGTAATAATATAGTTTTACAATAAGATTTTATATCATAATTCAAGATCAATATAAATACTTTTTACTAAAAAATAGCTATTGAGTTTAGCGATCAAAACAGAGTTTTACAGTTTTTAAAAACCGGAAGCATTTCCAGATATCGCAATTTGCAATCACTTTTTTGAGCCCTGCTATTATTTTTTGCAAAAAAAACTTATAAATATAAACAAAGACTTTGCAAGAGCTAGATTGCTTCAAGCATAAATTGTAATAATTAATTATATCCATAGAAGAAGTTTTTAATTAATTTTAATAATCAATTAAATACATAGAAGTTTTTTATTTAATTGTAAAAAAATAAACTCTTTATAAGATGTCATTTGAAAGTTTGTAATAATTAATGCTTTTGTTTGTTCAATAAAATCAATCATTATAACAAAACAAACAAACAAAAAATTAAAACATCAAAAGTGGCACTAATATAAAATAAAATTTAATGTGTATATTTTTTAGCTAATAATTTTTTTTTTTCTTTTTTTCTTTTTAAAAAAAATCATTAATTAATTTTATTATTGTTAGAAATGAAAAATTGTCTAAATAAATATTCTTGTGCTTGCAAGATGATAAAGAAAAGTTTTTTTATTTTATTTATTTTATGATTTCTTTTTTTTATGAGTCATATAACATCATTTTTTTTTTACTTTTACTGAACATTTTTGATTTTAAAAATAATTTTTTTTTTAACTCATTATATTTTTAAATAGTACTAATATATATATATATATATATATATATATATATATATATATATATATATATATATATATATATATATACACATATAAAACTATTAATGCATATTTAGATAAGCACTGACAACACACTGAAATAGCCTGTTGCCAGGGCTTCATGGGTAGCAATCTTTTCTTTACTTATTCTTCGATTTTTCTTCTTTTTTTAAAAATGCTGTATAAATTAATATAAAAAAATAGGGTAAAAATTTGTTATCTAAACACTCTATAATGTGTTTGTGTGTGTGTGTGTGTGTGTGTGTATATATGTATATATAGATATATATAGTTCTATAGATTGTTGCATTTGGGAGTACGGAAGGAAAAAAATGATTCTTATGCCAACAAATATGTCACTTTTAATTACTTTTGACTTTCGTCCAACATTTACGTGTTGTCAGAAAGTTTAAACCATTAATTTAATTAAAAATTAATCGTTTTTTAAAAAAACCGCAAAAACGCAAATTTAATTGACCAGAATACTTTTAAAAACATGCTGAATGTTTTTAATAATATAAACAATGTTTTTATTTTTTTTTTTTTTTTAATAAAATGTTTTTATTTCTATATTTTTTACTGTAAATCATGCACGGAGTGTTGCTACATCGACTATCTTATAGCCTGACTCGCAACAAAGTGCTGCTACATCGACTGACAAATAGCCTGACTCGCAACGGAGTGCTGCTACGTTGACTGACAAATAGCCTGACTCACAACAGAGTGCTGCTAGATTGACTATCTTATAGCCTGACTCGCAAGGGAGAGCTGCTACATCGACTGAGGGTTTGGTTGGGGCAGGCAGTCTATCAAGTATCAAGTAATAAAAAATCAAGTATCAAGTAATAAAAAAAAAATTCTGATCTTGCATTTTAATTTAATTAATAATATTTTAATTTTTAATTAATAATATTTTAATTTTTTAACTAATAAAATTTTAATTAATAATATTTTAATAATTTAATTAATAATATTTTAATTTAATTAATAATATTTTTTGTCAACAAAATACGGAAAAACTTTCTGACAACCAGTTAGGGGTTATATTTATATATATATATATATATATATATATATATATATATATATATATATATATATATATATATATATATACATATACATATACAGCATGGAAAATAAATAATCCAAGACAAGCAGTCAACTCGACCAGCTAACACACAAAATTAATGATCAATCATTTTTTTGAAAGGTCAAAAAAAAAAATTTTTTCTTTGTCTAAATTTTTATCTTAGTAATAGTTCTTCGTGAATTTTATATATAAAAAAAATAAGTTAATATTTGAAAATTCATCAACTCGTATTCCTTTTAAAACAATAATTTTAATCCTTTTTTAAATGGAATTAAAAATAATTAAAATTTAATTTACCAGCTAATATTAATAGTTTAAAAAAACTCTCGCGCACAGATTTTATTCAATTATAAAAACTCTCGCACACAGATTTTATTCAATTAAAAAAACTCTCACACAGATTTTATTCAATTAAAAAAACTCTCACACAGATTTTATTCAATTAAAAAAGGAAGTTCGACACCATCCAAGTAATTTAACTTCCCAAAAAAATTTTAATAATCAAAACAACTTTTTTAAATATTTAAGAAATTTAAACTGCATACTTATACTAAAAAGAAATCATTTTGTGAAATGCTACTATAACAATTACTTATGTTACATTAAACAAAGTTTAACTTTAAATTCAACTTGAAATATAAGTTTAAATATATTCTCAAATATATTTTGCTTGATTTATTAAATGATAATTAATGTTAATTACTTAATAATAGTCTTTATTATATTTTGTGCGCAAATAATATTAAAACTAATACTTAATACTAGGAAGACAATCGTTTTGTAAAACAATAATATAAAAATTACTGTTACATAAAACCAGATTTTTACTAAATATCTATATATTTTAAAAAAATTCTATAATTTATAAAATAAAAAAGATTAAAAAAAACAAACAAAAAAACAAAGTGAAACAAATGTTCTTAGTTAAGTAAAGCAATTATTATATATTATTAAAACAATATAATAAACACTTCATCAAAATAATAATAAAATTAGAACTTCAATCGTTTATAAAAAAAAAATTTTACCACCAGTAAAATAAAAGTAATCTAAAAAATTGAAGCAAAAAAATTTAAGTTTAATAAGTTAACGTCATATTTAATATTTGTCAATGAAACAAATTAGCATATCATAAGCAATAAAACTATTTTAAACGCATTTTCAAAATTCAAACGATTTCATAAAATTTGTGTATACGCATTTTTCAAATTATATCCTGATTATTTGTCAAATATTGTTTTTTAAAACTCTGATTTTTCTTTTAACAGGTCAACCATGACTGGCAAGAACACATTTTGGGAGGTTAAACTAGCAATTTTAGTCATTTCAGCCAGTCATTGACAGGTCATTATTTTTCACGGTGTATATGTGTGTATTTATATATGTACATATATATATCAGTGGTGTACACTAGATTTTTAGATGTTTGAGTTTTGACACTTACAGGCATTGTGCAAACTCCAAACTTTTGTATGTTTATTCTTATATCAAAAAAGAACGTTTTGCAAAGAATTGGGGTGATTGGAGCTTGGGAACAAAAAAACCCTAATTTTTGGGCCCACCCAGCCCTTAACGTGGGAGCAACGAGTTTATAAAATATTTTCTTTACTATTTTTATCTAAATTCATATTCATCAACAGATTTCAAATTTCATGCAATAATCTCTTTTTTTTCAAAAACTATGACCATATAAAGTTTTAACCCTCAATTTGAGGGGGCTGTAAACATTGCAGGGTCATAAAAACTGAACACTAAGAGATTATTGCATGAAACTTGAAATTTGTTGATGAATATGAACTTAGATAAAAATACTAAAGAAAATATTTTATAAACTTTTTGCTCTCACATTAAGGGCTGGATGGGCCCAAAAATTAGGGGTTTTTTGTTCCCAAGCTCCAATCACCCCAATTCTGTGCAAAACATTCTTTTTTGATATAAGCATAAACATACAAAAGTTTGGAGTTTGCACAATGCCTGTAAGTGTCAAAACTCAAACATCTAAAAATCCAGTGTACACCACTGTATATATATATATATATATATATATATATATATATATATATATATATATATATATATATATATATATATATATATATATATATATATATAAATATATATATATATATATAATATATATATATATATATATATATATATATATATATATAATTAATTTCTGAAAATAAAATTTCTTTTGAAATTATTAAAATGAAAAATTATATTATACTGATTCTAAACTAAAATTGACTAAAGACTTACCTAGGTGAAAAACTATCAGGGACCAGAATACTTTGAAAAAATTCTAATTGATACAGATAAATAAGAAGGAGATGAAGACCTGAATATATAGTAAGAACAGTTTTTACAAAAAAATGTAATCCACTTTTCATAGAAGATATGTGAAAAGCCCAACAGATTCCAAAACCAATATATGTTAAAAAATAAACTGATGACAAAACATTTGGCTGTGCTATCCCAGTAAAAAGTAACAGAAGCACTGATATGATGGATATATATTCTTCAATAAAAGTAGTGCTTTTTTTATTAACAACTGCACGTTCTTCATCTGAATATCGAGCATGGAAGCCACGAGAGAATAAGTATGCAACCAAAGATGTTATAAATACACACACATCAGGGACAACCAATCTTATAACATCAATGACTTTAGAATCATCTAATCTGAAAAATAAATTTTACAACTAATTTTAAAACAAATTACTGGACAAATAAGATATAAACAAGTTTCTGTTAAACACAGGAAATAAACTCAAAAACATAAAACAAACCTGTCAAACCCTATCTGATGAGCAATACTTCCTGAGGTTGTACCTAAATTAAACACACATAAATTTAATAATTTGACAATAAAAAAATATAGTGACAAAATCAAAAAAACAATAACACTTGAAATACAAATCATATTAATATGTTTTGAAATTGCTGGTGGTGCATGCAAAATGTGAAAAATAGGTGCACATAATGCTAAGCTAAACATGATTGTGTATTATGAGATAATAACCCAGTTGCCAGCGTGCTTTAAGATTTTGAAATCAAATATAGAAACTTCTTAATAAGCATTTACATTTACTGAATAAGAATAATGAATACCGAAACATTCTAGCATAATTCAAATAAAGATAAAGCATTTGGAGATCGGTACTAAAATATTTTGCAAACTTTTAAAATGCAAAGTTTAAAATGCCAATCTAAATAGTGCGGTAGTGGTGAAGTGGTAAAGCGCTTGCTTTATAAGCAAGAGGTTCCGAGTTTGATCCCCACCATGTCCCTGGTAGTACCGCACTCAACTTGTATCTCTGCGCAGCGGCCTTGTTCATCAAGGTTCGTGTTTCGGAGTTATAGAGTTGAGAGAGGGTTATAACCACTATTATGTAGCCTCCTCACCTGAAGTGACCTTCTCGGTTTTGAGGAGGTGAATAACAAAAAAAAAAAAAAATCCAAATAGTTTTTTCAAAAAAAGAAGAAAAAATGGTAAGAAACAGCAATGTTTTTTTTTGCCAAGTTCTTCATACTAGATAACACCTGTCCAAATTACTTTAAACTCCCATATATCGGAAAAATTTCAAACACACTTCAACATCAATTAAATAAATATATTTAAAAATATTGTACAGATGACACAAAAGACTAGTTCTTACACCTTTCAAAATTAGTAGAATGCTTTCTTCAAATACCCAATACCCCAAAATTTGAAATCCTTTGTTATTTATAAATTTGTAAAGCTGTAATGCTAGGTATATTGGTGAAACCACCAGTCACTACATAACAAGGATTTCAGAACAATTATATATATATATATATATATATATATATATATATATATATATATATATATATATATATATATATATATATAAATATATATATATAGCAGTCTTCTCTGTTCGAAATTTATTGCCATCGCACAAAAAAGCGCTGGCAGGATGATCAATTTTAAGTAAGCCATTTTTTCTTCTGCTATTTAAATTAAAATAAAAATAGCGAAAAAATGTTTTCAATATTCGATAAAATAATTTTAAAAAAACTGGTAAAAGAAGGCCTTATTTCATAAAAGTTAAACAAATGAACAAAAAAGTTTTGTTGCAATTAAAAACAAAATATTTTTATTTTTTTGGCAAGCACTTTTTTATGCCCTCATTAAAGTTTTTGTGGGTGTGTGAATGAGCACAAAAAGACTTGGGCATAAAAGCGCTGGCTAAACACAGAAAACTGATATATATATATATATATATATATATATATATATATATATATATATATATATATATATATATATAAATATATATATATATATATATATATAAATATATATATATATATATATATATATATATATATATATAATATATATATATATATATATATATATATATATATATATATGTTTATAGTGATGCTGTTCTGAAGTGTATATACTATCAAGAAAGTGCTTGATGAACTGAGTCAGAGCTATAATATTGTAGAAAATAAAAGTACATGATTTTCACAACTTTAAGTTTCATGCTATTGCAATCATCAGGTAAAATTCAAATATAGTTTTTTTGTAAAATAAATTATATACAATTTGAACTAGTTACATAAAACTATATATAAAAAACTATTGTTACAAGCGTGTATCTAACCTTTAGGTTTGTGGTTGCTTAATAGAAATTTATTTTTGTGACAACATATGGAAATCAACTTTTTTATTCAGTAGCTCTTCAACATTTTTATAAAGTAAGATTATTAGCTTTTCATATGAACAAAGTAAACATTTTTTGTTGTTGTGTTGTTGTAAGCAGGAGCTCTTTTTAGGATAGACCAAGTTAATTCAGGTGTTTCTTTGAATTTTTTCCTAGTTTCTCATATATATATTGAGAGAGTGGTTGCATGTGAAAGTTTTTTATTTGTAAATGATTGCTTGTGGTTCGCATATCTTTTCTTCCACATGCCCTCTGAATAACCAATGTATGCTTCCCTGGGTGTGTTTGGGGAAGATGTGCATTTGTAAATTATATTTATCGCTCTACGATATTTATTTAGCGGCAGATTTCTTTTTGTTTGCAATTACAAAGGAAATTTTCAGCTGTGCTTTTTGAATTTATTTTTTTGTTGTGACTTTTTATGATTTTTGAAATGTTGTTTTAGCAGCTGTAGCTAACATTTGTGGTGCTTCGATTAAATAGTCTATGCAGCAGGTTTGAAGTTGGGAAATGCTTACTATAAATTGCAAAAAGATTTGGCCAACATTGGTAGATGCTTTAATTGTAAGGCAGGTTAAATCAAATTATAATTCTTTTTCTTTTGGGGGGTGGTTTGATTCAGTGTGAAGGCAGAGTAGTTGGTCATTTTGTTTTTTAAAAGGTTGGCAGGAGTTTTTTTGAAGATATGTTTATATTTGAATCTCTTTTTGGAATGTTTTTAAAAACATCGGATTTAAACTAATCTAAGCAGCATTTTCTTGACATCTTAATACTTTTCACAGCTTGTGGTCCAGACAACATTCTTGTCATAGTCATACAAAATTGTTCTCTAGAACTCTCTGCAATTCTCTCTAAACTATTTAATAAGTGCTTGACTGAGTCTTAATTTTTCCCTGCTAGAAAATGGCATCTGATGTTCCAATTTTTAAAAACTCTGGTGAACATTCTGACCCTTCTAATCATTGTCCAATCAGTCTTCTTGCAGCTATTAGCAAGGTCTTTAAATCTTTGATAAATAAATTTTAAACATCCCATCTTGAGTCAAATAACCTACAGACAATCAATACGGTTTTCAATCCTCTTGCTCTATAGCTGACTTGCTAACTGCAAATTTTTAAAATTGTTCAAGTGTTATCTTTTTTTTAATTTACTTGGCATTAGTTGAATAAGGCCAAGGAATTGGTTGGATTAATGTTGGATATTCTATCGTCACTGTGTTGTTCTTGAATTTTATTAACTGGTGACACTAAACGTCTAAAATGGCAAATCTCATTTCTTTAACAAGCATTGAGTAAATAAAAAAAAAATAAACAACAGTATTTATTTTTCTGATAACCATCTTTTGAATTATAACTGTAAAAGTGATTATCTAATGCAAAAAAAGTGATTACCCGAGTCTTAACTGTTGGTAAATCCCCACATAAATAATTGATGCACCTTGTTCAGCTTATACAACTAACACTTAATAAAAACCAATGCAGAATGCAGATTAAAAAAACCACTTTATAAAAACCAATGCAGAGTAAAAAATTCATCATCTTTTGTATTAGAAGCAAAAGAATAAGTTATTGAAGAAAATAAAGTTCAGGTATCATTTGCCGTAATAAATTTGTAATTATCAATTCAACTTGATAAAGCAATTTTAGCTATTACTGATAACTTAAATGATGATAAAGATGATCTTCAGCTGTGTACTTAATTGACTTTAACTGACATCTATAAATTAATCAAACTTTAACAAAGAAATGCTTTTTTCTCTGAGATAATTCAATTTCCATCTTAAATAACTCTGGCCTGATTTAATTATTTGTATTGGTAGATATTTCTGAAGTTTATTTTCAATATTTGAATTTGATGCAATTCAACAACTATTAATCATTAATGTTGCATCTTGAAATGATATGTTGATTACACCCATGCACACTTTTCTAACTTGATGAAGCAGAATTTTTCTTGACACTTAAATTCTCCAAAAAAGGCTTTTTAATACACATATCAGGGCTTGTGATGAATAAATAATGTTTAAAGTATTCGCTTAACAGAGTTTTTACATAAAATTCTTTTTATTTGCTTTTCATATTTATCAATACTATTTTGAATTACTAAATTACCACAAAACTAGTTTAATGGAATAATTAACTCAAAATAATGTTGAAATGTTATTATGCAATAATGTTATTGAATGATAACTTTGATTTTATTTTTTTTTAAATACAAAAATATTTGTTTATTTTCTCATCATTTGACACAATTATGTTTTGTTTATAACTTAATGACTAAAAAAGATTTCTTGAATATGGATACGTACGTAACAGTTTTGCAAATAAATAAATAGTTTTTATTTCTAAAAAGTCAGTGAGTGATAAACTGAAAATTTTTAATATTGTAAGAAAAAAAGAAAAGAAAAACAGTTACTTTTTTACCAACAATTTAATTTAAAATTAAATTTTTTTTATTACAAAATGATTGATATACGATTGTTATTAAAATGTGTAATTAACATATTTAATATACTATTTAATTTGTTATTTAAACAACTTTAATTTACACTTTGTATATACTTTTAATGTTTACGAAGAATTTCATTTGTAGTAAAATAAAATAAAAAGGTGGAATAAAAGCCTTATTGCATCAAACAGAAGATAATTTTGATGAAAAAGTAAAACTTGCTTACTAAACAATATATAGCCGCGCTAAAACTTAAAACCAATTAGGTTAAACCTGAACAACAGGAAATACCTGAACAAAAGAAACTTTTAAAACTAACATGGTCTAAATAAATATTCACATGCTTCCTAAATTGTCTTGCTTAGATTTTTTTTTTTTTTTAAATTTATTATTAATTTATATATTGTTTATTTAAATTGTATTAAAACAATAGAAAAGTTTTTCTTTTGCAGCTGTAGAATATTTTGATTAATTTGATATTTTGATAAAAATTTACTTTCAAAAAAAAAATTATTTTTATTATATTATATTTTATTTTATTATATTTCTAAATAACTACAGGACATCTAACCGTGTCATTCAGTTTCGTAGTGCAATCATGAGTTCTAACAGACTTTAATTTTAAAAATTATTATGCATTTTAAACTTTAAAACACCTAGTAATTTGTAAATCTGTAAAGTTTTTCAACTTGTAATTGCACAGTTTTTAAGATATAATTCTTTTAAATTTAAAATTTTTAATCTCATCATGTATTTTGATTTCTCTACGCCATAATTTTTCTAGTCAGTTAAATGTTTGTGTATTTTACAGAAGACCATAAATAAAGACATAAAGTGTGTAAACTCTTAAAATTTTATTCCATAAATTACACATGAATTTTATAAACAAATATCAGCATAGTGCTAAATTTGTACCGTCATGTAATTTAAGTGTAATCATTGGTGTATTGAATAAGTTTACTAAAAAAACTACGAATGGAAATTTATGTATAAAAGGAGACAAGTTGCTAGTTAATTGAAAATATGGCTGAGAACTCTCTTAATTGCATCGAAAAAATGTTTCATCATTATAAGCTCTTTAATATTATTAAAAACCATCAAATAAAACATCGAATATACACATTACACTTGCAGGAAGCACTCATTGTCCATTTTATTTTTAAAAATGTTATCAAAAATTCACCAAAAAAGAATGAAATAATCTAATGCCAATAATAAAAAAAGTTCTGCTTCATCAACAAAACTTAACACAGAGCTAGAATGTCCAGTAGAAAAAGCAACAGTTATAATTCCACTTGAAACAGTAATAGTTATAAAAAGAACCCATACAAATTACCAGATATTTGTGTAATTTATAAAAAGACAAAAAAAATACTTGAAAAAAATTTAGCATTATACTTGAAATAAATGAACAAGGTAAAATTATTTTATATATATATATATATATATATATATATATATATATATATATATATATATATATATATATATATATATATATATATATATATATATATATATATATATATATATATATATGTATATATATATATATATATATATATATATATATACATATATATATATATATATACATATATATATATATATATATATATATATATAAATATAGATATATATATGGATATAGATATATATATATATATATATATATAGAACCCTTAGATGTTGTCCGAAAGTTTTTTCGATATTTTGTTGACAAAAAGTAAAAATTAAAATGCAAGACCGGAATTTTTTTTTTTTAATAATGATAGACTGCCTGCCCCAACCAAACCCTCAGTCGATGTAGCAGCACTCCCTTGCGGGTCAGGCTATTTGTCAGTCGATGTAGCAGCACTCCCTTGCGAGTCAGGCTATTTGTCAGTCGATGTAGCAGCACTCCCTTGCGAGTCAGGCTATTTGTCAGTCGATGTAGCAGCACTCCCTTGCGAGTCAGGCTATAAGATAGTCGATGTAGCAACACTCCGCGCATGATTTACAGTAAAAAAAATAAAAATAAAAACATTTTATTAAAAAAAATAAAAATAAAAACATTTTATTAAAAAAAATAAAAATAAAAACATTGTTTATATTGTTAAAAACATTCAAAATGTTATAAAAACATTCAGAATGTTTTTAAAAACATTCTGGTCAATTAAATTTGCGTTTTTGTGGTTTTTTTAAAAAACGATTAATTTGTAATTAAATTAATGGTTTTTACTTTCGTCCAACACGGAAATGTTGGACGAAAGTCAAAAGTAATTAAAAGTGACGTATGTGTTGGCGTAAGAATCACTTTTTTCCTTCCGCTCTTCCTAAAGCCAACAAACTATAGAACTATATATATATATATATATATATATATATATATATATATATATATATATATATATATATATATACATATATATATAATTATTTGTTAGTAGAAGTTTTTAATCCAAATTATAATCAAAAGTAATCAGTTGTGTTCTTTCAAATAGTTAAATGATTGGTTGTGCATCCATCATTCATAAACACATTCATTTTCCTATGTTTGAAGTGGAGTTAAGTTTCAAACAGTTTTTATTTACTTACATTCATTCACCAAAAGTATATTTTCTAAACTTAAAATCACTTAAAAGAAACTTTCATAATATTACATCTCTTATGAACCCATGGCTTACAAACTGCACAAGCAATAGAGTTTGCTGCAGCTCCTGTACCCTTCATCTAATATCCTTTTGCTTCCTTCCATCTTTCTAACACTAAATTCTTTGTATTAATTCTTTGTTGCAGTTTTAAAAAATAATCAATAAGTTTAATAATATATATTATTCAAATTAGAAAACTATTAAATAACAAGCTCTTTATCCCAAAAGATTTGATGATTTTCCAAAGTTAAGCTTCAAGTTAGTGGGCCAAAACAATATTCTTTTATGATATGTATCATAACTATGATGTTTATTTTTTATATGATTTTGTAGCATTTTTTTTTTAAGAATATGTCTGATGATTTGCAATAGTATTAGTATCCAACTGACATTATTTGACTATCAGTTGGATACTGTTGAATAAAATTGACTTCAAAACATCAACAATAATAATATGTCTGCAGTTTCAATAAATATTAATAATGATAAGTTAGTAAATATAATTATAATAAAAATGATAAATAGACAGTGACTCATGTATAGAGCGTTTAAAAGGATTAGAAAAGGTTGGTGAAGATAATCCTTCTAATTATTATACACAAGAATATTGTGAGAAAATTCATTTTTTCTGACGAGTGATGACCAAAACTAATTGAAATTTTATAATATATTAAAATATAAGCATAATGTAATGCCTGTAAAATTCAACACTAACAGTTTAATTTAATATTTTTTACAGTTCATATTAAAACAAAATACTATATCAATCAAGATTATATAATTTCTTAGTTATATCTTCAACAATTTTAAAGTAGTTTTGGAATATTTGCTCAGGTTCTCGTATGCAGTGATCGAGGTGGAAAAAAAAAAGTAATGGAATGGTATTCGGTAAATTAAAATTAACATCTTGCCTAATCATTGTTATATAGAGAGATTTATAAAACAGTGGCAGGATGGTTTATACTTTATAATAAGGTGACAGGATGGCATTCCACCCCACTTCGAGTACTGCTTGTACAGGTAAAACCTTATGGTTCCGCATGTAAACCACAGCCAAAATCTGGCACGTTTTAGTAGGGTTTCTCATATAGCTTCTAGTTGCAAATCCATATGAGATACTAAAAGTTTTTTATAGTAAGGTATTTTGTCCGCACATACAGAATACCCAGCAGGCTAACCCATAAAAAGCTTAGGTGAAAACCGCTGTCAAAAAAGAGAAGGATCCTTGAGGGCATCTCATATGGGTCCCAGTTAACTACCTAAACATTACCTGCATCAATGTTGGCTGGGTAATGTTTTAGTAATACTTTATGAAGTCATAAAATGGTTACTAAGCTTCCTTAAAAAAAAAATTTGTTTTATTTAAGCAGTGCCAATACCAGATGTAATTCCATACTGTTTGAACGATATAGGGGCTCAAATAAGAATACCAAAAATTTCAATATTAACTCAAGTCCAACATTAATAAACAAAAGCAAATAAAAATGTTTTTTTAAATGTAGCTTACTTATATTTTTTTATAACTATGGATTTTGATTTACGTGAATTTAAGGAACGACTTTTATATCGCTAAAAATTAAATTGCATAGTTAGCATATTTTACACCGCATTTAAACATCTTTTAAACAATAACTATAACAAAAATTACTAATGAAATCTAAATTTGTTATTTGAAAAAGATTATATTTCTTTATTATTTATTTCTTAACATAACATAATAATCTTTTGGTATTTTATCACAAGTTTTTTATTGATGATTTTTAAACGAACTATATTTAAAAAACATAATTTGTGATCATAAAACTTATCAAAAGAACTTAACGAGATTTTGAATAGGAAAGAAAAAGATTTAATTCCATTAATGAATTAATCCATAGAAACTTGAATTAATTTTGGCAATAAAATGTCTTCGATCACTGCATTAAAGCTTTCAATTTAATAGCAGTTGCAAAAAAGCAGGTAAAAAGTAACAAGTAATAGCTTTATGTTTCTCTAAATCCCAAAAGCGCACACATATATCCATTTGGCTTTGCTGTATTACTCCATTAAGTGCCTCATCAAACATGCACAAAAAATTACATTTCAAAATATTTTGCAATACCATGAATTATACTATAGGCAATTTTTGAACTAGTTAGCTATTTCACTGTCAGGAAACATTTGTTGAAATGTTTTTCCTATATTAGTATAGGACCTATAAGATTCATGGAGGGATACAACTCGTAAAGTCCGGTTAATTTCTGCTTTTGTGACTTAAATTCGTATAGCATATCTATCAACTGTTTTCTAAATGCTTGCAGAATTTACATCATTCAATGCACATGAACTGTTTTGGAATAATACTGTTCTTAATTGATTTGTATCTTTTAAAATACTGTTTGAATCTAATTCTTGGGTTCGATGTCTGCTAAATAAAGAATAGATTGGTAACTGGTTCTTATACAAACTAACACTATTGACATGCTTTTTACTTCTTTCATGACCTTTTACTGCCTGAATGCCCATGTTACTTAAATCAAATATTTTTCAACAAATAGAACACATTGCCTGTGTAAGACTATTAAAAACTTCTTTTAGCCAAAACCAATCAGCATAAAGTGTTTTATTTAACCAATCTTTGCTATAGTAATGTTGCTTTAACATAGTTTTATATATTTATTTTCTAAACAAAAGATGTAAGCACATTTATATAAGAATAACACAAACTTGTAACTTTTCTGAATATTTAGGAATTAAAAGTATGAATATAAACTCAAAACAAAAACACTATGTATATTTATAGAATTTGACTAATCGCTACTACAAAAAATACTACAGTGATAAATTTGAAATAATTTTCTAACTAATAACATGATATAATGAAAATTTTGTTCACTTTCACACATTTAATCATTTAGCCTTTTTGAAATAGATGAAAAAAGTAACTGCGACAAATTGCTTTACTATTTGATAATGACATAATATTGAAAAAATATTTATGAAAAGTAAGAGCCAAAATGTAAAAAAAAATAATAATAATAAACTTATACAAAAAATATATCCATTTTGTATAAGTTATTCTATTTAATACTAACAGTTATTATTTTTATTTCAGTTTAAAACACTTTCATCATAAAATTATGAAGATTATTTATCAAAAAGCTAAAAGTGTATTCAAGGGTTTCTATTACATCAAAAGAAATTATGCTTTCCAGTGTAGCTGCCATAATAAAATAACAAATTTTTTTGTTATGTATTAAAAATTACAATAAAAATAATCAAAAGAAAATAAAAACTCTCTAAAATATTAACAGCAGCTGCAACCAACAAAAAACTATATAGAATATAAAATATAAGATTTTTAGTTTCTAATATGCAAAAAAATATATATATTTTGTAACTGAATCCATCAAAATTCCCTGACTTTTTCATGACTCTTGGAAAATTTAATATATTCCCTTACTTTTCACTGTCTTTTTAACATAGTTTAGAATTTCCCTGACTTTTCCGGGTTTTCCAGGTTGCTGGCCACCCTAATAACACACCATGAGAAGTCTTATTTTAAAATTATAAAAACTTTATATAATAATACACAGCAATGACATCATTAATTTAAATACCTTATTATAGACTATATATAAACTTTATTGACATTGCTTCATCAATCACAATTGAAACCATCAGGTTTAATGACAAAAAAAATTTAAAATTTTTGTATATATAAAAAATTTGGTCACATTAAAATTTAATAACTATAGAAATGTTACAATAGTTACATAAAATAGAATAAATATTTACAGAGTTATGAAATAGTTTTAAATTTCATAGATGATGAGAGATGTTTGTTAATATATTAGGTTCTATCAGAGTAATCAAAAATCCTTATTGTATAGTGTCAAGTGCTTTCACCAATATAACTAGCATTACAAGTGTAAAAATTTATATACAACATAAGAAGTTAGTAAAAGCTCATGCTACCAATTTTGAAAGATGCCAAGACAAATTTGGCATCTTTTAAAATTAGTTAATAGATTTGTGTAGGTTTTTTTACCAAAGGTTGATGCATTAAATTTTTGATTTTGTTTACCATTTAAAACAAATTTAAGATATTTATTTAAACTATTAATATTATTAACAAATTTAACAGTTGCTATAGCATAAGTTAAATTATCTAGACTATTCTTAAATTCTAATTCTAAATTATCATAGATTATTTAGCTTATTTAAAAATTATCGTTTTAATAAGGCTAAATTATCATGTCAAATCTGCATTTGTTTTTTATTTTCAAAGCATCAAATAAAGCTGTTAACAGCTTTTTTTTTTTTTTTCTTCAACTTTTTAGATTAAAAGCTAAGTAGTTTACAGCCAAGGTTTTAAAGTTTTGTTTATCAATATTAGTTTTAACTACAAACAGATTTGGCTGAAATATATCTTTTTATAATACTCAAAACCCTGCAACAACCTTTTTCTCAGATTCCATTTTTATTAAAACAAGATTTTAAAATACTTATTACGTGAGAACGCGCTACTGTAACAGATTCGACAAATTAATAAAAATAATGATTACAACACCCCAAATAAAACTAAAAACTTACACAACTTGATAAAATGACCATAAGGCTTATAGGATAAAAGAACAATTTGGAAACCAGCTTGAGCAACAATAAACACAGTTGAAGTTAAAAGCAGTAATGTTTGTAATCGTATTGCACCCTCTAAAAAAATGCAATTACAGTATGGGTGCAAATATTAAAACATAAGTGAAATACATATAAGTTGGTATAATATATTTATCACATATTAGCACATATACATTTAGATGAAACATTTTTAATATTAATCAATTAAGTTTTAAATCTAAGGCCAATTCAATATCAAAAAAAAACTTTATAAAATGTATTATTTAAAAAACTACTCAAAACTAAAAACGAAAAAATTAATGATAAGCTTTTTACAAAAAAAAATGGTCAAAGATTAAGAGCAGCTTTACATCTTTAAAAAACTAACTTATATAATCATGATATGATATAGAATTTTATATGCATTAAGATTAAGTATATAAATGTGGTAGCGAGAGGGGTCGACATCTTCAACAGCTATAAAATACGTGAGTATTAACAATGTCATGTTGCACATAGATGGTGCTACTGTTAATGCAAAAGTATCAACCTAGTGATTTTAAGGCCACATAAGCATGCTATTTCTTTTAGAAAGGGCACTTGCATATGCAAACATGCATGCAAATATATTTTTCATTTGTTTGAGCACTTATTTAAGTGTTTACAAAAATGTTATAAGCATTAATTTGATTGTAAATCTCTCTGTAAAAACTTTTGCATTGTAATCAATCAATATATTTTACACAAAAATAGATACAATTTACAATATATTATAAATATTAAAAAATTATTTTTGTGAAGGGACAATGCAAATAGTACCAGACTAATTCAAAGCAGAGACCTTATAAAACAAAACAAAACAAAGACCTTGTAAAAAAACAAAACAGAAACAAACAAACAAAAAAATAAAAGTAAAACTAATAATAAAAAGAACTCCCAAAAAATAAAAATAAAAAAATACTACTACTACTACTAATAATAATAATAATAATAATAATAATAATAATAATAATAATAATAATACAACAGACAAACACAACAACAAAGGAACAAAAATTATAGTTATATATATATATAATAATACTAAAAATAAGCACATAATAATACTGACAATAGATAATAATATTAATAATAAAAATAATAGTAACTGATTTAAATAATGAAATAATAAATAATAAAGGAGAATAGTATGAATAATGGTAGAAGAAAAAGAAGTATTATCGAGTAAAGATAAAATTATTGGATTTAAGTTGAAGATAATAGGATGAAACAAAAAACTAATACAAACTAAATATTTAACATAAATACCAATAAATATAATAATAAATACTAAATCTAGAAATATTAATCAAACCTAGTACAAAGTATTGAGTATGGTAACTATGGTAATAATACTCTTTTATTTTATGCATAGCTGTCACGATATCTTTGTTTAATTTTACTTAAAAAAACAGATCTTGAATTTGGATTCTCAGTTTTTATGGAGTGGGGGAGATTGTTCCACTCATTGGTGCATTGATGCTTTATAGAGTTTTTGCCATATATTATTGTTTGACTGTGTTCTACAAATATATTTTTGCATGATAAGGATCTAAAGAGATAGGAGTGTTTGGAACTGGTTTGGGAAAAAAAAGCAGTGAAAACAATTGAGAATCTACCGTGCAAGTAATCCCATACAAAGGTACAATTCATAAGTTTGATGGTGTCATGAAGTTTTAAAACTTATAATTTATATGTAACCAACATAATAAAAAAAAATAACTTGTTGATATCATTGCAAACCAATATAAAACTATCAATAAATTTATTAATTAAAAAAAAAGAGGAAAGAAACTCATTTTAAAAAAGTATAGACTAAAATACTCGCACAAAGGAAATTGAAAAGATTTTTTGTTTAGTAAATTCAAAAAGAAACTGAAAAGAAAAAGATTAAGTTTATTGCATAAACACTATTTTAAAGAATTTTTTTAAAAGAAAAATTTATAATAATAATAATAATAATTTAAAACATGAATACAATACTTAAAAACATTAAACATAAAAAATATGATGACAATACCTAAAAATATTAAACATAAAAATCTTTATCTTTTCATCCAGTGTATCTTACCTCTTGCAATTTTTCCATAAAAAGATATGTAAACAAAATTGATCAGATTCACTGGATGAAAAGATTGACTGAATCTAACCTTATGAAATTTCATCAGAACTATTTGCTTTATGAGAGGGGTAATTCCATGTCAATTGACCCAGGCCATGTCACCATACATCTCAGATTTTTCTGATTTTTATACGGTTGAGAGTAATTAGTAAAATAAGAATTTCTTAAAAATTTTAGCTTCTGGCTCCAAGAAGATCCTACTTTTTGAAATATGACCATTTTTTTTTTTAGCAGATTTGGCCAGGCCCCTCTTGTCCCCTCAGAATTGCAATGCTTATTTAGAGGTTTCAAGTCACATAAATTTAAAAATATTTGATCTTTTTATTTAAAAATTTGTACCTTTGAAAAATTGTAAAAATTTGTACCTTAGTAAAATTGTAAAAATTTGTACCTGGCTATTTTCAGGGGTGAATAATCCAATAAAATGTAAAGGTAAAAAATTATTTTTAAGTACTTGTATATATTAATTTAAACTAATTTGGGCAAATTTTTATATACCTGTTTTTAATTTCCGAGAAACCAATGTGGCCTTGATGATATCAAAAAAAAATTTTTTACACGTCATTCTATATTCATTGATCTTTCAGAAAACTTTTTGATCTGCAAGTATATAGATTTCTATATATGAGAATGGGGTATGGTTCTCATTTTTTGTAGCAGAAAATTGTGATTGATTTTTCTCTACCTTTCAGACTAGCTGAAGCTCTGAAAGTTTTATGATTTCTGAATTGCAGATAAACATGCATGTTAAAATTGTTTTTGAAAATTTTATCATCAAAAATTTTTTTTGTGTTTATACTTGTTCTGTTTTATTTAATTATTTACAAAATAAAATATAAAAAAATAAAGCGTCAAGATTGTGTTAAGATTTGGTTAGATGTATCAACGATCAAAGTTATGTTAAGTAGTTGATGTAGGTGCATCAATGGTACAAATTATGTTGGTAATTAAAAGCCAACACTCATCAGCTCTAGATGGCCAGAAAAGTTTGTTAAATAGGCCATGCAGGTGCATAAACTTTGCCATCTAACTAACATCTTTAACAGATGACAAACTCACCAAACTTTAATGCATCGATGTTAGTTAGCTGATTAGTTTGAGAACTTTAAATACCATTAAAAAAAAATTCTTGTTATATTAACATCTTCACTTGTTCATTTAAAGTTAATAGTTTAAATAGATTCTGGGTTAAATTGATGACAGCTCCTAGTTCTTGGAATTATTATATTTTTTAAATCTTTTCATTATGATGGCAGATTGTTAAAATAGCGTCATTTGTTATTCCAGATCTCTAAACAAACTCTTCTCTGGCATTTTCTCTAGTTTATAATTTTTTGTCTCTTTAACAAGGTTGTTTAATTGTAATTAGTTTGTTAATGTTAAAAATGTTAATGATGAATTTAATAAATTTCTTCTATACTAGTGTAATGACGAGATGTTTTTTTGTTACTTTTAATATTTCTTATTTAATAAAACAACCTGATGTTACATTTTAGAATTAACAAATATCAATTAAAAAATGATTTTGAAAGGTGATAATTTCTTTTTTATTGACATGACGTTAAGGCAGGATGTTTTTTT
Organism: Hydra vulgaris; assembly: GCF_038396675.1. Taxonomy (NCBI): domain Eukaryota; kingdom Metazoa; phylum Cnidaria; class Hydrozoa; order Anthoathecata; family Hydridae; genus Hydra; species Hydra vulgaris. The sequence continues at coordinate 8,629,524 of NC_088934.1, forward strand.
TTTTTTTAACTATTAGATACCATTTAATCAAACAACTTGCTGTTGGGATTTTGGTATTAAAAATATAATCTTTTTTCAATTCAAAAAGTTTAAAATTATACAATGTAAAATTTAGTTAAAATCATTACTTTAGATAAATTATACAATGTAAAATTTAGTTAAAATCATTACTTTAGATAAATTATACAATGTAAAATTTAGTTGAAATCATTATTTTAGATAAATTATACAATGTAAAATTTAGTTAAAACCATTACTTTAGATAAATTATACAATGTAAAATTTAGTTAAAATCATTACTTTAGATAAATTATACAATGTAAAATTTAGTTAAAATCATTACTTTAGATAAATTATACAATGTAAAATTCAGTTAAAATCATTACTTTAGATAAATGACTGTTTTTAATCTGTATACTTGCAAATCAAAATTCTTATAAACATATGAACTTTCTTAAAATATTTTTACATATAATAAATAATAATCTATATAAATAAAATAAAACAATTAAATAAAAATTTAAAAAAAAATAAAGAATAATCAAAAACTGAATGGAACAAATATAAACCAAAAATATTTTTGAAGACAATATTTTTAAAGTTATCTTTATTTTATTAAAGTTTTTTAAAAATTATCTGTATCATTTAATTATTTTTTATAAAAAATAATTAAATGATAAAGATAATGGAATTATCCTGAGACTTATTAAATTTTGCTGCTTTATTATCGAATCTCAGTTTTGATGACTATTGTTCTTGGATTTAGAAAAAATAGTCACATACTTGCTCTGAACATACCTTGTGCATTTTTTCACATATTTGTTGTGAATCCAGATTTGAATCCTTTGATTACTGTTTATCATGCTTTTGTTTATCCATCTTTTTGTTTTGCACATCATCTCTCATATTTTCTACATTTTTATTTGGGTTTTTTTTTTTACAAGAATGCTCATTTTTCAATGTTATTTCTGATCATATTGACCAGATCCTTACACTTTATCCTAAGTTACTGGTGTTATTTCTGATCATATTGACCAGATCCTTACACTTTATCCTAAGTTACTGGTGACTTTAATACTCATTACACTGGCTCTAATAACTAAGGGATTATGGTTGATATTTTACCTTCAGAGTCAATCTAATCAGCTTGAGAGATTCTTAAACTGCTCTTCTAACGGTTTTATGTGAGTGAGATTGGAGGAATTACTCCTAATATCATTATAATTATATTCATCAATAATACATATAAAATATAGGGTTGCATGTATGATAGAGTGCAACTTACAATACTTCATTTGAATTAATTAAATTTAGATTTAAAATCAGTAAAAAAAAAATACTTAATTAACATTTTAATTCCAGCTGAAGCTGATTGCTAAATTAATCAGCAGCAACTAATAACACTGAATATGCTGGCACTGAGGCTTAAAATTTACTATCATTTTCCAATCTTATACTCAAATAGCTGAATTTTTGATTTGTTTACCAGACAACCCTAATCACTTGCCTTCACTATTTGATTTGTGCCTTGTCTTTGACTTCTAACTTGTTTTCAGTTTCTTTTTGCTCCAGCAGTTTAAGTGTTTCAAACAATGCTATAATCTAAAACTTTTACCTCATACTTCTTCTACATCAAAATTACCTCACTTCTTACTACTACATTAATGCTGATAAAGATCCCATAAGTTATATTTTTTGTGATGGTGCTTACTACAAAGATCCTATTTGTTATATTTTTTGTGGTGGTCAAAATCAAAAATTCAGCTATTATATTCATCAATAATACATATAAAATATAGAGTTGCATGTATGATAGAGTGCAACTTACAATACTTCATTTGAATTAATTAAATTTAGATTTAAAATCAGTAAAAAAAAAATACTTAATTAACATTTTAATTCCAGCTGAAGCTGATTGCTAAATTAATCAGCAGCAACTAATAACACTGAATATGCTGGCACTGAGGCTTAAAATTTACTATCATTTTCCAATCTTATACTCAAATAGCTGAATTTTTGATTTGTTTACCAGACAACCCTAATCACTTGCCTTCACTATTTGATTTGTGCCTTGTCTTTGACTTCTAACTTGTTTTCAGTTTCTTTTTGCTCCAGCAGTTTAAGTGTTTCAAACAATGCTATAATCTAAAACTTTTACCTCATACTTCTTCTACATCAAAATTACCTCACTTCTTACTACTACATTAATGCTGATAAAGATCCCATAAGTTATATTTTTTGTGATGGTGCTTACTACAAAGATCCTATTTGTTATATTTTTTGTGGTGGTCAAAATCAAAAATTCAGCTATTATATTCATCAATAATACATATAAAATATAGAGTTGCATGTATGATAGAGTGCAACTTACAATACTTCATTTGAATTAATTAAATTTAGATTTAAAATCAGTAAAAAAAAAATACTTAATTAACATTTTAATTCCAGCTGAAGCTGATTGCTAAATTAATCAGCAGCAACTAATAACACTGAATATGCTGGCACTGAGGCTTAAAATTTACTATCATTTTCCAATCTTATACTCAAATAGCTGAATTTTTGATTTGTTTACCAGACAACCCTAATCACTTGCCTTCACTATTTGATTTGTGCCTTGTCTTTGACTTCTAACTTGTTTTCAGTTTCTTTTTGCTCCAGCAGTTTAAGTGTTTCAAACAATGCTATAATCTAAAACTTTTACCTCATACTTCTTCTACATCAAAATTACCTCACTTCTTACTACTACATTAATGCTGATAAAGATCCCATAAGTTATATTTTTTGTGATGGTGCTTACTACAAAGATCCTATTTGTTATATTTTTTGTGGTGGTCAAAATCAAAAATTCAGCTATTATATTCATCAATAATACATATAAAATATAGAGTTGCATGTATGATAGAGTGCAACTTACAATACTTCATTTGAATTAATTAAATTTAGATTTAAAATCAGTAAAAAAAAAATACTTAATTAACATTTTAATTCCAGCTGAAGCTGATTGCTAAATTAATCAGCAGCAACTAATAACACTGAATATGCTGGCACTGAGGCTTAAAATTTACTATCATTTTCCAATCTTATACTCAAATAGCTGAATTTTTGATTTGTTTACCAGACAACCCTAATCACTTGCCTTCACTATTTGATTTGTGCCTTGTCTTTGACTTCTAACTTGTTTTCAGTTTCTTTTTGCTCCAGCAGTTTAAGTGTTTCAAACAATGCTATAATCTAAAACTTTTACCTCATACTTCTTCTACATCAAAATTACCTCACTTCTTACTACTACATTAATGCTGATAAAGATCCCATAAGTTATATTTTTTGTGATGGTGCTTACTACAAAGATCCTATTTGTTATATTTTTTGTGGTGGTACTTAGGCTGATACCTTTTGTTTCTCTGTTAAAAATTGTTACTCCTAAATAATCTTCTGGATTTATGACAGACACAGATGCTTTAATTCTTTTTCCTTGGTACAAGTCAGCCCACACTCTACCTTTTTTTTTCCTTAGTTACAAGTCAAACCACACTCTACCTTTTTTTTTCCTTCTGTGTAACTGATATTTCTGATTGAAATCATTCTTTCATCTTTTTTACAAGAAGAACTCTCTGAAAATGTCTTTAATATTGCAAGAAATTAATACAAAATAGTAATGTCTGACGCTAAGGTCCATTATTCTTAGATTATTACATATCCTATTTTATCTCAGAAATAAGGCTTTGCAGATTTTTGGAAATAATTTAATAATGTCATTGATAATGATTACACACTTGATTCTGACCTTATTACCTTTTCCCAAAGATCCTCTAATTTATCAATCTAATTTAATGATCCCACTCTTCTTTTTATCTAGGAGAAACAAGTTAACCTTTTGGTAGACTGGACACCTAACACCTTTTTGTTGCTATTTATTAAAGGTCTATTCAAACATTTGATGCTATTTATTTATTTTTTTTAACTTTAGCCTAAAGTTATTTTTTACTAAAACTCTTCTACAGCTTGTGCTCCAGACGAGCACAAGCTGTAGAAGAGGTCTTGCAGAAGTGTTTTTTGGAGTTCTCTTTGATGATACCTAAACTATTTAAAATTTGCTTAAAAATGGTTTGAATTTTTAAAAACTCTGGAGATCACTCAGACTCTTCGAACTATTTAAGAACTAACAAACTTCTAACACATCATTCTGAGCCCAACAACTTATGTAATGACAATCAATACAAACTTTGTTCTTCTCGTCCTAATACTGATTTGTTAACCATAATTTTAAAAAAGTTCTATTGTGCATTAGATAGAAGTAATGAGGCAAGAGCTATTGCTCTTGAAATACCAAAGACTTTTATCAAAGTCTGGTATACTGGTCTTTTCTTTAAGCTTGCATTAAATGGTTTTGGTTTTTTTGTAAAACTTTTTAAAATTATTGAATCCTTTCTACAGTAATAACATAAATATGCTTTAAATAGTTTATATGTGATTTTTTTTTTTAATTATTGAATACTTATAAGTAACAATACTGGACCAAAAATAGAAAAGTAAATAATGTTAAAAAATTCTTTTATAAAACATTTAAATTTTGGACAAGCTTCCAAATCTTGGAAACATTTAAATTTTGGACAAGCTTCCAAATCTTCGTAATGGTAGCATCACTGTAATAATACTTAATAATAATTAGTAAAACAGGTTAACACCAGAAAATACAACCAGCTGTAAAAAATTTCTTTAACTTCTCTGTCATTGACATATGAAAATGGCATAATGGAAACCAGTCTAAATCACAAAATTGCGAAACTATGGACATAAAATATGAACTGAGACAAAAATTGCTGTTTTAAAAAAGCCTCTCAAAAGAGTTGACCTACAAGCCTTCAAAAGAGTGATTACAACCCTAATAAATATTATTAAACAAAAAAACTGCTGTCAAGACAAATTTCATATAAATTGTTTATAAAAAAAAAAAAAATTTATTCTAAATAACTTCATTAGATTTGATTCATTGTATAACAACTATCACCATTAATTGGCCACAAGTAATCAACCAAAAAGGTTGTCAAACACTTTCAAACTAATCAAAAAATACTATTTACTAGTAATTTTGAAAAATATTATATTTTTAAACACAAGAGAAAATGTTATAAAAATATTTACAGAAATATATTTTTGCAATTATATTCCTTAACTAAAACAATAACAAAAATCAAATTTGAAAAAATTGAACTGAAAACTTACTGTAATAGAGCCGTTGCGGACTTGGAGTCAATGGTATAATAAGCAAATATATAAGGTACACAAATGAAAGTCCATTATAACGAACCAAGCAAGCTAATTAAACAAAAATACAATATATAAATAAAGATGATATAGAAATTTATTAATGTTCTTACTTTTTCTCAGATTGTTATCATGAAGCTATTTGGGAATCCCAAATGAGCTATAAGCCATTCATCTTAAAAGAGCAAGCCTTTTTTTTTTTTTTTAAACATCTTTGCTTCCAACAAGGCTGCAAGCAACCACTAATTAAAGTTGGAAGTTACTGGAAGAGAAAAGATAAAGATTATAGAAGAAGATAACGATTGACAGACGACTTGAAGGATTATAAATTATATGTATCAGGAAAGCATGATGAAGGAAGCGAATTCCAAAGAACGGATGTTCGATGTTCGTTTTGGAAATTAGAAATTATTTTAATATATCATGAAACAATTAAACAAAGAATTTTAATTCACCTTTTTTTTAAATATCTTTACTTCCAACAAGGTTGCAAGCAACCACTATTAGAGTTGGAAGTTACTACAAGAGAAAAGATGCAATTTATAGCATAAGATAATGATTAAAAAATGACTTAAAAGATTGTAAATAATATGAATCAGGAAAACAAGATAAAGGGAGAAAATTCCAAAGAACTGATGTTTGAGGAAAAAAAATAGACAAATAAGAATTTTTAGTGAACTTAGAAACAGTCAAATGATTGGCTGCATTAGCAGGTCTAACTATGTTTACAATGCATTCATGCACATTGTCTAAAAAAGAAAGGGCGTCATTCAAAGAATCATTTGAGATATGGCAACAGCATAAAATACATGGATGGATTTGAGACTTAAAGAGATAATAGAATCCAGAGTAAGAAAGTAGCAAGCACGATAAAGAGATGCATGATAAAGAATCTTAGCAGATGTAAATTTTGCAATGGATTTGATATCTGGTTTTCAAGAAGGTCAAGAAGATCCTAAAAGACGAAGGATAAATGACTCATCAAGTACATTATCCTTTATAAATATAGGAAGATCTAGACTATTGCGATAAGGATACACGAAAGTGTATGCAAATATTTAACATACATAAACTTCTAATTATGTAATGTTAAAACATACTTAAACATGCCATGGTTCAAGGCCTACCACTGACGAATTTTTTTTTTTTTTTTTTTTGTAGATTTTTTAAAATAAAAAATACTTTTGAAGCTTTACAGACATTATATACAAACATATGAAATGATATTGTACACTTTAACAAACGAAAAGATTTTTAAAAAAGCTAAAAATTCTAAAAACATCAAAAAACGGGGGAAATTTGTTGCATATGTGTCATGATTGAAATACTTGTGTTATTTTAGTTTAACATTTCAAGTTTTTTTACAACTAAGTTGAGTTTGTGCAAGGAAAATGAGTATACAACATGTTTATATATAGAATATAAAATCTATAGAACTATAAAGTTTTTTTATTTTGCATTTTAAATAACAAAAATTAAAAACAAGCAAGCTGATGATTTGAACTTGCCACAAAGCGATCTTAACTTTTTTTAAACGGTTAGGGAATTTAAATAAGTATGTTTTTAACAAAAACATAATTGAAAATTTTAATTTTATATTTAAATTTAACCATTTTATGAAATTCAATATTCTTAAAAGAAATTAAAAGTTAAAACTATTTAATATTGATATAATAAGGAAAATTAGAGTTTTACAGCTATTTAACACACCCCCATTAAGCATTCTAAACCGAGTGCGCAGCAATGGCAGAATTTAGAAAACCATAAAAATAGTGTTATATTCCATATAGTATTGGAAGAGTCAACTCGGACGCCTTTAACTTATAAAGCACGAGGTATTGTAGATGTGCACGCGATAAGTATTTAAATTTCTTATTTAACTTGAAATATATTTGAATCTCTTATTTAGTATTATCATAAATATTATAATTATTTAATATACTTTTATTTATAAATTGTATGAATATTTTGTAATTTTTCAATCTGTTTTTAAAGTTACTAAAGTTTAATTTTTTAATGTTTTAGTTAATGAAACATGTTCTGTTTTGTAGGTGATGTGTTGAAATTTCTTCTCGACAAGCTTTTAATTTTATAAAAGCTGAAGATGACCTTATTTTAGATATAAGTAAGTGTTTTTTATTTTTTATTGCTTTTGTTTTTGTTAGATATTTAATCATGTTTTATATGAATCTAATTATTTAGTATAGTGTTATTGTCTGGTGGTGATATTTAGGTTAGATTTTATAAAGCTAAATTGACTTTTAAAGAATATTTCAAATTTACTTCTTAAAAAATTTACGTTTGTTTATTTTTTAAGTTTCTAATTCAACAAATTTTTTTGTACAGAATGTTTAAAAATGAATAACAATATTTGATTGTTATTTTAGTGCCATAGCTTATTGTACACATATTGTAGGTTTTAAGTTCTAATTTATCTTTATCTTCAGTTTTAAAATTTGTATTTATCTTAATGTAATGAATACATTTACTGATAGGTTGTTTAAATAAAATATGTTTGATTTTCTAAGTTGTTGTGAAGTTGCAGTTTGTATTTTTTGTCATTGCCAATGACATAGGTTTCAAAGTGGAGGGGCACAATCATCAAATTCTAAGAAAATTCCTCTATGTCTAAAATAGGCAATAAGATTTCCCCTCAATTTATTAAAGGGAAGGGATTACCCTTACCAAAAGTGAAGTTTGAGAAGTTAGAGTGGGCAGTAGAAAATACTTAACTACATCTACAAATAGACAAGGTATTTGAATGTTTTTAGTTTAATATGTATACTTTTATTGATCTACTTTTTAAATTTTGTTTGTAAATAAATGAATTTGTTAAAAAATACCAACTTTTTTTCCTTTTAATTTAATAAAGATTGGCATTCTGGTCTCCTCCACAAGCTTTCTTCTTACGGAGTATCTGGTAACATCTTTAAGATTATTAAATCCTTTCCGATTGTAGTATGAAAGTCATCCTCGATGGACAGCACTCTTCTTCTTATTCTGTAACTTCAGAGGTTCCTCAAGGTTTAATCCTTGCCTCTTTACTCTTTTAACTTAACAATTTTAAATTAACGATCTTCCAGATATTCTCACATCTAAGGTGGCATTGTTTGCTAATGATACTATCATTGTCATGATAAGAAGCCAACACTCTCTGATTGCTTGGAGGGCGCATTTGAGCTTGAAAAGGATCTCACTTCTGCTACAGCATGGGGCTTACAGTGGCTGGTGAACTTTAATTCGGGTAAAACTCAATTTTTTTCAGCCAATCCTTATCGCAATAATTTAGATATTCTTATATTTATGAACGGTAATGTACTCAATGAGACATCTACCCTTTATCTTCTAGGATTAACCCTTACTTCCGATGATGGAAGATGTTTTCAAGAAAGATAGGACTAACCCTATCTTTCTTGAAAACATCTCTTTATGGAGCTTGACACTTTCTTACTTCGGATTCTATTCTCTATCTCTATAAATCTCAATACTGTATGGAATATTGTTGCCATATCTGGGGTGGATCTTCTAATGATGCCCTTTCTCTTTTAGACAAGGTGCAAAAACGCATCGTAAACATAGTTAGACCTGCTCTTGCAGCCAACCTCCAACCATTATCACATTGTCGTAATGTTGCTTCTCTTTCTTTTTTCTACAAATACTATAATGGGCACTGCTCTAAAGAACTAGTGTCTCTTGTGCCATCTACTAAAATTCATTCTTATGTTACTTGTCATTCAATTAAGTCTCATCCTTTTTTCTGTGACTGTTCTTAAGTGCTCCAAAAACTCTTACTCCTTAAGTTTTTTTCCTCAAACATAAGTTCTTTGAAATTCGCTTCCTTCATCTTGCTTTCCTGATTCATACTATTTGCAATCCTTTAAGTTGTCAATTGTTATCTTGCTTTACAATCTTCATCTTTTCTCTTCCAGTAACTTCCAACTCTAATTAGTGGTTGCTTGTAGCCTTGTTGGAAGCATAGATGTTAAAAAAAAAAAAATTTAATTAAATATTAAGTTATGTTTACAAAAAAATTTATTGAAAAGTTGTAAATTTTGTTTTTAAACTTAACACCATCAAAATTTAAGTCAGCAGAAAATGCAAAATATTAAAATGATTCAAGAGCTGCTGTGACAGTGTTTATGATTCTCCATGTCAAAATAATATATTGTCATTTAAAATTTTGTTGATACTTTAAATTGCAGTTAATAATTTTCATAATAACCACCAGTTATCACTGAATTAGGTATTCATAGGTATTCATAGGTCTATTAAGTACTTACAATATGAAAGAACTTAAAAATCAATTTTTCACTGTGAATGTTCTTTATCAATGTGTCCTTATCTGGTCAAGAAAACATTATTGTTTTTAATTAAAAGAATCATACTTATAAAAAATTAACATTTCACTAAATTATTTTTTTCTTTTTTGCTTATTTTTATAACTCTACCTTTATTCTCTCGTTATTCTTTATGTTTAACTGCAAATATTATCTATTAAAAACATTTTAAATTTAGTTATTATTCTATTTCTTTAGTTTTACTTTGGTGCTCTACCGAATATCATATGTTTACTTTGGTGCTCTACCGAATATCATATGTTTACTTTGTCTACTGTTAAAATATGGTTTTAACTTAGTCAACTTTAATTATTTTAAATTTACTATGTTGATCATTAGCTAATAGTTTAAAAATTTTTTCGCAATCAAGGTAAGAAATAATTTTATTTTCTGGTCGAATTGCAATACTTGATTGCTATTATGTTTTGTTATTTTGTGTGATAGCTATTTTGCCTTTGCAATAAATGTTTTTATAAATAAAATCAATTTTTTCTTTTCTTACAGATTTTGATTATATTTAACAACGCTCTAAAAAAAAACATCAGCAACAGGTAAACTGGTTTGCAGTGTTAATCTTTAATAATTTTACTTCTCTTACCATGTCATCATTATTTATTTTTTCATTTTATACATATTTTACGATGCTTTTACAGCATTTTGCAGAATAGAGGGCCCATATCTCATAAGTTGTGGGTTTAAATTTAGGGCAAAAGCACCCCAAAGCACCCCCCCCCCCTTTCTTTATATATATTTTTTTAATATAGAGTGTGGATCTTGTAGAAAGTAATGTGTGAGGAGAAATAGTGATGGATAAAAAAACGCTGCATCTATAATTAGTATTTATGTAGTTGGTTAATCTACCAATTATTAATTGATAATGCCAATTTAGTTAAATCTTTTTTGTAAACATATACTTTTCTTTATATATTTTGTTTTGTTATTATATATAAATAAGTTGATTTCCAGTTAATACATGTGATGTATTTTTTTTTAATTTGGTTACTTTTTTTAGATTAATCAGATGATGTGTTTGTTCAATATAGACATGCAATTTAAAACTATTGAAGTTGCTATGTTTCATTAATTTGTTAATAAATGTGTAAATAAAAATAACTTTACTTTTACAAAACTATTAGGCATTTTTTTGAAACCACAATTCATAATGGTTCGTATTTTATCTATGTGAACGAAAGTCTAAGCAAATGTCTAACATAGGGTGTCTGCCAGACGAATTCGGAATTCAGAAAACTGCAAAAAAATTAGGTAATAATCAGAGAAATTAGGTTAAATTTTGGAGAAATCAGGGAAAATGGCTCTTCATCAAACCTACATAATTTAAATAATTTTTATATTGTAAACGTAATATAAGATTTTATTTAGCAAATTGTTTTATAAACTTATCTTAATACTTCAAATGCAGGTCATATAATTGTTTACATTTTTGCAATTAAAGAGGTTTTTTCCAAAAGAATCCAAGTCTGATTTTTCTGAAGTTGAGTTTTAGTAACTTCAAATTAAATCAGGGAAAACAGTTAGTGGATCAGGGAAAAACTAGGGAAATCCACCTTAAAATATTGGCAGACACCCTGTAACATGTAAATTATATCTAATTTTACAGATATACTTTTACTTGCGGCAATATCTCCTTAAACTTGATTTATAGCATTCGTATGCTGTTTTATAAAGTTTAATAAGTAAATAACTGTTTAATAAACAAAATAAAATATTTTGTTTATTAAACAGTTTTAAAAGATGATATTATAGCAGGCTTGGACAGGAATGGCATGAATTTTTTTCTTTACAAATTGACCATGGCTGTTTTAGTGTTTTAACAATTTAAATGCAAAAAAAAAATAATTTCGTTATGAATAACAATTAAAAATTAAAAACCAAAAAAAATCATTTGCTTTGTCAGCTATAGCGTTCGATCACACGCCATTTCTGTCCAAGTCTGTTATAGCATGCCAAAGTGGTTGAAGTACTTTGCGTGAGTTCAAATCCTTTCATTTACACTTAATTTTTTATAGATATTATATGCATAACATATATAAAAATACTATATAAGAGAAGGGATATTATATACAAAATTTAATTAATATTATATACGAAAAATATTAGAAATGAAAGGGAGAGAATTTTTTTAAAAAGCTTTTTTAAAATTTCTAAAAACATTAAATATCTTTAAAAATTTCTAAAAATTAGAGGCAACTTTATTTCTTATAGAAAAAAATTTTTTAATGCAAACTTGATTTTTCTTCAAAATTAACAGGGTAAGAGTCCTAATAAGCTGCAGATCTGAAAAAAAATTAATAGAAATTAATTAAAAAAAAAAATAACCCCCATCCCCGCTTTTTTTATTGTTTTTCTTTTTTATAGAAATTTGTAGAAGTTATGAAGTATTGAACATTAATCATTAATGCAATTATTATCAAAGCAATGATTTTTATATTTATCTCCTTTTAAAAAAATTATTGAAATAAAGCGAAGTTATTAAAATGGTGGGTGTGGAATAGACTTACCAGTATTATACGGGTCATGGAAAGTCCGTTGTTCCACATATTTTAGTCATTTCATGTTCTTTGAAACATTTTATACCGATGATAATTAATTAACTCATTTCAAGCAGGTGCTTTAAATATTATTTAGACTGGTACTAATATTCAATCCTTTGATAAATAGCAAAGTATACTGAAACGGTTAAAGTTTTTACAATTATTTATAATAGAAATTTTTTATAGCTTTAAAATGTAAACAGTATAGTTTTTCTACTTTTATATAGTTATTTTTCTACCTCTTACTAAAAAAAATTGAAGTAAGAATTAAGTATAAAAAAGGTTGGCGTAAAATAGATTCCCAAGACCCATATTTTAAGGGTCATGACAGCTAGTCAATTAAATTATATTATTATCATCTTTGCTTCGACCCTAAAGTATTTGCATTTTTCAAGTAAAAAAATCAATCATTACAATAAAATAAAAACAAAATAAAAATAAAATATCACAATATAAAATAAAGTTAAAATAAAATGTAAATTTTTTTTTCATTATTAATTTATATTTTATTGTTAAATAGAAATTTAAGTAACTTTTTTTTTATTGCAATCGAAAGTTGTTTAAATATTCTTGTTTAAATAACTTCGTATACAAAAAAAATTTGTTCTTGACTATAAACAATTTTGTTTTCTGTTACTAAATATTTCGATAAAATAATTATCTTAATAAAGATTAGGTTATTGTAGTTTTTAATTATATTTGAATTTTTTTTTCATTAGTAAATAACGCTTCCATTTAACATAAATGTCATTCAAACTTTTGTAACAAACTTTTTTACCTAATTGTCATTCAAAACTTAGCATGGTTTTTTAAAAAATTAGTT